>NC_056463.1:23765426-24132926 GCF_008729295.1 Plectropomus leopardus
TTCCGACATGCTATACAATTGCCTTTTTGCCTATTTTTTTGACATGCTGAATTATGAGGTTTTTGGCCTTTTTTTGCCTTTATTCCCACTTTTCTTACTATGATGCGTCTCTACAGTCTATTAGAAGTCTTTTTCAGCCATTTTTAGGATCAGTCAAAATTTGAGTCTTTTCGCAATGTCTCTTAATGTTGGTTAAGATTTGGTTTTGAATGACATATTTCTTCATGACTTTTGACGACATAGTATGGTATGATGTTTTTCTCCTTTATTTTTGATGCCATACTATACTATGGCGTGTTTTGATGATTTCTTTGACAACATACTACACTTTTTTCACACAAACACGTTTTTCAGTGATTTTTGACGACATACTGTAATATGAAGTTTTTTAATCATTTTTTTAAACAACATCCTAGACTATGATGTTTTTTTGAAAGATTTCTGATGACATACTATACCATTTTTGATGATTATTAATGACATATTATACTATGACATTTTTTTTAGGATTTTTCACAACATACCATACAATGAAGTTTTTGATGATTTTTGACAAAATACTACATTGACATTTCTTCATGATTTTTGAAGACATACTATACTGATGTATAGTTGAGCTAGAGGTCGGCCTTACTATGATGTTTTTACATGATATTTGACAACAATATATCTTGTCAACATGCTTTATTATGAAACACTGTACTATGACTGTTTTTATCATTGACAATAATATACAATGACATCTTTTCATAAATTTTGATTACATATCATGGATTTTTTTCCCATGATTTTTCATCACATACTATATATATTATGATGTTTTTCAAAATAATAAAGGCTGAAAACAATCTCAATAGTCACCATGCGGCTGCTGCTGCCAGGCTTGAGGATGAGACGGCGAGCAGAAATCCCTCCTTTTTAAAGGTCTTCCTCAGTCAGTATATGCCACCCCACCTGAAAGGAAAGCACACGATCAAAATCAAATGCAATGCACAACATAACCAGCAGGGCGTGTTGAGCATGTATTAATGACATTCGACACCACTAGTATTGACAAAATACAACATAATAACAAACTACACTATCTTTTTCATGATTTCTGTTGTGTACTATGCCATGAAATTTTTCCTGATTTTTGATGATATACTTCTGTGACTTTTTTTCTGATCATTTTTGATGACACACTAATGTGAATCACCACTTTTGATGACAATCTATACTGTTTTTTCATCATTTTTGATGGCGTACTATACTATGATGTTTAATTTTTGTTGAAACAAAATGTTAATTAGAAAAAGGCCATGAATTGCAAAAATCTTTATTTAAGGTACATTTGATTATAAGGCCAGTAGAGCTTTACATTTCTCAAAAAGAAAGGCAAGTGTCTCTCTTAATAGGAATGTAATTAGCCTGATACAAGTGCCACTCCATGGAAATGTACTAATGCCCAGACCTTGCAAATGAGTGGGCAGGTACTGTGAGAGTGGAATTAAAACACTGTAATCTCGCCTTCACTGCTCACATAATACAATACAAGTACTTTATCTCATCTCAGGTGTCTGAAGCACATCTACACAGATGTACTTAAACTCTGAAGGCTTTGAACACCAATAATTTTGTTTATGTGGGCTCGGGAGGTACGGATGGAATGTGTTTTTTATTGTCATTTTATCCAATTATATTATTGTTACGCTAATAGGGCATGGCAGATTAGAATAGACAATACACCAGAAAAGATCATTAGCCCTCCTGTCCATTAAGCCTATCTATCAGTGCTCAGCTTTTCCTAAAGGAAGGTCGTAATCAAAGCTCATGCTGCTGCTCTGGGTAAAAGTAAAACATAAATCAATTTTTAAACAGAACTCAAAGTGACTGGCGTTTTAAATGTGAGATCATACTAAACTCCCTGTGCTGGCGTTCTCACTTCTTTAACCTTTGATTTCATATTTCAGTACGTGGTCTCCCTGGACCAGGGCAGGTTTGCCAGTCTGACGATCAAAGGCGTTTCCATGGAGGATTCTGGCAGATATACCATGATTGTCCAGAACAAATATGGAGGGGAGTCTGTGGATATAGTGGTGAGTGTCACTGCTGTGTACCGCAAATGACTGGATTTACTCACAGCTGTGGAATTTCTCCGACCATCTGTGGCACAAATCTTATCTTTTGATTGGGGCCAAACAGTAAGATAGATAGATACTAGATCCTGATCTAGTAAATTATTTACCTATGATTCAAAATTATGTGTTTAAATGATGCACAATGCCATGATGCAGCCAGTTCTCACTGCAAACTCGTCAAATACAGCTGCTTGGTCAGTGATTTTGGTGTCAGACACCGATGCCAAAAACCACCTTTTGTGGTATTATGATACGCTGGTGGACGATGTCAATTTTAACGCAGGCAGACAGGACCTTTCGCAACAGTATGATAGGCTGTCTGCCAGCTGGATAGCATCAGCTTGAAAAAGCTGCCTATAACAACTTAATATAAGGAGCTGAAAAGGTCCCATAGAGAAGGTGGGAGGGGTCCAACAAATCCCAGACATTCACCCCGGACCCCACTGTTCGCTTCCGGCATGAATGTTTATGCCATTATTTTCTAAACCTAACCCTGTGCTTGTGTTGCACAAAGAAATAAAAGTAAATATGAGGTGATGTACCAACACTGTAAGTTTATTTTGAAAAAGTCTGTAACCATCTAACAAGCAGAAACTGTATCCCTGTGAAAAGTGTATTTTGAAAAGACACAATGACAACAAGGGGTTTCACAGGCGTAAATTACTGTCCCGGAACGTCTACAACAAATGCAGGAGGATACTAAGCAATGATATTTGTCGAGTTTGGACGAGAATGTGTTGCAAACACGTTTGGGAAATGTTTGCAAAATAATAACATTATGTCTGATTTTGCTACTCCAGGTCAGTGTGTACCGTCACGGAGAGAAAATCCCTGAGGCGAAACCAACTCTGACCCCCAAAACAATCATCCCTCCAAAACTCCCTATTGAGATCCCTCAGCCTAAGACCCAGCCTGCTCCTAGCCCTGCTCCCTCAGCTCCTAGCCCCGCACCTCCTAAGGCAGCAGCTGGAAGAGGAGTGAAGAGCCCCACTCCTACCAGGAGGAAGTAGAAAGCATCATAAATGAAGAAGAAACATATTCACACACTGGTGCACATGTAAACCACTATCTTTCATTGGTATTCTCTACCTGGACAAACATAAAAAGCCTTGAATGAAATGGAGCTAACACTATTGGCTTTGCATTGGACAGACAAGAAAGCACTGAGAACTAAAGTAACAGTAACTGATAAAGTAAGCAAAAAATGAAAAAGAAAAAGTACTCCTGTGATATCAATGTATGAAAACAAAATAAACTCAAATGGATAAAAGCAGTCCATATCTGACCATGACTTAATTAGAAATGAATTCTTTAATTGAAATGAACTGAAATTAAACTTGAATAAAGCTGAAATTTCATTAAAGCGATTGCTGGAAAAAGACTGAAATGTGTTTTAAATTGATGCTGCAATGTATGTGAAGCAGAACAATTAAATATGTATAAAGAGTATTTTGTGGCTCACCATCATGGAGACATGGTGGCCCTCAGAACTGCTCACTGTTTCAAAACATGTTACAATATAAAAAAACATACCATAAAAATGAGAAACAATAGCTTTGATAAAATCATCAGTATGCTGCTGATGAGACCTTATTCGTTGATGCCTGCATTTCTTAATTCCCCTGTCACACAGCGTCACCACCACTACCACCATCCTTTCCTTTGAAGATGGGGCCAAGCCAAGTATGGCCCTGTGGAGAGAGGTGGGCCCACTCTGCCTGTAGAGAGGGGCAGCTCTGCATATGATCAATGGTTTGGCTCAGTCTCACGGTTGTGAGACGTGGATTTTAGATGAGAGATTTCATTAACGTGTCTCAGAAAATCTTGCTCACATGCTTTCCTCAGGATGTTCATGCACAAAACAACATGGGTTTAGCAGCACTGCAAACAACCAACAAGATGAATATTCATACTATTCACTTTTTAATACATCCTTGAAGCTACAGGCTGAAACTTTGACACAAATAACTTTTTATTACATCAAACTGTCACTCTGTCCACACAGCAGTGAATGAGAAAGATAATCTATGAAAAAAAATCATGTTTTTCTACCTCCTTGTAGCGCTATTAATGGCAATGTAAACAACCAATCAGAGCCAAGCAGTCTCTATTGCAGCTGACAATAATTTCAATCACTGCTCATGAACTGCGATCAAACTGTCAAACTAGGCAGCACTGATCAAATATGAATGAAGACTCCGTTACTGCATTGCCTCTTTCTCTACTCAACATTTTCAGAAACATCGATTAATGTAAAATGAGAAAGTTGGTTCAGCCAGGGGTGCTTGGTGCATTGCTTGACTATTTTCAACATGGTGGCCGAGTCCCAAACTCTCTCATTTTACAGCTAAAGAGTACACTAACATGTTTCCGAAAACATTTTAGGCGAGAAATAGGCAATGCAGTAACAGAATATCATTTGATCTTTTGATCTTTTATTAGACCTGCGCTGACCACAGTTCACAAAGTGATTGACAGAGGTGTAAGAGACTAATCGGCTCTGACCGGTTGTTTTCAGTGCGCCATGGTAAATTCGAGCAAATACCATTACAGGCAACAGGAGAAGGAAGGACATGATTTTTTTCCACAGACGGTCTCATTTAGTGCTGTGTGAATATAGTGACAGTTTCAGCAAATATGACAAAAAGTCATTTTCAAAAAAGTTACCATGTGGAGCTTTAGGAAATTATACAGATTTTCACAAAGACGGTGTTAACACAGGTACAGAGAGAAATAGGTCGGGCTGTACAAAGCCATCATTATGCTCCCACCTCTGTCAACTGCTGGCTGCAAATATATAACACCGTCCTCCTTAACATCACCATGGTGAGATATTGAACATGCCGAGGATCAGCTGGCAGTGAATCACCACTTAGTAAACCAGAGCCGTGGAGCAGCACTGTCACACTAACACTGGCGCCACTGAAAACTGTCAGAACCGATTTCTGCTTAAAACCAACTTTGACTGTTATCACGCATCTGTGGAAAATCTACATGTATTCTACTTTACAGCTAAATATCAATTATGTATAATCCTCCTGGTCAAGCAGCCAACAGAAGAAAGACACTACGCTGCTGTAAGTAGTCAGGTTTAAAGTGCAGGAAGTAGTGATGGCAGAGCTGATGAAAAGATGGCTGATGAGATTTGTGGTTCATTAAAGCTGATGAGAGGAGAAGAGCAGACGGAGAGGAGAGAGGGAGGGGAGGAGGGTAACTTCATTGTTTCTGTGTTTGCCGTTGCTAATAAAAGAAAGAGATTACACTTTGCTGAGCCTGTTTATTCATTCTGTCAGAGAGAAAGGGACCGAGAACAAGAGATGGATTGTGAGAAAAACCCGAGTAATGGAGAGACTGAGAGAGAGAGAAAGTGAGACTGCAAGATTGCTGTTGTTTTGCGTTACTTTTGCTGCTGATGCGTCTGCTCTGGCGGCATGAGACAAGTCTTGTCAAGCTTGTTAACAAGTTGAGAATGAGTAGACTGATTGAACGAAACGCAGAAAGTAAGGGGTGCTGTTTTGGGTGCAAGTTATTTTTGCTATCACTGCTGTTGTCGTGCTTTTTGGACATGAAGACAAATCTCATGTCATAAATCGTGAAAGTGTGAAAGTAACAGACAGAGACAAAGCGTGTGAGCGATGAATGTAGATAATTCAGTGTTGCGTGGCAATAAAGGAATTCTGAAGTGCAACAGAGAAAGAAAGGAAGGGGACGAGACTTGTGTGTATTAGAGAGAGCGGGGGGGCGGGGGGAGACAGAGATCTGAATCATTTTGATGTTTCGCTGATCATCTGCTGTGAGATCATTTTCCTGACTTTTTAATTAATTTTCACATTTTTAATCAACATAATTACTGAGAATCCAAATGTTACCATGACAACCAACTTTTAATTTCAATAAACTTGGAGAAAAGGACCCATCTCTGTTAAACGCTCAGACAGCTTGCGCACTCACAGACACACAAACAGATGCATACGTGCAGACGCATCAGCCGCGCACACGAGCGTAAGTACACACGCACATATACACACACATATAGATGGCTGCTATCTAAATGGAATAGCTAGCCAGTACTGATAGCATGAAATTGTGTTTCCAAATATAACACCGTGTCATTGGAGTGTGAGTGTGTGTGTGTGTGTGTGTGTTTGTGTGTGTGTGTGTGTGTGTGTGTGTGTGTGTGTATGGGTGTGTAGAAAAACAAGACTATAGAATATATGATCTTCTAAAGTTGTCCACATGGGGGCACTATGGTAACATGCACACACACTCAGACACTGTTACTCACTTTTAGGCACATGCACACACTTACACACACTTACACACACACACACACACACACACACACACACCACACACACACACACACACACACACACACACACACGGATAGACAGGCCTGTCCTAATTAAAGCAGCGCTGTTCAAACAATGAGATAAACTAGGAGCAGAGACATTTTGTGGGTGTGCACTGAGAGAGCCACATTTTAAAATACTGCTATGATGCACACATGTACATACACGTAGACATTTTTAATTTGCAATTTACATTGTGGTGGTAAATGCTGACAATTATTGCGATGATGATATTGATTACTGCTGATTTTTGCCAAAAAGAAAGAGGAGGAGGGATGTGAGGACCAAGGAAAGGAGGAAAGAGGCAAAAGAGGAACTAATAAATGACAGAGTGAAAGAGGAGAAACAAGCACCGTGGTATTCTGCAAGCCTGTCTCGCTGTTTTACCCAAGATGATCATTTCTTTATTTTGTTGGGAGGAGAAAGAGAGCTATAGGAGAAAGGTAAGGAAGGTGAGGGTAGTGCAGAGAGGGAGGGGTAGAAAGTTGAGAGAGTGCAGAGAGGGAGCAATAACGGAGAGGACGAGATTTGGGAGACAAAAGGAGGAAGAAGAGAGGGAAAGAGGGAAACAAGCTGGAGAGAAGATGAGAGAGGGAGACAAAAAAGGTGAATTGATTAAACCTCTGGACTATAAAATGGGACCTGATTCTGAAAGTGCACTGCATCAGATACACATTGTTGGCACCTTTTATGTCTCTCACTACAATCAGACCACAGTGGGATGTCACACACTTGCTATTACTGAAATAAACCTGCTTGTTTCTGATTCATCAACCATGTCAGCACCTCCAATCTCACAGGAGCTCTCACACCAATCAAGAAAGTCAATCGGCAAATGCTGGATGGTAAATAAAAAGTCTGACATAATCAAGATAGCTGGACTGTGTCTGCTCATTGATCAGAGCGCTATAGATTGAATTTGTAAACCCCTCACGCTACCAGATAATCCTGGCTGACCATCGTTCTTGTCCAACCTCTGGTCGGGATTTCCCCTCAGATTGGTGGCAAATCTAGACTAAATCAGCCCAGTAATCCTCCACTGTGCCCCCAGCTTTACTACTGCGACGTTTGTTCTGAGCAATACAAATGAAGTCATACAGACAATATGAAGTCAAGCTGATCACAGAAAGAGCAAAGGGCAGGGACAGAGGTGAGGAGGATGAGACAGAGAAATGAGGAGGGAAGGAGAGACAATGTGAAAAACGTGGGAAAAAATTTAAGCGGTTGAGTTGCTTTTACATATACAACAGCTCTACGGCTGTACTAATAGAGAATCTAGAACTCGTTCCACATTGTCAGATCCATCGCAATCACATGCCTCCGAACGCATAAATTCCTTTTCACAGTAATGGCGTGTTTTCCTGACAGGAAATGCAAAACAATGATGTCAAACTTGCTGGAAACGTGCAACAAGAAGGAGGTGAGTTCCCACACATTTTCACCAATTAACGTTCTAAACTTCTAAAAAATATTTTACTCCATTCCCATGACTTTACAATAGGTAGACCTACAGTGATACAGGTAAACATAAATAAACACATAACTCTCAGGCATCTGCAGATAAGCAAACTTCCTAGTCCTTGCAAACTGTACTGTGTTGACTTTCCTGCCGCCAAATAGCTGCAAATATCAACTGACCAGAAAAGCACATATCGGTACGTCACAAAACGTCAAGATCATGTCCCTTTTTGGGGGACAGAAACCAAAAGATCCTGCAATTTGATGTGTTTGGATTGAAATTTTGTGTGTGTATGCATTTACATTTTTTTGAACAAATATCAGGTGTGTGAAAATATATAAAAATAGTTTTTTGCGACCCTGCCTGAACATGAGCATCTGTGATACCGTAGCCTTGACAACTGCACGATGCTTGTCTGGTCTATGTGTATCACATAATATTAGTAACGTTTCAACTGACATGCAGCGCAGCACTACATTTTAAAACAGTAGCACAAGGAACATTTACGCATAACTTGAAACGTGCTTTGGAATTTTTAAAAATATTTAGCCAAAACAATGTATCTTCAAAAGTTGTCCAAAACATTCTGTTAATTCCAAACCATTTCCAGGCCTTGAAATTAGTTTTTCTAATTTTCATGAGTGAAACCTGAAAGAATCATGGCTGAGAGGAATAGATGGTCCACAGCCTGGCTTCATTTCACAAAGCAAGACGACTACAGCGCTGCTTATAATGTCTGTTAACCTGACCATTTCAAAATAGTGTAGAGACACCAGTCATATGCTAAAACATCTTTCTGTGCAATATGGGCTTAAATTCAAGGAATGCCATGTGTCTGACACTCTATACACGACTGCCTCCCAACAGGGCAGCATGTCCGTTACTGAGGGTAAAGATCCTGTGTTAAAGCAACATTAGTGTCACACAGGCAGAGAAGGTTTTTTTCTTTAACTAAGAAAATATGAATAAAAACAAACACTGTACAAATACTCTCTCATTCCATCCTTTTTAGATGATGATAGATTGTTGCTGATAATGCAGAAAGCCTGTGTGGGACTATTCTTTTCCCACACCGATGATAAATCAAGAATCAATTAGGGAGAATTGGACCAACAAGCAGAATCGATAATGGCATTGGTATAACTATAATCGTATCAATTTATCTGTATGTACTAGTCTTTGGCTGGCTCGGCTACCAAAATAGTCTCATGAGATGAGAGCAGATTAGATTCATGCTGACTATTAATCCAATCATTGGATATCTTTTCTTCAGACATGATTCTTGTGAAAAAAAAATCTTGCGTTAGTTTAATCACCAACTCATGTTCAAAACTCATTCTGTAAACGTAAAGGCTGCATTTGCAGTAGGAAATGACTCATCTTAACAAGGAGGCAAGCTTAATGTTCACATCTGGTTTATTTCTAGTGATATTAAGTGATGCATTGCAGAAAAACATGCTTCTCTCTGCAGGGAAGCCAGGTAGCTCATCTACACAGCAGCTCCCCTGGAGCTCATAGTGACTCAGTGTCTGGCTGTTGGAGGCTTCAGCAGGGCAGATGCTTGTCAACATGGGGACTTAAACCCTGGATCTCTGGTCCAAGGACAGCGCACCTACTTGCCATTCCACTCTGCAGCTCTAATGCCACTCTGCTAGGACTGTGGACTCTCACATGCATTAAATCCAGAGGCATTGTTTGTGTCAACACCATGCAATCATTTTCTAGACTGAACGCGTAGGATGTGCTCTCAGTAAAGCTATGTTGGAAGGGGTCGTACAATGCCTCATTGTTTAATAAAAACCTAAAAGCCCATGCAAGCTCTCGTCTTCACTTCACATTACAGACATGAAAGTTCGTATGATTGGAGTCCCCAGATTGCTCACATTTATGAATGCGACTCATCGTGTGTCTGAGCCTGTGTTGCCCTGCTCTCAGTGGAAATGGAGGAGAGAGAGTGGGCAGGGAAATTGACAAGTGAAACTTAGAAAGGGTAGTTTGAATGGAGTCTGTGAGAAAGGAAGACAATGTGAATGATGTGGGATTGTTAACTTCGGTTGCTTATTCCAGGAATGCTGATTTAAAAAAAAAAAAAAAAAACCATGGTAGACTCATTTGACAGCACTGCTCCTCTACCCCCAACAGCTGAATTACTAACAAAAATGAAGTCTCCTCAGTCTGTCTGCCTCTATCTCCCTCTAACTTGTATCGCTCCACTTTCTATTCATTTCTACCCCCTTTCTTCCTCTATTTCTTCTCTTTCTCAGTCTCTCCTCCCTCTCTCATTTTTTTCACTCCTTCTCCAATCACTGTGAAATTGCAAGGAGGCTGGTTGGGGATTTTTCTGACAGAGAAATTTGGCTCCGATCAGAATCACTAGCGAGCATTCCTGCATTCCTTTCCCAATTTAAATGATTTTGCAGCTTCATAGGCACACCCACCCAGACAGCCAGGCATACTCACGTTGACACTTTGCAAGCCTCCTGCCCTCTCTTTATCTTTTGCACGTGCTTACTCTTTCATTTCTCTCTCTCTGTCACACATACGAACACAGACATAGAAAACACAATTCAGAGCTAAAACTAGTGCCACTGGCGAGGAGCCAACAAGCAGGAGCCCATACAGTTGCTTCACTGACTGTAGGTGGCTGAGAAAACACAAGAGACATGAAAGAAGAGAGGCTGCAGCTGGAAGAAGAGACAGCGACAGGAAAGCAGATAGATGGAGTGACAGTTTGGCAAAGTGTATCATTAAAACCAGAATAACAAATTTATTCTGGTGTATATCTGTGTTGCAGAATGCACCATTATGCACACACTGACAATAATGTGCCTTATTTTCTCCCAAACCACATGCAGATGAATTTTGAGCTCCTTGGAAACAGCAATGTCCTTGATGCATGTCAACATGTGGAAATCACACAGACAAAAGAAGCTGTCGAGCCTGTTGGTAATTTTCATTTTTCACTTGATGTGTAGGGGCAAGCTGTCTCACTGAGATTATTATGTGAAGGCAGCACACCAGGTTTTCCTCACCTGCCTGTTTCAGGCATCAGATGTTCTTCTTGACTTTTTGCGCTGAACTGCCAATTCACGGTGAACAGGTGTCTGCACCTCCTCAGGCTAAGAGGGCAGATTCAGAGAAGGACGCTTCATCGTAATCAGCCACTTCAAATTCAACTTCGCACCCTGACTCAGAAGTCATCAAGCCATCAGCTGCAAAGGGCACAGCCAAGACTCGACAGCATTCATCCATTTTTTGATTTCAAGACAATGTATCATTTTCAGATATAAAATGTTTAGCCTTTAGTGGTGTAATGTAACTAGGTACTCTAATACTCAATGACTGCACTTACTGAAGTCAAGTACAACTTCGAGCTCCACACACTGAACTTCTACTCAACTACATTTCAGAGGGAAATACTGCACTTTTTACTCAGCTTAAGTTCTTTGACAGCTACAGTTCTTAGTTAAAAAAAATTAAGATTTTATATACAAAACATGACCAGGGCCCTAAAATATGAGGCAAGCATACTTAAGGTGTCCTTCCATTCTAGCTACACTAACCCTAACTGTCTGGATAACCAGTACCACCAAACTGGTTACTAAGTAACTCAGTCAAATCCAGGTTTACCTATCCAGCAGAATCATGTTCATGTGAAAGAGGCAGGGCTGAGTATGATATAACAAGTCATAGTGTAGTATGTCACAAAAAGTCATAGTGTAGTATGTCATAAAAAAGTAATTGTATGGTATGACATAAAAAGTAATAATATAGTATGTAACAAAAAAGTCATAATTGAGTATTTAAGAAGCTTTATGCAAAATATAGAGCGTCTACACACAACTCAACATGGGGGTATCTGACCCAGCAAGTAACGGTGCAAATATCATAAACAGTGCTGACAGAGCTAATGGTGTTGATCAGGGTGGAACTGGAGGGTAGGTGCATTTCTGTGCACATGTTGTCCCGATATCAGCAGTAACAAACGTATGAGCCCAGTGAAAAGCGCTGGCAATGAGATACACACCTGCACTAACATGCACATGCCGCCAGACCGGATTACCACAATAAACCGAGGCTCAGATTACAACACACACAAACAAAATGCGCAATTTCATTTTCTACTCAGGATGCCATTTTCCCCTTTTTCTCTACAATGAGCGAGTTTGCTGCCATATCAATGCTCTGAATGTCACATACAGAACCTTTCATAACGAGCGTCATTGTCCATTAATTAAGTATTACATATGATGTGAGACGACACAGTGAAACTAATTACCTGCAGGGAGCCAATTAACACTGTGTGGATTATTTTTCTATAAAAAAAGACAGTCTTATACTCTTATTTCCACTTCTCATCACACAGATGTCTGAAATTATTCTGAGCTGCAGTGGTGAATTCAAAGTGTAAAATCATTAACACTGTCAGTTCTCATTCAGGGGATAAAATTAACTTTGCACAATTAAAATGCTGCTAAAATCATCATGATGTGTTTACTGTCATAAACCATCTCTCCGTTTGTCCGAAGCTCCATTTATCCAGTGTTAAACCTTCAGCTTTAAAGCAGTGTAACGCTGACCTGACCATTTACACCTCCCTCCACATTTGTCACACGGTCAAATGGAGGCACTGGCATTTTTATTTTCTGCCTTATCTTTTCAGGTGCGAGTGCCTCTTTTGCTCCTGCCGTTGGTGTCTCACTTTCTGAGACCTGTAGCACACTAATACTGCGGGATGATAAAATGTTGCAGACTCTCTGCTTGTGGCACTCAGTTCGACAGTGAGCCAAAAGGGCATGTGAGCCCTCATTAGTTGATAGCACAATAACACAACAAAAGCATTTAGTGTGTCCTGGTGTGTCAGCCTTCTTCAAGAAATCTGACAATGAAAATTTGGAGGGGTGTACTACCAAAAATGTACATGATTTTTGCGCTTAACAGTTTTTGCAACTGCTGTTTGGACAATTAAAATACAGGAGTTAGATATGGCGTACATATGTTGATCACATAAAAGAAAAACTATCACGAGGTAATTTCAAAATACTATCTCTATTTTTTAGTAAACTTGGGTGTCTTGCCCCATTCGGAAGCAGCATCATCAGGGCTCGGTCTGTACCAAAAGGTCCATTTAGCCAAATCATAAGTAATGCAGGTCCATTTAAGCCAAATGTCTACACCATCAGTTTGCAAATATTTCTCACATTACAAAACAAATTCAAAAGCAAATGATTTAATCATGTCATGGTTATGACAGTATCAGCCTTGCTAATGCAGTGTTTCCCACAGAATCAGAACATATGTGTCAAGGAAGCTGAAGTGACGGGCTGGAAATGATGATGATGATGTCAGCAAACTCACACTTTTTAAAAAATATAATTGTGTACCTTTCTTTAACATTTTGTGCCCATTCTAAATTTGGACGTTTCTGTGGGTCCATGAATGTAGCTCAAGCAAAACTCTTAGTGAATTATTTTAAGCCCTCAGCAGCAGCTTGAGTTGCTGGGTGGACAATTGATGTGCTGACCCGGTCAGTGCTGATCAGATCGATGGATGAGAGAAAAGACAGAGTGGGTAAATGAAAACTTTCAGACCCTGCACAATGAACGGTTAGGTTTCACTTTCACTGCCCCTGATGTTCTGCTGCTCTGTCTGTGACAACAGCACGCTCTGTGCAAGAGTGTGGTGAGGTGAATAATGGCACTGTAGTATTTAAATAGTGCTAGAAAATATATTTGTGGCAGAGGATGTGTATTTGTGGCAGGCCGCGACAAATAAAGAAATGTTTGGGAAACCCTGTAATATTAACTTAGCATAAAGAAAAAGGAAATATCAGGGGTTAACGTCAATGTTAAGTTAGTTGGCTTTTTAGCCAAGGAACTCAACTTATGTCTTTGTCATTGGCAATATGGAAATAGTTTAACAAGCAGACACAGAGAGCCAACTGAGAATCGTTATTAATATGGAATTTGGAAAAACTAGTTCCCTAACGTTAGACCTCATTAAAGTAATATTAACACATCAAAACAACTCAACATCACTAGTTCTGCACATCATCATATAAGCCAAATGAAATCACCATAATGCCACTACAAGAGTTTTAAAGGAACATTAAGTACCTTTTCCACCTTAAAAATAGCTGTTTCGTCATTGTACAAACAGTGCACTAACTCAGCACTAACTTTTAACTGGGAGAATGGTTTGGTGTGTCACGCCCACCCACGCAGGGCCCACGGCCCTTGTCCCCGGCCCTCATCCCAGCGGTAT
This sequence comes from Plectropomus leopardus, assembly GCF_008729295.1. NCBI lineage: Eukaryota > Metazoa > Chordata > Actinopteri > Perciformes > Serranidae > Plectropomus > Plectropomus leopardus. Next base: position 23,779,622 of record NC_056463.1, read on the forward strand.
GAACTACACCATTGGTCAGGTTTTTTTTCCCCACCAATTTAGCACGTTGAATCAGCAACTTTGGCAGTGGAGCCCCTCTGTGAATTAAATCACTCTGATTGGCCATTCAGCTCAGCGCAGGAGCAGAGAAAAGGTACGTTTAAAATGTAAACAAAGGGCTTAAGTCAAGAGGGAGTGAGATCGAATCAAACTTGTTATATAAGGTAGGGCTGTTTTTCTTGAAACATTAAGCCCTCAACAGAAATGTTTCCTGATGGTGTGTGTTACTGTTCACTGCTGCACAGTAAATATGCTTTGTTCTTTCGACATTAGATTGTGCTGCTAATGTGCTAACTGGCTAACTAGCATCATGGAGGTCTTCCCGTTTCGCGTTTTGAATGATGATGTCTGCTGGTATAAAGGGGTATCTCCTTTTCATACGCAGGTGCAGAACGAACGTGGCTGTTGGCTTTCGATTTGGTGTGTTCCAGGGCAACTTTCTAGCGGACGCACAACAATGTGAGGTACAACACAGCAGTTGGCTTTTGTCAGCACTAGCTCTCTGATGTCAGCTTTGTGTATCAAGGCCAAGCCGCGCAGATATGCGGGCAGCCAAGACAGACTCAGAAGGCACGGATCTCATTTAAGTCCTCGGGACTCTCTGTCCTCACAGACATAGCTTGGAGCTACATGGATCACACAAATGACCAACTTTGGATTCAAAACAACAATTTTCACTGAAAGATTACAAGTTTTCATATGTGTTTATCTAAAACATAGTTATACTTTCGGAAGAAACAAACCACAGAACGTGTACTTTGTTTAGAAAGTCATCACCACTGTGGAGAGTAATTAACAATATGACACTCCTAATTAATTTTATTCGTTTTGTTACTTATTATACTACATTTTTTGTTGGCTGATCTGCAGCTGTATCAAGGCTCGCAAGTTAGATGACTGGCAGCCAACATCCCCAGTAAGGACAGTATTTGAGGTCAAAAGTGCCCCAGGTCCATCGAGCCTGTGGTAACATGAGTGAGCTGTTGAAGTCCAGCAGAGAGCTATCACTACTGCATGGAGTGAGTTTTAATATGCATGCATGGACATGAGAGTACAGTGGTTGTGGTTGTGACCTTACAATTAGAGGAGAGGACTTTTGCCCACAAGGTCCTGAGGATCAAATCCCCCAGTGGCAGTTTAATGAGAAAGACTCAAATCTGCAACACACTTGCTATCACTGCATGCATTATATGTCTGCTTAGATTGTATTTCATTTTCTGCAACATGCAGGTGTATCATGTGTGCCCTGATTCATGGTGAAGCTGCAGGTTGAGGTTCACTTCATGTATTAACAAGGCTTATTCTTTCAGGCTGGTTCATGGTCAGTGTCATTCTGTCTCACTTCCTCTCTTTAATCTTACACCTCTGAATTCATCCAATAAATTTAAAAAAAAAAACAAACTTAAAAGTTACAACATTCAAGATAAAAGCCCCAGTGTTTCTCCCCTCTCTCTGATCTGCTTTTTATTTCTCACAATATCAAATAAAAATTCTTTACTTTTTAACTTGTGGAAGATATTTTACTTATGTTTTCTGCATCCAACACTTGTACGGTCTTTGAGCTTTACTCAAGGTTACCTGTGTGGGAGGTCAGACGGTCGCAGTAAATGCATAACTTTTGTGCTGGTCTTAGCTGAAACTTTAAGAATCGCTGTGGAGACCTTACATGGCAACAATTTTCTCACCTTCTGAACTTTTGCTATCCATTCCCGATGTAATCTCTTTGACAGTTTCTTGAAACTGATGTTAACTTTAGAATTGCACACTTTTCAGAACTGGTGTGGGCAATACGGACAATAGTAGAAGGTTTTTTTTAGAAAATCACCTAAATGAACAGATGGGAATGCCTGCTTTCGTCTAATGTAGAGAATTAAATACTTGAGAAAGAAAAATCAGATCTAACAGCACTCCAATATTGCCAGAAAACAGTTTGCTCAGTGCAACATTAACTATGATAGCATTGCCACCACAGACAATAGCTAAATTATGTCATCTCACTATATCTATCTCTATCTCAGAATAACAGATAACAAAATTCAAAGGCAATATATCAGTACTGCTTTATGAGACTAACTTTGGTCTTAAATTTTGGATATTATAATATGGAAATTGTATGGTATGGCTTTTCTAATTGCTTTGTCATTTGCCTTTACCCACTTAGTTTTTATATCCACCTTACTGACGACAGTTTATCAAAAAAAAATTGTAAAAGCATCAATAGTCAACCCTACATTATCACCGCAATACCGATATTGAGGTACAGTATTTGGTCAAAAATATTATAATGTTTGATTTTCTCCATAGCGTTCAGCCCTAATTCCTCTACTACTACAACTAGTGTACCACAGTAAAAATATATATTATAGCAACACTGACTAAAAGTAGTCATTGCAAAGTAAAATAGTACTGTCAGTGTTTCACTATTATACTTGATATTTTTTTCTGATAAATAATACATTATAATGCATTAAAGGTCCAGTGTGTTGGGTTTAGTGTTATATATATATATATATATATATGTATGTATATATATATATAGCACATTGTTAACTACTAAAACACAAAATTACCGAATGAACTGCAGTTACAATAAAGTTAAATAAAGTAGCTACTTCTGTATAATAAAGTTGAATACACTACTGTTATCGCATTTATTCAAATATGGTTATAAGGAAGTTAAATAAAGTACTTTTCTAATTCAATTTTAAAATATATTGTTGTTAAAAATAAAAAATCAGAGCAGGACCCATGGTGCTTTTATTTTGAGGGAAGTGGCCTGTCTTAGACAGAAAGTGTTAATGTTTTTGCTGTGGACTTGAAGGTTCCAGTCAACAAATGGATGTTAGCATTAGCAGACAGTTAAACAGATACAGCCACACCACCTTTAACCGTGAGGATTTAGACACTGTGAGCGAGCAACAAACAAACAGCTCTCCAGTTTATACATTACTAATATTCTCAAGTTGCACTGGTGCTCTGTGGTCACAAAATGAGACTAAATAGTTGTGACTGGAGCTCTGCAAATACAAACACACGCCTCACCTGCTCACATTACTGCCACTCATTAAGTTAGACTGATACTGCAGGGCTGTTTAACATGATGATTAATTGCTGTATGCTGGAAGAAGACTATCAGCTCTCCAGTTCCTATACTAATAGTATTTGCAAATCGCAGTAATGTTCCATGGTCACAAAATGTGACTAAATAGTCACCGTCTGGAGCCCTACAAAAAGCCCTGCTTTGTGTGTGTGTGTGTGTGTCTGTGAGAGGCAGAAAGCCGTAGAGGAGAGTGAGAGAACCGAAATGCCAATGGCTTATAAAAATGACATGTCAATTTATACTTAATGGTTCCGACATAGTCATGCACATAGAAAAAGCTGTGATATCTTGGGTATACTCAATGTATCACCCACCCCTACTCCATATGAAAAAATAAACAGCTGATTCTAAGGTAACGCAAACACAATAATTCTCATTTTTGGGTGATTATAGACAAATGAAAACTTAAGAATATTATACCCCATTTCTGCATATATCTGCCCCTTAATCCTACACTGGTCCTTTAATGTGGTTTTTTTTTTTTTTTTTTGCCTTTTTCAATGATCTACATGCTTCATATTCTTTAAGATCATCATCTATAAAAATTCTGAATTGGCCACCATATTAGAATTCAGTGCATGCTATTTTCAAGAAAATGTATCTGGAGATCTTATATTGTGGAATAGCCTAAAAAATACTGAAAAATTATCGATAAGCTACATCGCCCAGTTCTAGCTACATAAATAAATAAGGATCAGGGTCTTTCTACAGGGTTTTATAGCAAAGGTAGGCCAACTTTTCTGAAACAAAGACCACCGGTGCTAACATAACAGAAAATGTGTTTTATGAAATACACCATTAGCCTTCAACACCAAATGCCATACAGTTAATGGGTGTGACCAATATTTAAGCTGTCATCTACAAAGTAAAGCAATCATAAGATGAGATTGGTCAGGATGCTGGAGGCTTACTACATTTTCTGATCAATACTTTACTCTACACTTTATGTGGGCAAGGGGGAACATGACTATGTAATACTTTTATTTTACCAACAGTATATTTTGTTATGTTTTAGATTTTGAGAAAAATAATTAACAATGACAAGCAGGAAATAAAAGAAGTTGAGGAAGAAGGAATGAAAAAAATCACTGCAAAAAGGAGACAATCTACAAAATTTAGGGTAAATTCAAGCAAAAAAAGACCAAAAAATGTTTTAAGTCAAAATGTTTAGTGAAGATATGATGGAACTGTGTGAGTATATATTTGTTTGTGTGGAGGCAAGATGCTGTTGCTTCTGGCAGCAGGCCCGTACACTTCCCCTGTCATGGCCAATCATTGTCAAGAGGACCACACACACACACACACACAAATACACTTTTCTTGCTCTTTCTAGTAATATGAGGGTCAGCTATGCAGTCACCCGTACCTGTTATTCTCTTTGCTTTCATATACACACAGAGTGCAAGACAACAACAAGATGCAATAAAATTGTACACAGCAAGTCCTTGACTATGTTCAGACATTTCAACCTCAGGACTAAGCTACATGCTCAGTGGTCCTGCGAATAATTGAAACATGTTTGTGAGCGTGTACTGAATGTCTATGTGCATGTGCTTGACTGGGGTGCTCCAACCCAGAGAAAATAAAAAAGAGCTGCACTGATCTTTGCAAGCTGGAGTAGGGCGGCTCAAAATGTTACATTATGTGCTTAGAAATGACACACAAACGTAGTATCACCCCACACTCACACAAACACACAGACACAGCAGTTGTGCAACACTGGAAGCAGGGATAGCACTCATATTTAAAGGCAAAATCCATATATTTATAAGGAATGCAGCGGTTGCAGTTTGGCAGCCGCGAATGGTGAAGGTCTGGGCAATGATTCATTAAAATGATCTTTTGTCAGTTTTCATTTTGTGATTATATAAACGTATAATATTATCATACTGCATGCCAGAGCTGAAAACAAAAAGAGTTTGTAATATTAAATGCAATCCAACAGCTCAGCTGTAAATTCTACTTGTAGTGAAAAAAAGAAAGAAACTTTTTGTACTTGTACTTGCTGTACGCTAATACCTTTATTTACCATATGTCCTAGTGAACTTTCAGGAAGGTATGAAGGTGTAAAAAAATTAGAAACCACCCCTAACACACAACTATATATTCATGATAAGGCCTCATCACTGATTCTGGAGCAAAGTAAATATAGTTCCATGAGGATTGTGGTTGACTAAGAGTGTTCGTCTCTTGACACTGTTAAAGGAATGAACTGTTGAAGGAATGAACAGTACAGTAAAGATTTTTCAAAAAGCCCCGATCTTTAATCCCAACTCTAATTTCATACTTTAATATAAAACAAACCACATTCAATTTTGAGTAGTCAAATGCAATCCAACAGCTCAGCTGTAAATTCCACTTTTATAAAGACAATAATGTTTTTTGATTGACACTGTCAGAGAGGTTTTAATTTAACTCCAAATTTATTGATGATGTTGTAGTTTGTCGTGCTGTTGTGGGGGTTGGAATATTAGAAGCACATTTCAATACAATGCTGTCCAGTAAAATACTGACCAGCAGCTACTACCTCAGTGATCAGGTATGGAAAAAACTGGCAAAGAGCCAAAATAGCAGCAAAATATAAAGCTGTCTCCAAAAATAAGGCACCCATCAAATCATTTTCACATATTTATCTCCAGTAACACAACTGTTTTCCTTAGCTGGCATCTATGGCTGCTTGTATTGTGTACAGCACTGCAAATAAACAACTAAATGTACATGATTTTTTCATAACATAACGTTGCACCAAAAACAAGCACATAATTCAACTACAAACTCCATTCCTCTGCAGGATTTGCAGCCCCCCTTAAGTGTGCTATCCACTGTTTTATTTTCAAGTAAAGTTAAAGCAGACGGCATGCTAGCTGGTTCCATCCCACTTTATGGTGCCAACTACTGACTGGCATTTACCAACCCATTGGCAGTTTAGAGGCAGGTAACAGATGTGTAGTTTTATTTTAACTAACTTGTAGGCTATATATCTGTGCAATTTGAACATGTAAAAAGTTCACGTCAAACAATGCGCATAATGCCACTGCAAACCCCTCTCACTAGTAGGTTTCCCTTTTTAGAGTGAAATCCCAATTATGTTATTTCTCCCAGTGAGTCCTCTCTTTGTACTCACTAAAACAGCCAATATGGCACCAGTTGCCTTCCTTCTGCTCACTGCCATCCTTTTAAAGGCACAGTGAGCTCGAGCTGAACACCAACAAACTTCAGTGTTGATATTTAGAAAAGAAATAAAAATAATCACGTACTTCGGCCTAGAGATTCTCAAATTCTCTGCATTTCACTCAGGCAGCCCCTAACACCCCCAACCCGAACTCCAAAGATAACACATTTTTTACAGATTTGGATGATTCATGTGGATCATATTTTCAGATCACAAAATCCATAATTCCAGAATAATCAGGAAAAAATCATATCTCTGGTATTAAACATACAGCTCAGTTAACACCCCTCGGGACGTTAGAACAGAAATTGAACATTATAAATATTAGCTCAATATGTCACTTGATTGTGGATGGGTAAATATTTGTGTTTTGTTGGAGTTTCCAAGAAAATGAAGTGACCAAAACCTATATAGTACAATACAGGTATAATTTTCCACACACCCACAATCCTATACAACAGAGAACAATTTAAATATGTGGGTTGTAAAAGCATTCAGTTTGCGTGTGTGTTTGTTTGTACATTTTTGTTTGTGTTTCTTATGTCCCAGTTCCCAATCAAAGGCATGAGCCAGCAAGCAGAGCACTTACATAATGCTGTGGAGGTAGCTACAGTAAGCAAAGAGATGGTGTGTTTCTTTATGTGTGGTGTGTTATGGTGTATGTGTCCTGGACTGTGAGTGCTGGCATGACTTAAGTTCCCCTCGGAGACCCACACCAGACTTAGGAACTGTTCATTAGGGATGGTTTGCCAAAAGTCATGTCACTGAATTTTGGGTTGCTGGTTAAGGTTAGGATTGGGTTTAGTTAGGCAGTGGCTATGGTTAGGGTAAGTCTCCAGAATATGAATGTGACACTTTGCAATTTCCTCAGAATTTTTAAATAATGAATGTGTGTGTATTTGTGCATTTGTGTGTGCGTGTGTATGTGTGTGTGTGTGTGTTGCCGTCAGGTGATCATGACAGCTGCTTCAGTTACTAGAGCACCAAGAGCCAAACATGCTTCATCCCCTTCTGTGTCTGTTCATGCACCCCCTTTCTATTCATCTCTCCCTTTTTAATCTCTCCCTCCCTCTGTCTCTCTCTTCCTCCTCCTGTCTGTCAGCATATTTTCCTCACCGTATTGGCATACTGAATTGATAATATTTGTTGAGCTTAAAAGGGGGATTTTGGTAGCTGCTCATGCAGCCATGAGTCTTAGTGCTATAATGCACACTCCAGTGGAGCAGGCATAAAATGGGTGTCATGGTTGCTGCAGCCTGTTGCAGCTAAAATATCTGTTAAATATATATTTTTATAAAAGAGCCAGTGAGGTATAGTGTTGCAGGTCCTATGTTTGGAATTTAGCATCCACTGTTGCTGTGCCAGTGCACAGTGCTCTTTCAGCTCCCCTAAGGTGTAATAGAGGTTATTGTTAATTGTTCTTCCACTATCCACATAAATCATTTGTAATTTATGAGATAAATGGAGTAAGTACCAACCAAGACTGATTCGCAGTTGAGATAGCTGCTATATTTGTCCCTGAAAAGGAGAAAACTAAGCCTTTCTGTGGCCTCCTTAATGTTTCCTTCACTATCAATACGAACCTGTAGGAGAAGGCAAACGTAGTCTGTGCTGACCAATCAAAGCCATCCCCACATGGTGTCTCTGTAGCCATTGTAGCTACGAATGAGCAGCTATTTTTTTTAGTAGGTGCGCTTTAGTTGCATTAATTTATAGCACTCAGCATGGCTAGGCTTTGACAGTATAAAGGTATTACAAGATTGCAGAGTATTTAGAAATCCAGACAATATGATTTTCAGTATCATCAAAAAAACAAATACTCCTCTTTTTGTTAAAAGTACTGAGATGACATATTGAGGATGTATTGTATGTAGTGTACAGCACGCCCCACTAGAGGTCAGTCTCTACTGGTGGAACAGACAGATGAGCCGACATCGAGGGGTGAGGATTATGTTACAGGACTGTAAACGGCCACATCAGGGAGAGAGACAGCAGGGGGAAAACAGTATATTTCAACATTTAACTTATTATTTTGACCAAACCAGAGCTGTTGATTGTTGGACAGTGGACTAACTAACTAAAGCACTAACAGTCATGGTCATGAAGTCATGAAGTGCGTTTTTCGATGAGTTTACAAAATAATAGTCTTAACTTGGTGAAATAAAGAACCTTGTACTTTCACTACCAGAAAGAAACTTGTAGTGAAAGAAAAAAATAAAGAAACTTGTAGAGCTACACGCTAATACTTTTATATACCATATATGCAGGTGAACTTTCAGGAAGGTATGAAGGTATAAGAACTACAACACACAACTAAATATTCATGATAAGGCCTCATCATTGGTTCTGGAGCAAATAATTATAGTTCCATAAGGATTGTGGTTGACTAAGCAAAGAGTATTCGTCTCTTGACACTGTTAAAGGAATGAAAAAGGCTCAAGTACACTAAAGATTTTTTTAAAAAGCCCTGATCTTTAATCTCAACTCTAATTTCATACTTTAATATAAAACAAATCACATTCAATTTTGAATCCTTGAATAGAACTGCAACATGTGCCTAACACATTTTGATTTTAATTAATTTGTGACTTGACCTGACTTTAAATTCTCATGTATGACCCTGAAAAAACAATTTGCCAGAACTAATCTCTTACCATGTTCTGTTCAGATGTGGCTTTTGAATTATTCATTCATATTAAAGCATAAAAATGTAGATTAGGCAGAAACTACAATAGCTTCTTTATTGTAAAATGAGGATAGTTTCAAAATAAAGACATTTTCTGTATGTGTACCACTGTGATGCAAATGCAGGAACTGTACCACCACACAGCTGCAGGACTCCTGTTGAACACATGAACTGTATGACAGAAAAATTAAGGATTTTTTTTTTTTTTTTTGCAAAGCCGTAGATCAGTTAGATAGTATCTTTCTGTGTTTCATATTGAGCAATATTTCTCCTCTGATCATGAGTGTGTGTCCCCAAAGCTGAAATGAAACTCTCCAGCTTAGAAAATCATTTTTACTGTCCACTACTTCCAGTTTGACTCCAAGCTTGACACCTCTTGCAAAGCTGAATCCAACTCAGTGAACTATATCAGATGATAATCCCTCCCTTGCTAGCTACCTGCTGCTGTCAGGTTCAAGAGTCACAACTCTAAGTGGCAAAAACTTATTGACTGCTGTCAAACAGTGCAGAAAGGAATGAAATAAAAATCATTTGACAATATGCCTTCACATCTCATCACTGTAGGACAGCTACAGGATAGATTAAAGTGGCTAAGGCCTCAGTAAATCCATTTATTCATTTTCTACACCCAGTTGCATGTCAGTGGGGACGGGAGTCTGCCCCTGCATACACTGCACAAAATGCACGCCAACACCATGAAAGACTACCAGTCCATGACAGGCTGAACACAGATACAGTAGCTACAGAACTACTCACATTAATGGCAATTTAAAGCCTACTGTCTCACACTGCCTGAACAGCTTGTGTTTGAAGGACGAGGAGGAGGAGGAGGAGGAGGAGGAGGAGGAGGAGGAGACCCATACTAGCATGGAAAAACATGCAAAGTCCACACATCACTGGAGCTGAGAGGTAGTGGAACTAACCACTGTGCCACTGAATTTGAAAACATAATCAGGAAACTCATTTTTTTTGTACAGGTGACCAGCCATCCCTAAGCTACATTAGCAATGGTCTCAAGGCCCCTCATGATGATATACTGATTAAGGAGACCAGCTTTTAACTGGGCGCCTTGCCTTCGTGTCCTTCACAACGACACTGAATCTCAATCAGCAATATTATTTAAAGATTGGACTGTTCGTGATTGACTTAAATTGTTACTGTATAGATTAATGGATTTTATAGTACCTGGTACTACAGCTCCATCAAAATTCCTACCTCTCACGTGCATACTGTGTATAGGATAAAAATAGCAATAAATAAAGATAATTTTAAAAAGTGTGGATTTTTCAGTACTATGCTAATTTAAAGGGTCATTAAAATGACTTAATATTCTCCACAACACAGAATTTCAATAGTATCAAACTACGGTGGACTTGCTTGATACTTTAATACTTGTGTTACAAATTTCTGGTCTGTGCTGCAAAACCTCCACAAAGAATAAAGTTTGATACTTGGTTTCCATATTTCAAAAGTAACAAGCTAAGAAAATACAAAAAAAAGACTGAAAACTCAGACGAAGGCTGCCACTGTTGTATAAATGGGTGTTAGATGCTGGACTGAAGACTTTATTATTTCTTAAGAGCAGCTAAAATCAAAAATAAAGGGACGAAGAAGAAAACAAGAGGGGGGGGGGGGGGGGCCAGACAGACTCTATAGGAGATAAGCTTTCTTTTTTTTTTTTAAAAGGCCAGTCTTTGGTCAAAATGTAATTCCAGGGATAGAAGTGTTTGATAAAGCACCAGAGAACGAAGCTGCTGGGGCAGCAAGGGGAAAGGACATACACCTATAAATCTCTGTATGTCTCTGTCTCTTCAGATTCTATTATGGTGGACTGCCACACTATCACAAAACCCATGATCTGCCACCTGTGTGTGTTTGTGTGTGTGTGTGTGTGTGTGTGTGTGTGTGTGTGTGTGTGTGTGTGTGTGTGTGTGTGTGTGTAGGTCATTACAACCTCTGCAGATTCGTGGGTATAACACCTGACACCCACATGGTGCATGCATGTACACACACACACACACACACACACACACACAACATATACCAACATCTCTGAAAGGTGGTGGAATTGGTTTTACAGAGAAAGCTCCAATCCAAAGTTACTTATTAGACCTGCCAACCACTAATACCCTCCTAGATGTCCCTCCATTTTCTTCCTTTGTCTTTGTACAAACAGAGGGTGCAGGGCGTAGCACGCTGAACACAAATACCATTATATAATCACTGGCATAGATTTCCTTTTTCTTTTACTGAGGGGGTGGGAGAGGGGATAGTTATAATTTCTCTCCCAGAAATATTAACACAAACATATCAGAGAAGTTTCATTTTGATGACATTAAAGATAATTCCACCATACATTTATGCAGAAAAAACACAAATTATACTATACTATAACTATAATCTTTATATGTATTTTTTTTACACATAGGGGTAACATTAGATGATGTAGCTGCCACAACAGCTGTTTGTGCATGCCTCCCTCTTCATATGTAAAAGAGAATTGTCCATAAACTCAAGAAATATTAAGCAATCTGCTAGTGCTCTGTTTTTTTGTCAGAGCTCTGATGTATTCCTCAATTTGGAAACAGTGGCCTTATGTAACATTATTGTTACAGGCTGCAATGTGGAATCACAGTCCATAACAATTATTTATCATTACCAGAAGCTGCAGTCTATATATGAAATGTTTAGGGAACAATGGTAAACTGCAACATTAACCAATAGTCTACTAAATTGTGTAAACAGGCATAACCACTTCCTCTCCCTCTATATATAATATACTGAATCAATTAATTTTCTCAGAAAGGTTAAAAAAGTGATTCCTCTGTTATATTACCTGCAAATAAGTCACGTTACAGCAGGAAAAGCTATTTCACACTAGTCAAAAAAGTTACATTCTGATTGGATACTTTTGATTGTGTAAATGCACATCTTATTAGGGCTAGACCGATATTGGTTTTTCATGGCTGATTCTGGTTATCAGTACTTAATGAAATCGATAACCGATCTTTGGAACAATCTGTATTTACAATAAAAATGAAACTATTTCTGCCGACATTTAGAACTTGGAATATAACAAAATCCAACACAAAACTTTTTTAAAATGCCTTTAGCAGATGTTTTATCAAAACTGAAACTTTCGAAATCCTATACAGCAAGTTCACAGCAACTTCTTTTTATAATGTTCAGTAAAAATTTAAACAAAAAATAACTGATAAAAATAGCTCTCTGAGGTTTTACAAAATAAAAGTTCTTCCCTGGCTGACACTTTCTTTGCATGTGTTGCAGACTGCATTTCCTGGTGGTGGAGCGTAATATGCACAGTTTTTCATTATTCATTTTATCAGGGCTCATTAAATAAATACCCCAATACAGATAATCAGCAGAAAGCCAAATATAGGCCCTGATAATTGCCCTGGCTGATAATGTATTCTCCCGTACATCTTATCGGATCACTTCTTTTAAGCATCCATGTCAGCAGTTGAGTTCGAAACACTAATCAGAATGATTTCAGTCAGACTGAAAAAATACTGATTCTTCATGTAACCGCAGTTATCATGAGCATGTGAGCAAGCGGTCATTAGCTTTTAGCTCAGAGTACTGCTGTCCCTATGTATACTCTTAACCTTGTTTCACTTTGCCTTTGTTATACCTTCAGTGCCCTCCCTTTCCTCCAGTTCCTGCAACCACTGCATTCAGAACGGACAAACACAAAAGTATTCACATCATTTTAGCTTCCAATTGTATGGTACAGTTGGTTAGGTATTTCATCCCTGGGACGAAGCTGTGTGTATGTGTTTCAAAAGTGTTCCCCTAACTTGCTGCCATGTTGAATATCCACCATTATACACCACTCTCGCTCAGACAACCAGAGAGGGAAAATGAGAGCAGAGCGAAGCAAAGACACGGGCAGAAAAAGACGAGAAGACAGAGGAGAGCAGGAGAGTGGAAGATGAGAGGAGACTCGGGAGGCATTTGTCTGACAGGAATCCTGAATTTCCATTCCTTGTTGCAGACACACAAACACGCATATACACAAAGAAAGAGGGAGAGGGCGAAAGAGGGAAAATGATTCACTCATGCTGCCAACCCTGGGTGATGCCAAAATGATAATCATGCCCGAATCCCTGCAATGATGCCAAAATCCATTGCCATTTCCCGTTTTAGGCGATTGGCCAATACAATAAGTACATAATAGCATTTCAGTGTTTCCCCAAGATATGTTTTTTGGCAGTGTGAAAAGGCCCCTGAAACAGCATTTAGATGTGATACTAAAACTCTCCATTGAAACCAATAATAATGAAATTCTGTGACAGCAAACCACGTGATGATAAAGTTCTCCTGTTAAATCAACAACTGTCTGCCAAAGATTAAACCCTGAGTGGTGAGGGCTCTAATCTGTGATGTTATCAAGAGACAGATGCTGGAGCTTCTTCCCTGATAATGACTTACAGACTAGCTCACTTTTGTTTACAGTTTTTCACAGTCACTCAAAGCCTCCCCAGACTACATGATATCAGGCTGATAATGGCCGGATCAGATTGACATGAGGGAATGTGAGCTTAGAGAATGACAACTTCTCGTTTTACCCATGTTGTTTGACACAGTAAAGACAACCAAAGCAGCCTATGGGACATGTGCAAAGATAAACATATAAAGATAAGGATTATCCATCTTTTGACCTTTTTTTAAGACAAAAAGGCATGCTGTGAGTTCAATGATATTGATTAATCACAGCACAGTCTGCTGACCATGCTCTAAAAAATTGGCAGTACTACTTTAGCCCATTCAGTCTGCACGGTTTTTCCTGCATAGAGAATTACGAGGAGGTTGCCTCCGTTGAATTTCGTCCCGCCTCCAGCTCTCGACAAAACTCTACATTGAAAACACTTTTCAAGCAAGTGTTGCACTTGTTGGATCTCTGTCAATTGTAAGTGTAATTGAAACATTAAACCAATGTGGTGGCAATCAGCACAATAAAGGTGCTGACAAAACTGTCAAAGAGGAGTTAAAGAACAGTCTGTTTTTAGCTAAACCGCAGTAAAGCAGGTAACAGCCCTTTCAGTGCAAAAGAGAGCTGATGAAGTCATCAATACTTTCCTTTTCCCTAACAAGATGTTTTACAAACCCTGCTGCAAACAGCAGTTGGTGTTTGTGAATGCAGCTCTGTGCAGTTCTGCACAGTCATACAGATATTCAGAGATTGAAAATTCTCTTTTTTATAGCTCCTAAGCAAAACACTGTTAAAACACAAACAACGCCTCTCTCTAACCGAGTACTACTACAGTAAAGTAGATAACAAGCTACAACCTAATTTTCATCACAATAAGCCGTCCTCTGATCTCGACAAATAATAGTACATAACATTGCCCTCTGCAGCAAGCTGCGAGATGAGTGCACAGGGACCATCTACAAATTGCAACATGGAAAAGAGACAGACGATTAAACTACTTATATTAATATTCATAACTTCATTCTTATATAGTGTAGTGTCCCCAAAAATCACTTCACACATTAATGGCCTTTGCATTTTTTAATTACATGACTACATTGCTTTTATTTTTGTCTGTTATTCTTACTGAATTATTTACTTGAAGTTTCAAGTGTTTAAATGTATTTATGTTGTTTTTAAATAAGTCACACACATATACTGTAAAACAGTTTGTGCTTTTTAAGATATACAATCCACTTATATTAGAGAAGGGCTTGGGTTGTTCTTTTTTTTCATACCTTTATACCTTCCCGTAATTTTAGTGGGGTTTACGGTGTATGACAGTATTTGTTTGTGGCCTCATCCACAAGGAGGACCTTTCGTGGCGTGTGATGTGCACTTCATACAGTACATCCTCAGGATAGCCTCTCCAGTAGGAGAATAATAAAAAGATGACATTCTGTATTTTTGTATTCTGTATGTCGGTACTAAAAATCTCACCGTCAGGATTTCTTATTACCCTGGTATATTGTTATACCATGATACCACCCAAACATAGTAGGACTGTACCCTACACAGACGACTGTCAATCATATTGGATTTGGCTGTTCAATATGAATATTTGATTATTTGTTCATCTTTTTCAATACAGACTTTGAATTGGGTTTGGCATGACGTTTAGGGTGACGGTGATGTTCACGCAAAAGCATAATCAAGCCAGGTATGGAAATTAGCACCAGCCACAGGCCAGATGCTGGTAAAATGGAAGTGACTACTAGATTTGCTTCACTCACCAACCAATAAAACAATGGTAACCTATTGAATGGATGGTAGATTTTTTAATCCACCAGTCAAAGTGGCAGGTGGACAAAAAACTTCATTTCCAACCCAGACTCTGGGTCCACAGCTCCCTGTACTGAAGAGCAGCATGAAAGTGAGGAGGGATCCCTATGCAGCTACATCTGAAGACCAAAATGTCCCAGAAGTACACTACACACTGACTGAGGAGTCTCAGGCTGATGATTCGACTCTTCAATTTAGCCCTAAATAAGAGTAAACCTGGTAAGCTGCTATGTGGAAGCAGTGATGATGGAAATGACATTGACACACTGACCCCACTCCCACAAAAACTGATCACTCTTCCCAACTCTTTCCCCTATTTAGTGCCATCTTTCCTATCCACAAGCTGCAAAACAAATTTTGTTTGCCCTACCTGGAGAGCAAAATTGTGTAGTCTGTATTATGATAATAACTGAGTGGAGTCCGGTATAATTAAAGAAGATTGGCAACTTTACAACTGAAGGAAAAAAGCACTGCATACTGTCAAACAGCAAAAAACACAAGAGAATTAGATGTGTCCACAGCTGTAGGTGGACTGAGATTTTTACAAGTAAACTCGTAACAGTTAAAATGACAGCTTTAAATGTGCACCTCAGTCATGATAAGCACTGGTGGATGACACGGAAAAATAAAACTGTAAAATTGTCAATCGCTTCATCAAAGATTATGAACCTATGCAACATGGTTTGGACAGAAATATTTATGGTATGATCTAGCAGGTGTGTCTTAATGGATCGTATGGATCTTAAAACACAAGTCTACAAACGCACACACACGGACACACTGCCGACTCAGCATAAAATGTGGTAATTCATTTTGACCTCCCACTCTCTCATTTGCACCATCACTGATAACAGTGTTGGTTTTAAGTGTAGGGCAACAGGATTGTGAAAATAAATGCACACGATCCTGCACTGGTACTGGATATCAGGCAGATAACAGACCAAATTAAGGCATCCATATCTGAGAATTTCCTAATTATACAAATGTGTTACTGATTATAAATCCAGACTTAGGTGGCAACATGACTTTCTGCTTTCACATATTTAAAATAATCTTGGTCCTTCCGATAGGGACTTAAGATTCACTTTAATTGATCACTTTTAAAGTGATATTCTTTTGTGTCGATATAATTTTTGCGGAAAATAAATCAATTTGTGTGGTAATCAGCAACACTCAGACAGTATGACTGTTACATCACCTTAAGTCGCCAGTGACTCAGTCAAAAAGTTGCACCATAACACACCGAAAAGATTACAGCCAACAGCCAACTACCACATACAGTCTGCGTCTGCAAAAGAGGAAATAACTTTCCATACCAGCATCTGGAAACTGCAAGACCAGCAGGATGGATTTAAGGACGCTAGTTAGAGCAAAAATAACTTAACCTAATATCACACGTTGGTATAGATCTCATGCCCTCTCGGCTTTAGTCGTTAGTTTAAATTACTCACTTCTGGAGCACTGAGCTGAGCTGCCAATCACAATGACTTCACTCACCAATCGGCTCAACCTGGTCCAACACCGATTCAACATGCTGTATTGACAGAAAATCATCCGACAAACGCTAACTAATGCCAACAGTGCAGCAAAAACCACAAAAACTTTTGGAAATGGCTCCACATTGACCACCGGCTTGGCGTGTCAAGGCCCTTAGACATAAAGGTTGATAACTGAAAATGTTTAGAACGAACATAGAGGTACAATTAATATCCTAAAATATAATACCAAGAAGAGATGAAAATGACCAGAAGTAATGACTTAATGTTTACTAGAGACCAAAAAAACAGAAAAAAAATAGAGGAATTTAGAGAGGGCTGATCTATACAAGAGTAAACAAGAGATGTGTACAGAGGAGAGGAGACAATGATTATTATTACCATCTGACCTGTGCCTGAGTGCACCTGTTCCCCAAAAAAAACAACAATAGAAATTCCTTCATTCCTGTTTATATTCATGCTTTAAACACTAACGGCAGAAGGAGGTTACTGCTTTGGCTGTCCATTACCTGTGATGATGACAATAATGATGATAAGGCGACAGTTATAGTACATGTTATACTGTAGTATGATGGTGATGGTGACAGGGTGACAGTAACAGTACATATTGTACTTGTAGTATTGATGATGTTGATTTTGATGATGATGGTTGGGTGACAGTAGCAATACACATTGTAATCATTGTACAGATGATGTTAATGTGAGAGTGACAGTAACAGTACATATCATACTTGTGAGAGATATTGCAGCATTAGCCTTTATGGTGCCTGGCCTGATGCTGCATTATGGTGACTGTCATGACCTGTTGACGGTGCTGTATACTACATTGAAAATGGTTTACGCTATTAGGAGATTTTTGACATTTTTAATGCCCACTGAGTTATTAGAGGCCTTATGCAGTTTGGTGGACACTTATTAATCTGCTCTTGTGGAGCTTGAATGTGCACAAGTTCAAGTCACCCTGTGTACTTATTAATGTCAACTGCTAGATGTTTCTGTGTCTTATTGTTTGTGCTTTATGTGTTTATCCTTTGTTTTTACACTTGCTGCAAAACAAATTGACCTCTGGGACAAATAATGAAATTGAATTGAATTGAATTGAATTGAATTGAATTGAACTGAATCGGAGTTGAATTGAACTGAATTGAGATAGAAAAGATAAACAGTCTTTGTGCCATATGTTTCAGCAACTGCCGTGCACAAATCTTACTTTGCCTTTCCTTTTCCCTTTTTAAAAATTTCATGTCTGCCTTTATTTTTAGGTTACTTCCATGACATTATGTGCATTATTAGTTAAGATGTGAAACACGTAAAAATGGAAAACAATAAATAATCTCAACAACAGTAATAAAGAACAACTAAGTGATCCAGGCTAAATCAACAATATTACTTTCTGAAATGGGAAGTGGTTTGCAGTGCTCAAAGGCAGAAGTATTAAAGATCCTGTGAAATGCAATAAATATACACAGTGCATCACTGTGTCAGTGTGTGTGTTTGTTGGTGTGAGTGTGTGAGAAAGACAGACAATATAAGCAATCATGCATGTGGAAATGTGAGCATGTTACAAACTGCCTCGCTCTCGCTTTCACTCTGTTTTAGCAGACAGAAAACAATTCTGAGTTATCAGATCAGTTTAATAAAGCATGGGTGAAGACCATCTGTCTCCCAAAGTCCACACACACACTCACAGAGACCACTAAAATAGTAATAGACATAACATAAAAGACCAATAAAAATGGAGGTATATATTACTATGATACCTCAAAGCTCAATTAAGCCACACAGACAAAACAGATAGCATTCGACCCCATGACATCAGTGCAAATAACTGTTAAACAGGACCAAACTTATGATGATAAAATGCTGATCTACAGTACAATTTTGATGTCTCTTCTGTTTCTCTCTGAGACGGTGTAGCGATGTCTTTGTGACAGTGATCTGCAAAACTGCTAGAAATGTGCTAAAGGGGTCGACAAAGTTGTCATGTATTGATAGCAGCTTCTTATTAATCAATCAATCAATCAATCAATCAAAACAGTTGTCGCTTAATTAGAGGATGAGATATATCTCACATTGCAGTATTGTTTCCAGCATGCCTACAGCAAACTATCAGCTGGGATGGACTCTGAATTCCACAGTATTTCTTAGCCTAAGGCGGTGGCATCAGAAAGTAATTGTCTAAATGTCACCACTTTGTTTTGGCTGGTAGATAAAAGACAAGTATTGTGCTAATAATTAGCTCCCCTGCGTTATGCTGATGGAGTGTAATCTCCTTGCAGGTAACTTTTTGAAAACAACCTGTAACTGTAAACTGACGGGTTCCCTGAGGGACTTTTTGCAAAGGACAGTGGATTAAAGTAATCACTACATCCCTGCATATTTATATATCTTGTTACCTAAATTACTTGTTAAACTTTTAACAGCTAAATCAACATCAGTTTTCTTCTACAAGCAAACCTGAGAAAATTGGCTGGTTTGTTGTTGTTACATGGGGAAAAATTCTATGAACAACTTGGCAAAGAAGGTTCAACAAATTGAAAAAAGAAAGAAAGAAAGAAAGAAAGAAAGAAAGAAAGAAAGAAAGAAAGAAAGAAAGAAAGAAAGGGGAGATGAGAAAACATCCTGAAAATTAGCTCAGGGGGTATTGTTAGATATAATCAGTATCAATTATTATCAATACAGCACTTATATTTATATACGTTACAAAAATAAAAAATAGTTTTACATATACATAATTTTTTGTTTTCTATTTTGCTGTTTATTTTAATGTAATTTTCTTGTCATTTTCTCATTTCTTGCTTATTTTTGGCCATTTCTTTTCGAGTTGCTCATTGCCTTCTTCCCTTGCTTTTGAAAGAATTGAAGTCAGTTTGCTCAGATTTCAAAGGGTTAAAGTTGAGACAATGCAAGGCTCTGTCTTGCATGTTGCTCACTGTATCTAAAGGCCTTCTGCAACGAGCTTCTTGCCTCAAATGAGGCAAGCATCTGAAGCTTTTGTGGGAAAAGCGAAATGTGTTGCTGTAATACATCAGCTTAATAGATTATCGTGAGTCACTAAAATGAAAGTGTGAATCATGTCTCAAATCCCCATTAAAGGTTCACACTGAACAACAACGAGGCTTTTTAAACAAATGACTTTGGAGATTAATTACAGCCTATCAATCATTTTTACTCCTCAACTTAATTTTGTTAATCAGTCAGGATAGGCAGCTCAACTATGATGACTTTAAAGCACAAATTAAATGAGGTGACAAACAAAAAAATGTCACCCTCTTGTGTACCTCATTTGGTTAGGCAGAGTTGTAGAGTGGGAAATGACAGAGTGCTTGTACTGATTTTACTTGCATCCTGGCACCCTAAAGTGCCTCCCAAAGGGCAGGAGTTGGTCCTCCTCGTGTAAGACTTGAGAAGGGTCCCAGGAAATGTTATCAGCCACTCTCAGGGTGCAGTTAATGCAGCCATTAAGAAAGGTGTTTTCATCAGGGTGACCCACCACTTAAGAGCAGATCCCCAGAAGTTGTAGTATCCTGGCTTTCAGTTGGACTGAGAGGCTCCTGAACCAGACTGAGCCTCCATACTGCAGGGCAACTGTTGTCCCTTTGCATAATGAGCTCACCAAGTCAAGTTCCTAACAAGCTTTTGTAATGGCAAAAAAAGTAAATCAACTAAACTCACCCAGGGCATCAAATGTACTAAAACCACCACTGCTATAGTGCACAGGCTCAGGGACCCAAAGTGTCAGGGGCCCCTCTGACCTTAATCTACAAAATGTCACTTAAATTTATTTACCATGTACCAACCAGTTAAAGACTCAAAATGACAACAAATACATGCAAATGAACTGCAAAGACACACAAAATAACTACAAAGAGAAACAAAACAACCAAAACAGACACAAAATGACCCCTAAAGAGACACAAACACGCAAAAGTATGCAGAATGACTGCAGAGATATACAAAAACAAAAAAGAGACAAAACGCAAAACAAAAAGAAAAGCAGATTATTATTGAATATGTTTTGTAACAACGTCAAGAACCAACAGACCACCAAAAGCAAAAGATACGTGGATCGTACTGTAGCCATGGATGGAGTACTGAACATACCTACAGGGCACAGGGGCCCCACAGGGGTCTACAAAATGTCAAATTACTGTAATATGTACCAACCAGGAGGAAGCTGACAGAGATGCAGAGGAACTGCAAAGAGATGCAAAACAGCAGCAGAAAAGGCAAAAGACACAAAGTGTGTGTGTCTTGCTCCTGTTTTGGAGAGATGTTTTGCATATCTTTGCCCAGTGGCCAATTTCTCATCAGTTGCCCACGACAACAGCTTGCAATAAACAATACATATCAACATACTAAACCAACCAGGGATATTCCAATCAGATCTGAGGATCATTTCGGGCCACCAATGCATTTTTTAATTGATTAGGATCGGTTCATTTGAGCGTACACTCTGCCCCGATCCTTTGTTTAGATCTGCTGTCACACAGGTGTTGTACATAGAGAGCACAATTTGCACAAGATGTTCAGGGTTTATTGTAATACTGCTACAGAAACAAGTAGAAACGGATTCTTTTTTCATGTTTAACTTAAGTTGCTACACCACTTCAAAGGGAATTAATTTTTTTTTGTTCATTTTTAGTGAACTAGTTTTACTATAACACTGCAATAAGCAGAATTGTGACCAATTTTTATTTGTTGTGACTGAAAATGTTAAAATTCAGCTATATCACTAATCTGAGGTTGAATTGTGATTATATTATTCTACCTATTCATAGTATTCAGTTCTTTTATTGAAATGCTATACTAAATGGATTTGAGAGCAATATCTGAAGACACATTTTAGTTTGTTTACTTTGTTATTTTGTTGAAAAAAAATTCTGCACTAAGTGGATTTTAGGGCAATTTCTGTGGACATATTTCACTTTGTTCAGTTTATTATATAAAAATAAAAACAAATGCTAAACTAAGTGGAATTGACAGCTATAAAGTTATTTTAATTCATTAAATTGTTTTAGTTTGTTTACTTTGTTATTGTGTAAAAAATAAAGCAAAAATCGCTTAAGGAGCTGTTTGGATGCAGACATTTTCTTTCGGCAGACTTTTTCTTTTCTTTCAGACTCAGACCGGAAAAAGGGGAAAAAAAACTTGATCGGGACACCAACGGTGCAGCACCACAGACAACGACACAGTTTACAGGGCAGGGGGAGCTAACCGATGTGCATTGCCAGTGTAAATAAACAAATAAATACATGTTTTACTCACATGGCCTGTCACCGCTGAACCGTCTCGGGGTAGTCCAGTCATTTCAGCAACCAGTCCATCCCAGTATGAAGCTTGGCTCGTCCTCACCAGTGAAATATTCACAGCTGGAGTGGGGAAACCTGATGTTTACATGCGGCGGTGAGGGCACCAAAAGCCTGTTGGTTTGATGCGATGAAAACGATAAAGCACTACTTTAGCCAGTCTCCGTCCTTAAGGTGATGATGTGGCGTGCATTTCCAAAAAAAAAGCGTTGTCAATCTCGGACAAACGGACAAAATAACTTCAGATTTCTCGGCGCCAGACAGACAGACGGACGCTCATCTGGCTAACATTAGCCGCTAGCTTTCCCGACACAAAAGTCTTCAAACTTAGTTATTCCCACTTGTTCAACTCCTTTGGCCCCAAACGTTTCTTCGTGTGCTGCGGGGATTTCGTTCTCATCGGTTAGTGAAGATTGGTATCTTAATAAATTCAAATAAAACCTTATTTGCTTTTCTTGGCATTGACTAGCTGGCTAACATGTTTTTTGACTGTTGATGTTTTTAAAAAACAGGTAGCTAGTACCCACTTCCGGTTCCTGTTATCACCTGCTGAGGGATGATGATCGTCCGGAAAGAGGGGGGCGGGATCTACGCTTCACGTCATCAAATGCTCACAACGGAGCGAACCAATCACAGCAGCGTGAAGTTTCTCGCAGATGCTTTTTTATAATACATCCATGATGTTTTTAACATGGGGATCTTCAGCTTTCTCTAACTGCGAGACTCATATAGCAACTACATAGACTGCACTTGGGCTAATCAAATGTTTAAAGTTTCAGCCTGAATTTCCAGACTTCTTTTTAAATCAGCTCAAGTGCAGTTACAACATCAAAATGATGCTATGCTGTGTCCCATAACATACATTTGTTTAATTTGTTCAGTTGAAGCTGAAAGAAATTATATTAAGAGTTGAATGTGCTGCATGTATGAGGAGTTTCTCAAAGAGCACAATGATGAGTGTCGCTGCCTTTTAAATTAATGCTACTGGTCGATATTTACTCAGGTAAACTAGTTTGTTAGTTACAATTTAAGGTAGCTTTATTTGGGTAACTCCATTGGACTATTTTATACTTGTATTTCATTACATTTCAGCGGGAAATATTGTACTTTCTACTACAACAGATTTATTTGACATTAATGTAGCCACTGTATGTAAAGACACAGATATTATCTACAGTATATTATTATATTGGTTGATTCAGTATTGGTTGATTCTGCTGTGAGCATTTGATGACGTGCGGCGGAGATCCCGCCCACATCTCGGATGTATTTGAGTGAAATGCTGCTGAGTGGATAAAATTACTTTTTCTTCTGTCCTAAATGTCGCGCCACCTCCACCGCAAAATCTTGACATTTTAGCAAAACATATTTTTCTCTTTTGGGACACAGCATAGCATCATTTTGTGTGGCAATATTATATCGATACATGGACAGTTACATATTTTAAAATTAAAAAAATTCTAGGTATTCTTAATATTGAAAAAGCTTTGGTAGCCTACTGCAATACTAAAATCAAATGCTTTCACTCCATTAGACAGGCTGCAATTTGCTGGAATAAAACCAAATGAAGTGTTATTTCCTAATGACAACATAATTATGAGCACAGTCATTTGCTGTTTTTCTTTGTCTTTCCTTTTGGGCCATTAATAGGCTACTTGTATGGCAGCATGATTGTATTCTCTAATTAGGCCTACCTACTTTACATACATGGCCTTGAAAAAGTACTCAAACAGTCGTCCTGTCTTTGCAGTTTATTTTAAGATGATGCGTTACTACACATTTCTCTATTATACCCTTGCCTACTTGTTTTCTGTTGTTTTTTTTCCCCCTGTAATACCTAATGTAGCCTACATTTTTTTAAAAATCCAGTAAACACACATTTGGAAAAAAAATGATTGAACTCAGAAACTGTATCTCTACAAACTTTGTTATTAATTATCATTATTATTACACCCCTCTTTTCAAATAATACACTGGTGATACTTCCTCCTCAGAGGCCTCCTCACCTGCGATGTTCCCAAAGGGTCCATTCCTCAATCACCTTTGGTTTAAAGGAGAACTTGAATCTTTTAGTACAGGCTATCTTTCATGTCAGAGATAAAGCTTTGAAACTCTCTCTCAAGATAAATTAATCAAAACCTGTTTGAAGCCCATTGCTGCACAGAACAGTTGGTATCCCGTCTGTGAATATCAGGCCTGCAGCCATAAACTGTATGTATATTGACATCTTGTGTGTTAATGGGGTTACTACCTGATGAGGAAAAAAAAAAAAAAAAAATCATTCTCTTGTTGATCTCAAGAGAACGTTATGGCTTCACTTCCATGTGTTAATACACATCACCTATTCCTATTTGCTAATTTAAGTGCTTTATTGAGGCTATAATACATGCACACTGACTGAGATATTCAACATGTAAAAACATGTAGCGAAATATTCAAGTTGTTTGTGCATCATGTTTTGCACCGTTCTCTAAAATTCATATTAATTTAATTTGTGTCTTTGACAAAATATTTCCAACCCCAATAATTTTAAATAAACATTACATGAAAGTATATTTTTCATCATGTTGTCTGGAAAAATATACACTATCTTTATTTAAAAATAAACTTTTCCAGACAACATGATTTTATACTAATGGGCTCTCTGCCGGGTCAGTGGGGCTGAAGACGGTATTGAACTCAATACACATCACATTAACTCTATTCTGGCTTTTTTTCCGTCAGTTAAATCCTTTAATCCGTGCCAGCTTTTATTGTTGTTTGTGTATTTTCTCTGTTTTCCTCTATTTCATTTAATTGTCCCTTTAATCATTTAAATTTGCCTTTTTTGCTTTTATTACTTTTCTCCTGTTTTATTTCTTGCTCCTTGCCTCTTATCTCCCAATCTCCGTTTTGGGTCTTAAAATGTTTAATCTTGAACTCTCCTGTCAACCAGCTTGTAACTTTGTTTTGTAAGGTGCTGTATAAATAAAGTTTCAGCTGTAACAAGTCATCACTCTGCGCCATGTTTCCAGTCAGTGACACACTGCTGCTGCTCACTGGTTGTGTTGCTTTTCTCCCTTCACTGCTCCTGCTCTCTCTTTCTCTAGTTTCATATCAGTCGTTGATGGAATCTCTTCACTTGTGCATCACATAGTATATTCAATTTCTCAGTGATATGATTTGCAGGTCCCAGAGTTTTTGACCAACCTGCGTTACCATAGTAACATGCTGGTAAAGTCCAGAAAAGACACAAACGGACAATTTCTTTTAAATTCTGACCATGGTGTGCATGTCAAAGACACTATATTAGATATTATTACACTAGTATTACAGTTTCCTTGGTGCAGGTAGGGGTGTAAATACCAAGGCTATGGGAAATGGGGTACTAACACTTGTTAGTTTATTACTTGTAATACCTGTACTAAGAGTGACAGAGATGTGCCAGCAAAAAGTTTCTATTTAAAGAGCATACCTCCACAAAACATTAGTAACTAACACTCGAGAAATACTATAAGTGAGATAATCCACTCAAATCCCTACAGTTAATAAGCAGTAATTGACCTTCACATTGTTTGCTATCAGATACTGAATGACTCCGTGTAGATTATTCTTTGCACACAATGGAGAGGCAAACATAAGGTTCTTAAACACACACTGTGCCATGGATTATCCCTTATTAATGTAAGGATTAAGGTGCTCCTAACTGAAATGACCAAACTGCGCAGGGGTTTGACTGTGAATTTAAAATTAAGCAATTCGTTTATATCGTGACAATGTTTAATTAGCGTGTATTTTCGTGCGTTTGTCACTCCATCCATCCATCCGTCTGTCTGTCCGTCCATCTAGTGGAAGTTATGTTTATATACCAGTAATATGAAACAGCAAATACGTTCGGAGGGAAATATAATGCAGAGCAAATTATGTTTTCCATCAACATAATGAGGAAACAATGCTTATTACCATATCTGGCAAGCTGCAAAAATGTTAATACTAAATGTATCAGCATATTGTCAGTGATAAAACATTTCAGTTGTTTTCCGCCAGAATGGACAATCTTGCAACACAGTGTCCAATTGTAGTTACCACAGCATTATTTTTAAATTACCTTATTTTACTAATATTTAACTGAAATCGAAAAGTCTTTACCTAACCTTAACCCAAGTGCATAGGCATAGATTTTGGATAGAATCCATCAGAATGCAGGGAATGAAGTATTTGACACTGAAATTCACTGGAAGGGGACCTCTAAACCTCCCATGTGCCACTGTAATGTTGAAAGAATACCTAAGCCCTTGCCAAAGTGCATTTGCCGCCTTACCACGAGACATTTTAATATGTGAACAAAATCACAATCTTTCCCCAGCCTTATCCAATGTGCTTTTATTGCATAAACTTAATGCTGGGCTCACACTGGATGTGGAACGGCCGCAAACATGGATTTTCCATGGACGGCCAGCTGCTTGCATTTGGGCCCATGTTGGGCAACCAGATCACTCACACTGAAAGCGCCCAGCCCTGAGCTCCGTAGAAGGCTCATGATCTCCAGCAATAGTTTTGGCATCTGGTTTATTTTTTCCACGAGCCGCAAGCAAATCTGGCAGGAGCACACACTAAATACTCTATTATGAATGATGTAAAGGATATGTTAGATATAATATAAATGATCTTGACATGATAAATGTTAAATTGTGCATCCAGTGGTTTCACAATGTTTTCTGTGTTTAAACACAGACAGACAAGCAGACACACGGAGACAGACAGGCACACAGAGATGTACACATACACTCAAACACATTGCCACAGACACACGAGCAAGCAGGGACAGAGAGACAGGGACAGAACTCTCTGTGTGATTAGAAAGAAGCAGAAAAAGAGATTTGCTGCTAGCTGGCATGAAGAAATGCGCTCCTGGTGTGAACAGCAAAGCGACTGCTGACAGGCAACAATTTACATACTGGGGTGCTTCCGCATCCAGTGTGAACCCAGCATTAGACAGGAGTTAGGACACGAACTCCGAAGTTCTGGAGTCAAAGTCCTGCACTACCCCCACCATTCTCCCCAACCATCTTCTCCCAAAGCCTTCATAATGCAAGAGATGTCATCTCTGAATATAATCCAGGAAGTGATTAGCACTTTAGAAACGCACAAAGGTCAGTTGTAGGCGATAAGGTTGCCTTCCAGCCTATCTCAACATGCATTTAGTGAGAGGCAGGTGATGAACCCAATCAAATAATAACAGAAACTCACCTGACAAGTACATCTTTAGAAAAATCGGAACACCTGGAAGAAACACAAGACATGCACACAGAGAGGCTTCAGCCATACAGGTCAGATTCAACCCCACGACTTAAGGGACCATGCTGACAATTTACAAAAACGTTGGTACAAAAGAGAAAGTATTGTATCAAAAACTTTATTCTCAAATAATGTTTTCAAAATAGCTGATAGATAAACTGTGAGTCTCTTTAACAGCAGGTTGTGAGGCTGCATTCACATACAGTATCTGTTGTTTAACCATTTATAGCACTCCATATTGTTTCTCTCTCATTTTATCTCACGGAAGGACAGAAAAATGTCTTTTTCCATCCTTTAATTCAAAACTTAGAGTATACCAATCTTGTGAACCAGTCAGGACAGGAGCCTCCAAAACTGTTGCAGATTTGCTAATACTTATGTTAGAGCCTAAATTTACCGCAATTCCATTTTCCACTCTAAACCCATAATGTCAAAGCAAGGAGAAGCAGATTTCTCCTCGTTTAGACAGACATGAGGTCAGATTTTGGGCTGTAAAGGGGACAAGTCATCCAAAATCTTTTGTGCCTGTGGACGTGGAAGTCATCCCTCTCCCAGATAAAACATTAGGATTAGCCACACAGGGCTGCTGTTACACAAGAACACTGTCTTTTTTTTTTTTTAAAGGAAGTGTCATTTTCAACCCATCCATGAATACTGCTCATGATGCTATGACACTAAACATCTGGTGTTTACTTTTTTGTTCAATGAAAAGTGTGTATCTAAAATCAGTTTTAAAAATGTATGTCAACAACATAATTTAAAGCAAGAAATCACAAATGCTCAGGCAACTCGTATTGAACTCATATGGCGCAGCTGCCACATTAAAAGCCACATTATGTATTGTATTTCTGCAGTGAATGATGACTTAAAAATGCCGATGTTTAAAAGAAACACATACTCTGCCGGCCCCAAGCTGTAGAGGAATGGGAGCTGACACATCATTTTATAAGACCAAAGTGTTTTAGATTGTGAACATAAAACTTTTTACAGGTGCGACCCAGAGATAAGTGTCTCTCCAGCACGAGAATGATTAACTCTGGGTCCCACAAGGTTTTCTGTTCCTGTGTAAGAGCAGCCATAATGGACAAAAGAGATCATATGACACTTTGATATTTGATACTCAGTTTGAACCGTAGGTTTTTTTACATGGTGTGTAACAGTAAAAACATTGACTTTAATGAACAAGATTTTGTTGTACCTACATCATTAATCATAAAAAGTACAGTATGTTTAATAATTTGTTTGTTTTTTTTTACAAATTCTCCATAAAAAATAGATTTCTGTACAAAATTTTTTTTTCTTTTGCACCTACTTCAAGTTCAGCAGCACATGATGATGGCGAGAGGTGACAGTGATGGTGATGACGGTGATTATGATGCTTAAAACAAAAACATCAATGATGATGGCAACTTCCTGGCGCCATATTCAACATATCTCTGTGCCTGTTGGGACAACAAAAATATTTTTCAGTCCACATTTATAAGCGACAAACATACTTTCTGCATGTCGATATGTGTTGCTGAAATGCATCCCGTCAAAGTAACGTGTGAATGTAACACTAATACGTGTGGTGTACCCATCTACAAGCTGCCATGTGCCGAAATGACAATTATTCATCCTCTGCACTGATGAGTGAGGCAGGGCTGCAGTCAGCTCACATTCAATTCAGACACACCAGGAGATTTTTTCTCAAAGCTCTAATGCTGAACATTTGGCATGAGAAGTATGTACTATCTGAACCACTGAGAAGAAGGTGACACAAAGGCCTGTCAAGGGCAACACTGAATATTTTGAATTCATTAATTTTGAATCTGAAAGCAGCCTAACACACACAGAAGGTACAATTTCCATCTGTCATGAAAAGGATAAAATAGATAAAAACCCATACATAGGTCCACGTGGCCGCTGAGCCATGTACAAATGCTTAAATGACACAGTTGTCCTTCAAGCAGGACTGTGACTGGATTTTTCTGTAATATTCCTACAAGAAAAGTTCAGCATCCTCACTCTGTTAAAATGACCTTCAGACCCCATCTTGATGTAATTTATATACATCTTATATCTGAACTGTACTTCAGCAGCTGATGGAAAAGAACCCCATCTCTACCACGTGACACTGTGTGAAAAGGCAATGTGTGACATTTACAATTTTAGCTGTATTTTTTAAGCTCACAGCAACCTGGGCGCCTTTGTTTCAATGAGGACTGCTGACAATACCACTTTGGAGAAAGTAAGGGACAAACTTCTTCCCAAACTGTGAAAAGTCTCCACTGAAGAAGCAGAAACAACCTTGGCATTTCAAAATTTAGTGGGTAGTTGTACTTTTTTTAGCTTGTGGCCAGCTGTCGCTCTTTTAAACGGCGAAGACTGCTGACAATGTCCAATAAAGGACAAATGTGAAAACTTCTTCACATATTGTGAAGAAAGTCATCAAGCCATCTCAGAGGACGTATGTGTCATGTACAGAAAGACACTGAATTTCAGAGGCCAAAAGTCACTGTATCACACTGTATCAGCCTTACAGTGTGTGCAGAGAGACAAGAATAACCTAAATGGTATTGTGAAAGTGTGCTATAAGATAATTGGAGTCCAACAGCTTCTTCCTCTCAGAGAAACAGGTGGCTCAAAAGCAAAAGAAATCATCAGCTAGTCTGACCATATTCTGTCCAGTGAATTCACTGGACTGCCCCCAGGCTGACTTCATAATGTGCCCCTTAGGAGAACAAACCGTACTCTAAGTCTGACATTCCTACTGCTGTCAGGCTACTAAATGCTGACATTTTAAAGGGATAGTTTGAATTTTTTTTACGTAGGGTTATATCAGGAACATATCCATAGTATAGTGTATATACATATATAGTATTACTGAGCTTCTGTGGTGGTACCCTGACTGCTTCTCAGAACTGGGTATATGCCCAACAAAATCTAATGTATGTAATACATTGACTATGGATAAGTACCTCATATAACCAAACATAAAGAAAAAATCCTAGCTGTCCCTAAAGTGATTTAAGCAAATTTTTGTATTCTACTTAGTCATTTAAATTCATTTATGTGTGTAGACAAGTAGTCATTTAAACTGACTGTTACACTTTTTAAACATGGTTATTTAGGTAAACCTTAAAAATTGGTTTATTTTATGTATTCATTTTTACTGGTGTTCATCTATGTAGCCTATATGACATATAATCACATCACCTGTGAGTCTTTTGAGTTTTTGAATGTTGTACGTATCGCATTGACTGGAAAAAGATGCAAATGAACTGCCCTTTTGGGACCAATAAAGTTGTCTGAACTGAACTGTGCAGCAATGCCATTTCTCTCCTACATTTTCCAACTGAATGGAGCAGATAGCTGTATTAACCTAAATCATCTGAGGAAGGGTCCTTTGTTACAACATTTTATTTAATACATATCTAAAATAAGTTCTGAGACTCTTTTGGCTTCAATAACAAATGTT
The DNA here is from genome assembly GCF_008729295.1 of Plectropomus leopardus. Classification (NCBI taxonomy): domain Eukaryota; kingdom Metazoa; phylum Chordata; class Actinopteri; order Perciformes; family Serranidae; genus Plectropomus; species Plectropomus leopardus. The sequence goes on from NC_056463.1 coordinate 23,810,435, forward strand.
GGCTACGGTAAGATGATAACTGATTTTAATCACAACAATAGACCTACTTTTTCTTCCAATAATAGGTTGGAGGAAACACAGGTAGACTGTATAGAGTAGTGCCTTTCTTCACATTCCTTTAATCTAAATAAAATTTAATTAACATTATCTCCAGCCATTAACACAGCATCTGTCTCCTTTTGGAGTACAAACTGGACACTGTTTTTGTGACCCTGTTGAATACTATCAGTTGAATGAAAATGTGTAATATCAAATTCCTGTTAAGCTGTAATGTAGCACATCAACAGTCCAGGGCTGGGTTCACTCTAACTCTGTCTGCACCCACACCATGAATCAGCATATCTTTAGTATAAATTTATCTGGAAGAATAAATATTACAGAAACATTGTAATAACTTACCATTTCTGCTATAAGCATGAGACCATATTATGATGCTTGTGCTGTGTTTGCAGTCACTTTGTACAACCCCAAATTTCAATGGCTACACACAATCTAAAATCTTACCCCTGTAGTACTACTCTGATTTTTTCATACCAGAATAAACTGGTACAGTTTTTCTCGTTTGATCACGCTGGGAGATCAGATCTGTGTCATTAATTGTTAAAAATTAGACCCTTTATTACACCTGTGGAAACCTTGCAGCCTCTAATTTTCAGGCTCCATTATGCTCTCTCGACTCCATAGGAAATCTCGACTGAATTAATTAAATCAATTAAAACAGAAGCATGGGGTGCACTCCAGTAATAAAAAGAGAGCAGGCTCACTATCTTGTGAGCAGATGCGCTACTGTTGCTTACAGATGCCTTGTTTATTCCTGTGAGGAGATTTTGAATGTGTCTCTTCTGTCTTGCCACCCTCTTTAACTATTGCCAGTATTATAGCTGGTATTATTATAGCTAGTACACACATCTACATACATTAATTGTCTGTGCCTCACACTGGTGTATGTGTAGCTGTCTGTCTGACGATGATCCTGACACTGACGCTGTGAACGACAGACTGACAATCGATATTATAATACCAACAATATTCCGAGCTCATGCTTCCAAACACAATGGCCATTGTTCAAGGACATTTCATCTGCATGTCTGGAGTAGATTCGTTTTCAATTAAATGAGCTGAACATATAGATAGGAACTGCAATTTAATTGCTGCATAATTCATTCTCGCTTATTTCAAAACAGGTAGCTGTGACAACCTTTTCATGCCAAATGTTTTACTTTTGAGTATTTGAGTTCTGGGGAAAACCCACTCTCTGATTTCAGTGAATTGAGTCTTGGCCTGAAATGTAACACTATAATGTAATGTGTTTGATGAACAAAATCATCATTTTATCAGTTGTAATTTTTCATTATCTTATACATTCCACTCACCATTTGATATCATATATCTGAATGAATTGATCTGTGATTTTTCGTAGGTATGTCAGCATTGTTGGACTGAGGTTGAGTGATTGCAAACATGTTAAAGATAAACAAAAAATCATTTGGACGATAAAAACCATGCAGGTTAAAGCAAATGCCTGAAGTGGATGTCAGAATGGTGTGTGCATGGAGAGTGAAACAAACAAGAAACAGGCCTGAAGACACTGAAAGACAAACACTGAAAGCAGTTACATCTGTGATCTAAACCAAGTGCAGCATCTTTCGAAAAATAAAATTATTTTTAAGGAGAACACTGCGAGAAATAACAAGCTTGGCAAGTGATTTGAAAGTAGTGAATGTTCTTGAATCCTGCAGGCTTATGGGTGTTAGTACAACATATTGACTTAAAATACCAGGATATAAGCTGAATGCGAGGTCGCACTCACTAAGCTTGTTTATTTGTTGCAGTGAGGTTCCAGCATTGATAAGCAGGATGTAACTAACTCTCTGCACACGAGGTATTTCTCAAACAATGGAGAGGCTCCGGGGGAGGGGGGTTGTTGTCGACAACAATAATTGTGCATGTTGTCTTCATACTGTTATCTGTTTGTCCTCTGCCTTATATGACCGATTCTCAAACATGTCACAAATCCGTTGTGAGCTCTTTAAAAAGGTGTGTTGAAATAAGATCATATGCATCAGAAATGTGATGTGTGTTGAAAGATGATACATGATAATGTGAGTACACATCTTTTTAAAGAAAGTTAGAGAAACAGTCACATTGTTTCTAAAAGCTAACACTGTCTGCTAAACTGAAAAATGAGCCTATATTGAAAGACTAGTATTCATCTTTGTCTGATATTTAGTATACCTTTAAGAAATAGTTCAGATTTTTTGAAGTGGGGTTGTGTGGGGCACTTATCCATAGACAGTACATTAGATACAGTAGATGTCAGTCAGCACACCCCCAGCTCAGAGAAGCAGGCTGGAGTCTGAGATGGAAGCTAAGAAACATACTGCTGTGAAGGGGTCCGCAACAAAACATACTTGGGGTCAAAAAGGCTCCTAGGGTACGCTATATTTACAATAGTTTCACTGCTTTACTGAGCTGTCAGGCAGTGATTTCTAACTGGAAAATGAAGCCGTTATATCGCTCTCTTAAAAGCCATACTCCATTGAGAAAAACAGCGATTCAACATTGTTGAACACAGGAGCTGCTGGTCAACCTCTTGCTCAATCAGTTTGCTTGTTTGTGTTATTGTGAGACTTTGGTGTTTAAAATGGTTAGTTGGGTTTCACCAAAGTCACATAATAATGCATATGAACTAAATGATTAAAGCAGTGGTAGACTAGTTTAGTGAGCTAAAATTACTGTTTTTGTCAATGGAGCCTGGTGGCTTTAATGAGAGCATAGACTGGGAACTCAAGAAGTTAATGGCTTCCTTGTTGGAACTCGCTGTCTGATGAAAAGGTAAAGCTGTAAAAATACTCACAATATATCGTTCTCTTAAACTGATACTGGTGTTTTTAGGTGGGACTTCACTTTTAGTTGGCTAAAGTAAATTTTGTTGCTGACCCCCTCCAAAGTAGTATATTGCTTAGCATCTGTGTCTGACTCCAACCTGCTTCTCCAAACCTGGGACATGCTGACTGCAAGCTACTGCAATACACTGAGTATGAATAAGTACCCCATACAACCCAAATTCAAGAAATCTGAACTATCTGTTCAAGAGTGTAAAGTATTTCAGAAAATGATGGAGTTTAACGCCTGTAGATAAAGTGTGGTAGGACCATACAGCAAATTATGGATGTGAGCCTTCCAATACATTTCTTTCACGTATTGCAGCAGGAACAGTGTGAGCTTTCAGAAAAATTGCTGTTCTATAAATGGCATAAAACAAGTGGTGTCATTATGTGACACAAGAAGCTCGGAGGTCCACAGGTAAACTGATCCCAACTTTCTGGTTGGCTAGCGTGTTGTCATGGCAACAAAATAAACAACGGTATAGCATGTGGTCACACCTTCAGCTAACAGGGAGTGTGAAATATAAATGTGTATATACAAACTCTCTGTAACCCTGTATTTTGTCATTTTGTCCTCTTTTTAAAGATATAAGTTTTTGAATAAAATTCTCTTTTTTCTTGAATGACTCATTTTCAAACCCATTTCAGACCCAAAAATTATTCATTTTTTCATAACCCAGTCAGAAAAACACACTAGTGCAAAATTTGTGCGGTTTAAGAGTTTATATAAAGTTTATATTTTGGGGTCCCCAGCAGCAGTGGTTTGGGAAGTCCCATGGGGCCACTGGGTATTTGAACATGGAGTCTGTTCATCAATATCTTCACTGAAGAAAAATGCCAGAAGAGACAAATAGAGACAATTATTTGCCTCTGTTTCCATCGCAACCTGTTCTTGTCTCTCTTTCCCAGCGCGACTGACAGAGGTGTCTATCTGTCCATTTGTCTGCGTCTGTCCGTCTAATTTCTGTCAGTCAACCAGTCTGTCTGTTAATCTGTTCATCTATTTCTGATTTTGTGGCTGGAGAATATGCTGTAGAAAAGAAAAAAAAAATCAGTCATCACTTGACTGATAATCCCGACCGGAGTAACGAGAAGACAAATCATTTCCTGGATTTGGCCACAGCTGATTGCAGCAGTTGATGATCTTGACAGCTTATTGCCTCCAGGCTTTCACTTGCTTCAGCCACCAAGCGCAGAATCCTGGCTAGTCCAAGAACAAGAGTCAGTTGTCTGACTCTTTGATTGTGTTAGACAGGCCTCTGGAAAACAGTCCTTTGTGTACACCAGCCCGACAACTGAAATGTCTGGTTTTCTGGTTCAGCGCAGTCTGCCTAGTGCTAGTGTGGAATATTGTACATAGGACTGATTTTAAGTGTACCTCTATAGAATACTTGAAAACGTCCAAAACTCATCTAGAACTAGTTCACAGGTTCTTGTATCAAACCTGGGAGAAATAGCATTTGCAAATGCTTGATTTGGTATGATTTAGCCTAAATTAACTGCCAAATACTGCTCGGTAGACACTGTCATAATGGGCAACACAGTAAGTGGCAGAATGTAAAGACAATCACAGGCACCTATTTGAGAATTGACTTACTAACTCTGTGATTGTCCTGCTATATTAAACTGAACTCATTCAGTTCTTCAAGTAGGCTAAAACAAACATTTATCTGCAACTGTTATTTGACCCTGGTTTGTCTACCACTAGTCCACCACTCCTAGCACTAATCTAATACTAGTATCCAGTGGTGGATGAGAGTATTATTGTCTTTAAAGGAATTGGTCTGGTTGAGCTTGTCATAGCATTGACTGCATTTGGTTGTCAGCTCTACAGTAGTCTGTACGATTGATGTCAGATTCCACCAGAACAGACTCTGTAAGCTGTAATTATGTCAGAAAGTCCAGTCCTGTCAACTCCAACGAGATGGACGTCCAGTGGAAGGTTTTTGGTCCAGCACCAGTGATGGTTTTGATGTTAACTTATAGGAACCATCCAATTACTATTTGATGTCTGGAGGGGGTTGAAGGGTGGGCTATAGTCTATGTGCTTCCCCTGGGGGTAGAACCATCGGTCACACCCGTGTCTGGCCTGCAGCAGGGGAGTAAGTAAGTTAAGGGTTAGCCTATAATACTGTGCAAATTTGGCATGGGGTGCGTGGTTGGGTTGGGTAAAACACCATTTAGGTTGCATTGTATTCGAGGGCTATATTACTCTGGCCATACAAAGCCCTTTCCTTGAAGAGGTTGGGTCATATTTTGCAGAACTGACACTGGACGAGCACTGTTCAAAGAGGCTGTTGCTCTTGGAGGAAGTACAATAGGTTGTTTGATCTCTTTGTGTTTTTCCTTGGTTTCTGAATAGCAACAGTGCTCAAGAAGAATTCTGGTCCCAGCATTGATCTCCCGAACAACACGTGATGACGTCATTGCCTACTCCCTTGTGTATTGGTTCTAACTTATTTCGACTATAGGGAGAGGTGGATTGTACCGTTATTCAGGTAGGAGGTGGAGCAGAGCTGCATTACTGTGAGTATTATGCTGACGGAGGATCAGCATGCTACACTACAGACTGCTCACGGTGACAAGTCCAAATCATAAGTTTGTTCTTTCTTCTCTGTTTGGTTAAACCACACCGCAGACTGCAAAAGGGAGGTGGGACTGAACCACTGTATAGGTAGTGGCAGATTTGTTGGGACTATACCACAGTGCAGACTGTATTGAGTGTGGTATCGAATCGAACTGCTTTAGCCTCAGTGGGCTTCATGTTGGTGTCATACATGGGGTTTTCAAATGATGCCTGACCGTTGGAGCTCTCATGGCCAACATAGCCATTGAACTGGACCTTGGGGCGTGTCCTGCAAAACAAAATGAGAAGGAGATAATGGTGTTTATAGCAGGTATTTGGTTTCATAAAGATAACTTTGCAAAGTTGCATTTAATGTTTGGGAGAAAAAAAACAGTAAAACCACAAGAGTGCAGGTCTCTAAAACACAACATGACAAGTAAAACATAAACTCATAGACATTTCAGCACACTAAGAGTAAGTTGCTAATGTCCTTGATTTAAAATACACAATAAATTTGCTCTCACCAACTCTTCGATATAAAATCAAGGGCAACCATTTTCAATAAAAAAAGCTCAAACATGTCAAGTGCCCCAGTGAATTAGTGACCGGTGACAAAAGTTGAGCATCCAGCAGCTTCAGCTTAAAATATTTTTTACTATAGTTTGAGATCCAAACCATAGTCAAAAAGGCCAGGGAATATTAGATTACACCTGATCAGAAACAAGACTGTGATAGATGCTCATGTTGCTCCATGGTCTTACGTGTCTATGAGTTTGTTATGTAGCCTTTTTGTCCCCACGAAAGTCAACAATTTCCTTGTGAAGCTTTAAGTTAAAACGATATGAGCTGATTACATGATAGCAGTACTTATTAAAGTCATTTATTTAGGTGAAAAGCTGAAACATTTCAAGATGAGACAGACTACATACTACACACTAGGTTATAATTTGCATTGCATGTCCTATTCAACATCACTGATTTAAAAAATGCGTGGGTGTTCAGAAAAATGAATAATGTGTAAGTTAAATTAATACTGGACTGCAGAATAATCTGGTACAACTCATGCAGACACACGTGTAGATCATTGTAGGGGGTATTGTATAACAACTGAATATGGAATTATATTATCTCATTTAGGTCAACAACCAGTTTAAAGCACAAAAAGTGATTATAAAATTTATTACCCAAGATGACCATTTTTGTATAAATTACTCACACCATGTACCATTCAATTTGCAAGGAAAACGTTTTTCCCGTATGCCTCCTCATGAAGAATCCAAGAACTGAGAAAATTCTCGATGAATTGAATATGTTGGGGACCACGTATAACAAAACATCTGATTACAAACTCTTAAACAACTCTTACAATATCATGCAAGTCTCATTTATGTAGTCGTAAACTCAGTACTCCCACACACATTCATTCTCACCAAAACCTGAGTATTTCAAACTGAACTGAAAGTGAAAGTGTTCACTTGAATTTCACTCTTAATCCCAATAAGGAGGGGCTGATGGCAATGTTTTTTCAGAAATAATGAGCATACAGCTGGTTATGTGACGCTAGGATTATATTGTACAAGATGGGTGAGAGTTTGTATGTTTATGGATTCTTCAATCACCAGAGAAAAACAAAATTTTCTTTCCAAATTTGACAAAACACGGGATGAGTAATTGATATACAAATGGTCATTTGGGGGTGAAGTAGTCCTATAGCATATTGTTTTCTGTCCTTTTACATGTTGGGTAAGAGCTTCACACTTAACATTAAAGGTGCAACCTTAATAAGTGCAGGTCTCTGGTATAAATGTACATATTGCAGGGGAAATGATGACAGGATCGAGAACATGAACCATTACAACTGTCTGCGTCAGTGGTTCAGCTGCCCAGTGCCCATCTGCTGCTCTCATGTGACTGTGTCTATGTGCGTACAACCTGCCATCATCCTGCAAATGGTACCCAGCGGTTTTAGTTCAAAAGAATATATTATTACTCAAAGTGGCTGGATGAGGATTTTAAGAAACTTACTGCAGGAGTTCAAACGGATATTTGGTGATATATGACTACCCCCTCCTAATTTGTCTGTTTGTCGCAGATTACATTTCTGGATAATCGGGTCCTATAATCCAGTTAGATATAATCACTTACTCCCAAACCCTGTGGAACTATTAGCAGGGAGGAGTGCTGCAGCTGAAACACTGTTTGACTCTGACCTCATTAAGAGTGTGTGTATGTGTGTGTGTCTGTGTGTGTGTTTGTGCACGCGCACTGGTAGAAATCCAACCCTGGGGAGCCACTAAGCCTACCCTACATGCTCAACCCATTACTTTACAAAACTGCACATACACCAACACACACCGCAGACCTCCCTGCGTGGCAGTAGTTCAAATTGCTGCACTAGTTTCTGGTTGTGGCTGTAGGTGCAATAGTTCAGTTTTATTGGTAGAAAGAAAAACAGCTCACAGAATTGCTTTGACAGTATTACTGTACAGACATGTGGGCCAAAGCAGTAAGAAACTGTAGTGAGCACACTCTCACCTTGCTATTAGTTTTTCATTTAAGATGTTACATAGTTATGTTAAGAAACAATGTCCGCCAGTTGCTTTTGGGCTGGGGCAGTGGTTCTTAACCTCAGGTCTTTAAGGGGGTTCCAGAAGGGTCACCATAAAAATGAGGAATAGTTCATTTCCACTATTTAATTCACTATAGAAGTGAGCCAAATGTGAGTAATCATATCTTTTCAGGTGGAGGTGTCTGAAGCCAAATTGTATCACATGAGGGTCTATGACCTAATGCGTATCAGTACAAAGAAAGTCTGAGAATCACTGGGCAAGGGCATTATTTTAGCAAAGTTAACACATAGCTGCCATCAAATAGGGATGGGATTTGACTATGAGTTCCAAGTGTTCAATCCATCAGAATAGTATGCCTCTGAGCTTAATAATACCATTTATAGATGTAGGCATGTTTTCTTTCAGCCAGTTGCACTTTGCAAAATAGTGACTTTGCACTGCAGACTTTTGCATCTCTGCTGCTGGAAACTACAACAAAGAATCATGGCAGAGAGGAAGAAACGGTCCAGAGACTTAAGTTCACGAGGACAGATGACAACAGTTGTGCTTGTAATGTCTGTAAAATGATCACTTCAAGTAAGGGTGGAAAGATCAGTAACATGCTGAAACATCTCTCTACACAACATGGGCCTAAATTCAAAGGGTGCCATACTACGCACCAGTGCCACTGCTTTCTGACTAGCACGTCTGCTAGTGTAAACATTTTATATTACACTAACATTAGTGCTGTGCTGCTACAGTGTTCAGAATCAGATATAATAAAACAGTTAGACTGAAGCTAAAATCTTGTGTAAGGCTACTTTTTTCCATACAGAAATTTGATCAGGAATCATTTAGCGAACTAATATATTAAAAAGCAGGACAATAAGCAGAATGAACAATGGCATTGGTATCAGTAAAATCTTATCAATTCCCATCCCTACTGTCAAGTTAAGATGAAAGTAATGAATGTTACAAGTAACAGTAGAAATAATAAAAACATCAGCATACAAAAGTATATATATTATTTGTTTCAAATAGACTTCTGCGTTAAATACTGTATTTGTTCTTGATGACATCATGCTGACAGAGAGATGACAATGAGATCAAAGACAAAATAAATCTGTCTAGCTTTGAATGATTGCTGTTTTGACACAGTAGGGCTGCACTTCTTTTAAAAACTTAAGATTACATGTTCAGCTTTTTTCATTTTTCCTGAGTATAAATGTCATCCCAATTACTTAAAGGAGATATGATGAGTCTCTTTGTTTCATTTCCCTTTGAGTTAATACAGTACAAAACTCAGCTCAGTTCAGTTCAGAAAAAAATGAATTTCATAATTTGGTCCATTGTGCAGCCTTACTAAACAGCATGAAGCAAAATCTAAAAACTAAAAACAAGCGATGACGAGTTTGACGGAGGATGTGGCGGCGGGCGGAGGTCTGGTTGCTGTTAGAAACCAGGTGAATGACAGGTGCCAGTCTTACCTGCCGCCAGGCCCCCAGGTGTCTTTTGGTCTCTCATTGTCATCTGTGTCAGCAGACAATGTCCTGCATACAACCATCAGCTTTAATATACATCAGCTATCATTGCACACTGCTAACTGGAGGGCAGGTAGGACAACATAGTGTAAAGTAGTTGTGGTATTAGAAGCTATTTGCACACTACATGAACGGTCAATATCAACACTTTAGTATTCACAGGATTTACTATAAAAACCGGTTAGTAACAACCATTGCACATCACTAACTTCCTAACAAAGCATTTTTCTACCTCTACATACAGTCTGAGTTTCCTCAATAACATCTGTGCTTCACTGCAGATAGAAAACTGCAGCATACAGCTACTATAAAAATGACAAGCCAACGGATTTGCCTGTAACAGTGCCTATTGTTGGATGAGTAAGACGACACTGTAAAACTTTGAGTGATGAAGTTCAGAGGTCAGAACATCCCTCAGATGTAGAGTCTTACATAAGCAATGTCTTAAATAGTCTTAAAAAGGAAACAGTAATGATGACATTTTACCCTCAATATATAGTTATGAGCTATCTGGCACCTTAAAATGTTTTGTAACATTATTTTGAGGAACAATTATTAATATATAAGGTCAATCAGATGAAGTCTTCATGGTACACTTGAAGTTTTAGAGCTATAATTAACTTTCAATAAACCTGCCTCTCCTTCCAACATACCTGGTGCACTCATTATATTTCAATCGGGATTTAGGAGACGGTGTGTATCAAACAGCCATCTCGGCAGTTTGGAAGCAACTCAAATAAATCAGGCTTTCAAAGAAAAAAATACATCATTACTCTTTACTACGCAGGATCTATTTTGATGTTTGGCAAAGGCACAAATGCTGGTTGGCTCCCAAGTTGGAAGGTTGCAAGTAATTAACTTGTCTGCCTGCATTTATTTAAGTAAAACTCATACTTCTTTTTCATCTCATATGCATCTTAATTCATATCAGTATACTATTTTCAATGTAATTAAGGAAGATTTGGGTTGGATTATTGGGTGATGCTTAACAACAATGTCCTCTACAGTTGTCGGATGTTTACTGTAAAACTTTTTGTTATGTAAATGTGATCTTTATGGGAGGTGCACATCCAATCAAGTAACGGATTAAACACACAACATTCTTCAAGACTTTACAAACTCTAAGCAAAACATTGTACCACCTGTCTCATATGGAAACTGCCAAGGTGTCGTGGCTGGGAGGTTCAATGCAACTCTAACTGCTGACAATGAATCCTGCCCTCTTGTCTGTGCTGGAGCAGAGCTATGCTTGCACCTCTGGTTACTAAAAAAAAAAGAGTAACCTATAGCCATATGCCTCTGCTTTTGCACCTTCATTAAAGTATGGCTCTTTATTTAAAACACTGAAGGCATAAACAGTTTTGTGGAAGAGTATGCAAAAAAAGGCTTACACTGTTGTTCAAGACTACAATATTGTTTAATTTTTTTTGTGTAACAAAACCTGTCACTTCAAAATACTTCAGCCAAGAGCAGAAAAGTGTCCACTGTCTAAAAAATGAATAATAAACTTTGCATCAGTGCTCATATTTATCAAGCATCTCACAATCACTCTTGAGAATTGAGCTGTAAGCTTGACCTTTTCTTTAGGGTAGGACTTAGACAGATACTGTAGAGTACTTGGTTCATCTTGGTGGAAAATTTCACTGTTATAGCAGCTTAGAGCAAAAAACAGAAATAAACAGTACTCATCAAACATTGAGCAAAATAAGTGAGGAAGTTAGAGAACATTTCTTTTTTTTAGAATTAAACTGATGCTTTAAGGTTCAGTTAAATGCCATCACATGTGTATAGGAACCACTGTCATGACATACCGGTATTTACGATCAGTGATATTTAAATTTATATTTTTTTTATTTTTAAAAAATGTATATATATCGATATCATGTTAATAATACACATATGATAATATTGAGTAAATACTCCAGTGCTCTTAAATCATCTCCCTTCCCCACATCAATCTGGTTGACTTTTAATTATCCAATAAGTGTAAGTACACTTTTTTCTCTCTCACCGTCCCTAAACTTGCATTTTGAATGTAATTCATTTGATGAAAAAAGAGAAAATATATACAATAAAAACAGTAAAAGATGAGACCGATAGAAAGCATCTTTATTTTTTTAGAAGTCTGGATAATATCAGTATTGTGAAGTCTGAAAAATGAAAACCTGATATCCTGCCAGCCTTAGACCACTGTTATAGATGCATTTCACTGTTGCCAATAAAGTGTAAATCACAAGAACTTGTTGATGCAGTTTAGTGAAAAAGGCATTACACCAAATCTTTAATTTATTGTTGTTTTTAAAAAAATTAATTTGCCTTAAATTGTAGGATGATTTCCCAAGGTTGATAAATGTTGTAACTCCAAAGATTAAAAGTTGAACAAAATAAATGAAACTGTGAATTTGTTAGGATAAATTACTTTGAGAAGCTTGATAAATACGGGCTGAGGTTTTGGTGGCAGCTCCTCAGAATGAGAAGAACATTTACCGACAGGCAGACATACAGTAATACCACTTTCATTAACAGGAGCCTTTAGAGACCATAATGCAATGCAACCCAAACACACATCTCAAATAAGTTAGAGAGTGTGGGTGTTTTAAGGAAATGCTTAGAATAAATTACTAAATTGGGGAGAATTACAGTACACTGCAAAAAAAACATTCAAAGTAAGCTTTCAAATGCACTAATAATCATGAAGTTACACCTGAATAAGGTAGTAATTCAAGGTGGATACTTTATCTATTTATTTATAAGGTGAACCTGTTAAAGCTCTGCTGGGCAAACACCTGTTTTGTATTCTGTTGTGCTGGTTGTCTGTTTTCACTCTGCTGGATTTACACTGAGGATAAACTGTAGCTTACCTGTGCTTGTAGAGGTAGAAGGCAAATCCAGACAGGATGAGGGCAAAGAAGGGAACTAAGATGGCCGCTGCTACTGAGCTGCTGTTCGTGTACGGGTTGGATGGGTCCATTGCCATGGTTACAGGGCCTGGGGATACAGCCACAGATAAACCCACACAAGCCTGAACACAATAGCCATTTGTGTGTAATAGAGGCCTCTTGAATTAGTAGTCTGTTGAGCTTCACATGATTACTTTGTAATTACATTCATTTTTAACTGAGAAAAAAATTCAATATTTTATTAATTTGACTGAATATTTTAGTCCCACTTTCAGTGAGACATCTAGGCCGTATTGTTTGTTGTTACTGGTGCTGATGTCATGGACAGACGTACCTTGCCTCGTCAGATGGAACTTGCCAAAGTCTTTACTGTGAATGTGCCCCTGGTAGACAAAAGTCTTCTGGTCTGATTCGGCAGTAACCTGAAAAACAAAGCAGTCAGTGTTAAGCAGGGATGAACGAGCACACCTTTTTCTGTATCTGTATTTTTATCTGTTCAACCAACTTAATTATCTGTATCAGCATCTGCATTTGGAAATGGGTGGGACCTAACCAGAAGTTGTTATTTCAAGACTGAAATTAATGAAAGTTGACAAGATGTTGCTATATTTAACATTTATCTGAAAACTTCTTATACAACAGCTTCAGGATTGAGTTCCAGGTATTTTCTTTTTATCACAAGACTAATAGCTGAACACAACTATCTATCCATATGAGGTTTTCCTTCATCACAAGTATAGATATTTACAGATATTACTTTTTACTTTGATGATACTCATTTTAGCAGAAAGCACATTACACTTGTTTCATTTGAGTATACTGCTCAACCCTGGTGTTCTGACTTTAGTTTGATCTTAGATGTTAAATTCAAACATCTAAACATTTAGGTAGAGGGGGCCTTCGTTCATCCTGGTTTCCTAAATTGTTGTTAAATTAGTACATTTGAGCTCTTTGAACCACAGCAGAATGTTTATTAGAAGGTATTTTTAATTAAAGTAAGAACATACAATACATCAAACAAAGGATGTATGAGATAGGTCCTGTTTGAGGGTGATGATATTTAAAGCATATTTAAAGGTAGGTGAATGTGTTATTACCCTTCTGTAAAGTTGATGACAGACACATAGATGACAACATCAAGCTGACAGTAATCATCTTGATGTTGTTATCCCTCAGGAAAACTATAAAACGAGTATTTCATCTTCAATGAAAACGTCTTCACGCAACCGTTGTTCTGTGAAAAGTAATGTGATTTTTTTGATAACTAAAACAATCAACCACCCAGCGTATTATAAGTATTCACAGCATTGTGGCATTTAAATGATTCTTTTTATACCATTTTACATTATACCATATAAATTTTAGTGCAAGGTTTCACCTTGTCTTCTCCCTTCATAAAAAGTATCTCTCCTCCTCCTGTACTAACCCACTCTTCTCTTCAACTCTCCTCCATCTCTTGTTTGGAAACTGAAGCAGCAATGTTTGCCCACAAATGGACAATTGAAATTTCATATTCTAACTATAAAACCATCACTACCTGACTTCTCCTCCCTCACTCTTTCTGTCACTCGCATGATAAATTGGCAGTCAATGTGGCTCCTTTCTCCTTCCTTCCTGCATCCTTTTTCTTCCATCCCTGCCTGCTACGGTCTCTCAAACTCTCCACACTCGGTTCCTCCATTCCCCCCTCTCTCCTCCTCCGTCAGCAAGTCAAACAGGATCCGATTTTGAATCCATTTCCCAAATGTACAAATGATCTTTCAGGAGTCCCAGTCCCAGCTTCAAATATCACTTTGAATTAAATTAAAAGGTCTACAAAGAGAGCTGACTTTCTATCATTATTCCCTACTCTTTCTGTCTTTCCTTTTAAACACTCTTAGCAGTCAATAATTTAAACTTAAAGTAACTGATTGAATACATACACAGTCTTAAGGAAAGGAACATTTATACACATTGAAGAGAAATTATGAATACATAGAGCAAACTTGTAATAAATCAACCACAATTGAGTTCAAAATCTATGATTTTATGGGGAATTACATGCCGAAACTTTCTACTGGCCAGGCCACTAATGTCCTGGAGTCTCTGCACTGCATTGCAGCCTCACAGCAACAACAAGGCCATGTCTGAAATCTTTTTGACTCTTAGCAACTTCAGCTAATTTTGATCATTTTAATGAATGATTAATTTCTTACAGCTTTGTTGTGAAAATGAAAGCTTCTTCGTAAACTACATCATTCCTCCATTTGAAAAGACATATAAAAGATGTTTTCAAAATTTAAAAAAAATGGTGTGTGAGGTTTTGTCTGGCATTTAAAAACATCTCTTTTGGAAGACTCTGTTCAGGTGCTACAATTGGTGGAAGAAATACACAAAACTTTCACTTGAGTAAAGGTAGTAACACTACAGAGTAAAAAAACTGTTACAAGTACAAGTCCTGCATGTTAGAATATGGTTATTACTGTTATTACTGTTATACTGTTATTTTGCCAACAGGTAAGTGAAAATACACAGTAAAGAATTAGGTTCAGTGTTAAGTTTAAAGTTTTGTAAAGGTCGGTGATATTGATATTCATCATCAAAGGGGCTGTATGTAAATCTGGAGAAAGATTGTTGATTCTCACTCCCAAATTGTCAGATAGCAACAAACAGCAGGTTGGTAATCAGATTATGCCACCAACTCAAGTTTCTGTGTCTGATGACCTGGGAATGAGACTCTAGATCAATATTTCTCCACAGTTACATGCAGCATTTCCAGTAATTAGATATATAAAATGACATTCACTTTAATGCTTGACATAGAAAAATAAGAGGCAGTTTGTCTTACATATCCATCCATAGCCCAGTTGTCGTTTTTAAACTTGCTGTAGTAATGCTCTGTGGGCCCCTTCACCTGGTAGACCTTCAACAGCAGCTGGTTTTCCTCCGACTTGTAGGTACCTGGGTGAATAGATAAGTATAGAGAATAATGGTTTAGTGTCTAAAGCTTGTATAATTAAAATTACAGGAACTTAACTTCTAATTTGTGTTGGCAGGAAAAAAAGAAAGGCATTGAGGCAAAGGTATAAACAGAAAGACAAACAGACAGGCTAGTAGGCAAACAGACAGACAGGTTGACTGACAAATAGAGAAAAGGAGACACTTTGACATTTTGAATTATCATACTCTATTTTCGTCACCAAGCAACTGACACATTACTGGTGAGAAAATGACATTTACCCTTCAGCTACATACCTTTACTTGGTTAACTATAGTGCCAACACAGAAACTGTTGCTGTTCAATATGACAAGTCCATGTAAGAGAAATATCAGATTCAAAATGAAACCATTTTCTACGCTGCCTCCTACCCACAGAAAATCTTTCATGACCTGGGGATCAAGCTGAACTATTGATTGTGAAATGTCAAAACATACATAAGTGTCAGACAGTTTTTCACAGTTGCTCAAATGTTACTATTTTGGAGCTTTTCACTCAAGATTGCAGCTTTACCTGTTTTGCTCACCTGCCAGTCATTTTTATACAATACACTCCATGTTTCGACAGTGCATTTGAATAAAAAATACATCATGTGCACAGGAGTACTGCTGTGGGAGTTTATGTTGCTCAGGTAATATTTTGGCCGTTCAGACCGGTGTGGTGATTCAGCAGATGAATTGGTGTAGAAGGGCGCAGGCACACAACTTGTCAGGCTGGTTATAACTCCCACTAGTGCCACTGCATGTTATATTAATGCTCTTGCACAAAACCATTTTTTTCTGCCCTACAGACTCCAATGTTTATAAAAATTTTACCATGCTTAGGTGTAACATAGGGAATTGCACCATTTTCTACACAGATGTCAGTAGAGCTTTACTAATATATGCGACTGACAGCTGGATCTTTATCAGCCGGCTGTGTCTTTACACATACAGTAGTGCTTCTGCTCATGTTATTCTCACTGCATTTAAAGTTTGCAAATCTTCAACATCTGGACTGTGATTGCTCTTTTACCTCACAAAAACAGAGATGGTGTAATAATGCTCCTTTGCAGTTAGACAGGTCCATATTATTTGCATTTAGCTGTTATTAGTGCCATATGAAATAAAGTATTTTTCATCCATTCTCAATACACACTTTTCTGTTTTGCATAACATTTTATGAACTTTGTTTTCAAAGCTCTGAAAACACATTAGCAACATAATAATGGGCATTTTGTGAAGTTACTCAGGGTAAAATTAATTAGAGTTATAATGATATAATTGTCTTCCTCGTTTTTTACCTGAAAGTCTGATTGACACTCCGCTAGTTTCCAGTAATGTGATGTTAACTCTCCCGCTGGTAGCATTGAAGCCAGTAACTGTAAATGAGGTGGCCTGTCTTTTCCCCAGATACTCGTAAAAACCACTCCACTCAGAGTTTGGGGAGAAAACATCCACGGGAACTGCAATGGAGACACAGAAACAAAAACAAAAAGACATTTGAAGCTTGTTTGACTCTTTTTTTTCTCCAAATCCAAACATTATGTCACCACTGCCTAAAAGTGTGACCAGTGGCACTGTGATTTTCTTAGTTTAGAAGATTAAACCTTAGCATTCTTGTCACCCTTTGGGCTTGGCAGGAAACAAACAAAACACATATACCTCTGGTTCCTTCATAATTGACTGTTGCAGAGGGTTAGTTTCTAGCTGTCTGAATCCCATACTTAGAAGTATTACTTACTCAAAACTCAGCAGCTTCGTTATTGCAAAAAAATACTGGTCTTTGTCTCTGGTGTTACTCTTTCTTCACAGGCTCCCCAAATATTGATTATATAATCCTGCTTCAAACGTACAAGCTATTACATGTTATTGCACCTGAATGTTTTCACTAATTTATCTACTTTGTCTGAGCCTTCGTCCTATAAATCTGGAATCAGCTGAGACAGAAGACTGTTGTAGTCAAAACTCACTTCAACCTCCTACTATCCTTCTACTGGAAATCAAGTTTAAAAAAAACAGAAAAAAAACAAGCTGCCAAGGACACGTGCAAGTGCAAGAAGTAGAAAATAGCAGTCTGTGCTATTTTGTTTGCATACCTCGAATCTTGTTCTTCTGGACATCTGACTCTCCTCTGCCTTTGGGATTGACTTTCACTCCAACTGAAACATAAAACATTGTTAAATTTAGTGTAGCTCACATGATGATTAAGTTTATTTACAGTATATATGACTGGTATAGCAAGGCTGTAGCCATAGATGGAGTAAACTCTGGGGGGTACAAAATTTGATGGGGGAATCTGGGGTCTGGGTCCCATCCCTCACACAAAATTTGACAGCTAATTTCACATGATATTCAATTATTTTTCATAAGCAAGTACATCCTCACAGTATACTACAATAAATAAAAGCTACTGTACTACTATCTACAAGCACAGGGCAACTTTGACACTTCATTCAGACTTTATGTGAGCTCTCTGACAAATATAACGCAATAAAGACATTAACATTAGTTAAATACATCCATGATCAAGAGTCTTGCAACGGGTGACTTGCGTGGTATTTTTGTCTCAATTATATTTTCAGGTTCGATTGTGGGTGATAAAAAGAACATGCGGGTCAGACTGTGGGTGCTGGATGCTAAATATATTAAAATAAAATGAGAATAATAACAATCCAATTGAATGTTTTGAAATGTTAATCCTCTGACTTCTGCCTTTGTGTTTTGGCTCTGTCCTCTGCATAACCTGGTATTTGAGACATTGCTGCTCAATATAATGAGAATAAGAAAAAAATATTTAAATTGTATTTGCTGAATTACCTTTGTTTTAAAAAATGTTATCTCAACATATTCTGTCTATCAGTGTTTTCTTATTTAAGTATTGAGAGTTGTGATCTGTTTTTTTTCCATTTGCTCAGGTAAAAGTGTAAAAGGCCATGGGAATTTTTGTACATATTGTTGGTCACTAAATGAATGTGTGGCTAATTTACTGCAAGTAACTTAGAGATGATAGCCAACATTAAAAATAGCCAAACACATGTAGGACTGCAGTTCACCGTCACACTAGAAAAGATTGTAATAATAATAATGGCAATTTGTTAAGATTATTTATGATTTTGATTATTAATGATTATTTAGGACATGTGACAGTTTTAGGGTTCGACAAACAAAAATATGACTATTTTTCCTCTCTGGTTATAAATCTGTTTTGTTGTCATTTATCACAGTATTCATAGCAATCTGCTCCTTGTCTTTGAGACCAGATAGGACCATAAGTATATGATTGAAAAAACAAACAAACAGCAACCCCCTCCCTAACCCAAAAAAACATTTCCCTAGCATTCATGGTACACCTGAGGCTGATTTATGAGAGCATAGTATTAATATCAGGGTGATAATCTGTATTTATCTCAAACTATTTGGGATTATGATACCCAGTTTAAATTCCTGGCTCAACATCAGCCTATTTTCATTCAAGCAGTGCATTTCAAAGATAGGATCTGAATACCTTTACAGAGCGGGGGTTTACCCGACCATCTACCATCACTTTTGCAGGTTCTGTGCTCTGATCCCCCAGCCAGATAGAAACCGTCTTGACAGGTGTAGATCAGCGTATATCCCAAGGTTGGCAGGTCCATAGATCGAACATCTACATTACTGGGGGTCTCTGGCTGTCTGCATGAGTGGGCTGAGTGACAGGGAAGAGGAATATAAACGCAGGGGTAAAACCAACATTGTGTTCCTCTCTGTAAAACCAAAATAAGTGTTGAGTAAAATGCAACATCAAAGTCAACAAAAAACTAATCAGTGACAACAAAACAAATGAATTTAAACACTGTATAAGGACAAATAATATTAGCAGACAGTAATAAGAGACATTATTATTCCTTACCTATGCACTCAGGTTGAGTTCCACTCCAGGTGAGGTTTTCTAAGCACGTTCTTGTCGTGGAGCCAAGTATGTGATAGTTCTTGCGGCATTTGAAAGAAATCTTACTGCCAACCTATGTGATGTAAAAGCACAATAAAAAGACCTGTTTATTAAATGTTGACACTGTAGCTTCTTAAGACCTGACTCACTTAGCATGGGTTGGTTGTCATTTATTTGTAACAAAAACCTTACAGTCAAAAAGAACAAACAAAAACAACAACAAAATTTTTACCCCTTAACTCACAGCTAACTCTTTAAATCTAACAAACATAAAAAAACAACAAAAAACCTACTTTCATCATCTTGTCTCTTTTAGTGGATGTGATATTGTCAGTCCTGCATAATGATGGTGGTAACCCCATCCTGTCTTTGAAGAGATGTCAGGGGAAATATGATATGTGGATAATATCCAATTATACTTCCACAAATTGAAGGATTTGCATGTTTGCTTAACTTCCATTAACACCAATATATTCCATCAACAGGTTCTTATCTGTGCTCCAGACAGTCTGGTCTCTAAGACAGAAGAAAATATTGCGGCTCTTTGTCATTCGTAAAGTCTAACTTTAAAAAACTAGAAGCCAGTTTTACCAAGCCTTTACTTTTGACCTGCATGTCATGTGTTTGATTGACTCTTTTTCTGAGGGACTTCGCAAACCTTAGACCCATTGTGACTTGGATGGAGTTTAATATTTGTGCACTTACTCATCCTGCATGCACTAGTGCAACTCCTATTGTACTTGCCTTGGTGCGTCCTTGGATCATGTAGAAGTGGTAGAATAAGGCTGTTATTTTATTGGCATGGTGTACTCATCTTTACTTTCAGTGACTCCTCATCAAATTTAGATTTAAATATAGAAACTTAACCTATTTACCAACTAAGCTCTGCAAACAGCAATTCATGTATTCATCTTTTAAAATTCAATATACATTAAATGCACATTGGTTTCACTAAACTTGTCTCTTTTCTGACCAGTTTAACTTTTATATTTAACATAATTTGAAGGATTATTCAGTAGTTTTACCAAGTTTATTGTCGACCAGCTCGGTGTCGTAGAAATACGCCAGTCAAACATGAATCCATTAGTAGGCAGTGAGTATGAAATGTGTTAAAATTACGCAGAAAAAATTATCAATACAAAGTCAATCATCTTTTTGTTGTAGTGGACACACAAATTAAAGAGAGAGAAAGGCTGCATAGGGTGGGCAGGATGGTTGGTGCATGGGTAAAAAAAAAGGAGATCTTGGTTAGTGTCCCATGTGAGACCAATAAGCCACCATTTTTTTTTTCTAAACCTAATCTTATCAAGGATTTTTCTTTTCTTGATCAAAATCAAACTGCGGTGGTTTCACAAGGTTAACCACATTAACAACATTGAAACAGTGACCATTTGTGATAAACTTGGCATTGTTTACAAGTTGCCAGCATATAATTTGAACACATTGTGCATATAACCACCATGTAATGCATTTTAAAAGGTTGTTTTCTTTGTCAGGTAAATCATTTGATATATTTCTCACCTGAAAGCCCTGGCCCATGACCGGGATACCATAGGCTGGAGTTCCTGGGTCACGACAGTTGTTGAAGGCTGGATCTACACGGAAACACGCACAAAAATATCAAGCATTACATGCATTCACATTTTAACATTCATTCTCTGAGTCAAATAAGCATTCTGATGTTTCATACATACTGTAACCTTACTGATGTTGTCAGCACAGACTGTCAGCTACAGTAGCACGGTGCCACTAAATTTAGCACTACGCAGAACCTCAGCAGCATCCCAATGCATCACATTTGGGATACTTAGCACACAGTATGTTTTGTGTGTAACACCTTTATCTGCAAAGTAACTTGTAGGTACAGATAAATGTATTTAAGAAGACAGGGTAATATATCCCTCTAAAATGATGTAGTAAAGGTATAAAGTGGCACAAAATTCTAAAGTACAGCATTAGTATCACAAAAATTCAACACAGTGGAATAACTGATTGTTTGTTCTTTCTTACTTTCCACAACAGCTAGTCCTTCTACTACTTAAAATAATGTCCATGACAAAAAGAGATGCAATTATTGAAGAAAAAAGCTAGCAGAAGAAGCAATTAAATATTGGTCAGGGCACATGGGTAACACCATGGATAGATTTCAAAGTAAAAATAATACAGTTATTTAAAGCAGAGGAACATGAGTGGAATTCTGTGACAGCTGCAGTGTTGCTACAAGGCTGCTTTCAGTGTCAGCTCTTACACAATAATTCAGCTTTCTCCTTATGATTTCATAACATATCCAAAATAAGCTTCATGCTTTCTGATCAGACCAAAAATTATCCATCACTTTAAAAAATGGAGGGCAGCTTTCTAAGATAAGGTCTTTACAGAAATCAAATGCTGACATCAAAACTACACACTTCATTTATTGATTAGATAATATCTCCAGCTCCAACTGCACAGGAATACTAATGCTAAAATGTGTACCAGAATAAGATCCCCAGTCTTGTTTACCAATAATCTGATTTCACACAATTTTATTCAGAACTTGATGAAATGGTTTCCTTTGCAGTAAACAAAATGTCTGTTCCTCGAAATTAACGAAAGAGTGTTATATGTAACATTTCAAAGAGTGACATAAATGCTCTGTCAGTTTATGCAGATTTTTCTTTGTGTAATGCATACAGTGGTTAAGAGCTGGTAATTATGTTATTCACTCTCCTTAAAAAATGAGCACAAATGTTTTTTGCTGTGAGACAACAACTTAACAGCAAGTTTAGTACATTTACAGCTCAGAAATGAAAAGTGTGACTCTTATTGTAAAATGTTCAAATATCGAGTGGTATGTTATACAGCTAAAGTCTTACGTTATAGTTATAGTTTATTCTATTTGATATGGACCCCACAACAGCCTTTGAATTGAGCATTCATGCAAAAGAACCAGATGTATTCTGTTAAGTGAATATAATAAAAAGCTGTTTTGTAACATATTTGCACAGGAAACTTTTTAAAAGTTAAAATAGAAATAGAAAATACATTCACAATACACACACAGAGAGAACTACATTAACAGAAAAAAAACAAAATACAGGTGTATCTATGGTTGTATTTGATATGAGAACATGTTTCTCTTTTACCCATGATTTGAGATAACCATCATCATGGCAGCATAGTGTTTGAGGGCAAACGTTACTTGGTGTTTTAGTAGAAGTCTTTTAATTACCTATACAGGCTGGTTGTTGTCCACTCCAAATCCCATCAGCCTGACAGACTCTGGAGGCGGAGCCTACCAGCACGTAGGGGGTGTGGCAGTAGAATCTGACCTCCGCTCTGCATTTGAAGACAAATATTTAATCACATACAAAAAAAAAAGTATAATAGTAATAGAAAATACTGTCTCAGATTTTTCATTTTATTATTTTAGGTGTGAAATATTATATACAATATGATATACAATATGATGGTCAACTTATCAACAGTTAAGTAAAAGTCATTTAAAAATCTGCAGGGAAGTCTAACAGGAGTCATGGATGCAGCCAAGCAATGGATGGAGCTTTCTGTATGTATTCTCATTCATTTTGTTCACTTTTTGTGTATGATTTCTGAAAGAAACATTACTTTGTGTTGGTAATACAAACCTATATGAAAAATAATGTCAGTTTAAGTCACTGATTGCTGGATCTAACCACTGACCCGTAAGAAAAGATGTTCCCCTCCCTAAATCCACCTCCAGGGGAGCCAGAATCGCCACACAGAACAGCTGAAATGAGACAAAAGATACAGTTAGGACTTCTTTTTGCTTTAACAGCTAACATAACTGAGAGGGAAACAGTGATGCGCATCAGTTAAAGCTACTAAGCAACAGTTTATATATAGCATAGGCCAGCTAACTTACGCAAACACTGTGGTACGTCTCCTGTCCATGTCCCGTTCCCCTCACAGGTTAACACAGCAGGAGTGGACAACTGGTAACCATGGAAACAACTGTAGCTAACACTGGAGCCCCATGAATGGTCACTTCCTTCCACTTTTCCATGGAGTACTTGAGGAGGAGGTCCACACTGGATCACTGAAACACACACACACACGCACACACACACACGGACATGCAGATGTAAATCATATAATGTACATAAACACAAATCAGGGGGCAAAAGGCAGTTCACAAGTTTACACTGCTGCCTCAGAAGCAGGAAGGTCCTGTGTTGGAACCTCAGCATTCGTCTTTCCCGTGTGTGGGCGTTTGTATAGAATTTGCATGCTCTCTCCACCAGGTGCTCAGTTTCCAAATACATACAGTTGCAACTGTAGGTGCAGGTCAGTGGTCCCTTCCTTACTTCCTACAGCTGTTCTTCTGGTGCCCTTACTTGAACCACACCCATCTTAAAATTCTGCCTTCATTTTGATCTCAAATACATATCTGTTTGGTTTTGGGATTGCATCTTGAATGGTTGTGACACTATTGAGATGACCAAATCTGCCCACAGACAGACAGACAGACAGACAGAGATACATAAAGACTGCTAAAATACTCAAAACCGCTTCTGTTCCCATTACAATAGGTGCCACCAGGACCACATTTTGCCATGATGACAAACGCACACAGACTCAGGAAGTGAAAACAATACCAGCTGTTGTCAAATTGCCATGGCTGGTAATAAAACGTATTTGATGACTTAACAAGAGAAACATAAAGGAATTAAATGCAGCAATCCTCAATTGCTTCTCTAACGGCAAGGCAATGGAGATGGCGCACAAAAGATGCCTCTCCATGCTTTGAACTATTCCAGTACTCACTTGTTTGTTTCTGCAAAACCTTAGCGAGTCCTAGACTCACTGTCAGTTTATATGTTAGTTTATATGAAACTTAGCTTGCTATAGCAGGCTAATTTCTTAGGCAACTGTACATATAAAAATGGACGCTGCTCTGGCCATCCTGCTTCACTGAAGTTAATGGGAATGTTCATTCTACTCTCTATTTCTGTGACACTGACACTTCTCTCACTGTAGCTAGCAGTACAAAACAGACAGTTAAACAAACAGTATGCCACTAATGGCTAATACTGTTACAATGGGATATTTATACCTCATTTGATCGTTTACAAACATCTGCAAATTTATCTTCAGTCGAGACAAATAAATCAGCACCAAATAAGCTCTCAGACTGTCAAAGTCACAAAGACAAAACAGCAGTTTCGACTTGTCCCTGGTGGATATGAAGCCCCACGATGTGGAGGATATGAACCAACAATTGAAACAGTGCTGCTGTGAAGAAAAGCCAGAGTTAGACAAAAGCTTTTTTTGTGAACATTGTAACAGTTACCAAAGCCAAATGTTTTTTGTATTCATTCATGTCGGGGCTGGTGTCAACCCCAGCATGCACCAGGCAAAATGCAGGACATACACACACAGTGCTGACAAATGAACCACCCCTTGTGCTTCCTCTCGCTAATCCCCGAATCATAGTAAAAAGAATAAAACAAAATAAGTACAAATACAAATTTTAAGGTGTCCTATGAGGAATTCCCAGTAGTATATGAAGGGATGGCTGCAGATGGGAGCCGTGACATCAAGTGAAAATAAAAGAACAGCAAAAGCAGCAGACAGCCGTAATCACCATATGGACATTTACTGTCTTAAAGCAGTAGATGACCTAGGTCACCACATTTAAGTTGCTTAACCAAAAAAAAAAACATGATGACCATATGGACTGAGAGTTTCAGAAAGGGCATTTGGGGTTTGTGCATTGTCTGTGGTGGCATCTCTGCTTCCACTCTGGTAACTGGGAGTGAACTGTGATATTGTTTTTTTCAAGTCTGTTAAATGAAATCCTAGCAATATTATTCACAAGACAACTTTTCCATCAACCTTCTTCTTTTGAAACAGTGTCCCACATTGGGGATTTTAGGAAGAAATGCATAATTTATACTTGAGACGCACTATGTGGGATTGCTATTTATGTGATGCTAATTATTCACACAAACCTTCAGCTACTTTGAGATTGTCATAACTGCAAGTGAACATAACCAATGTTGATATCATATGGTACAGCTGATCAAATCAATTAATATTCATTTAAAGCATCTGTTATCTATAATCATAATAAAACATACCGTTAATGCATAATGATGTGACACCAGCTTCACAAGATTTTAAGAAGCCGACTGTGTGCGTGGTCATACATGCAAGTGTTATATGAGCATAGACGTCTATGCATAAAACTTCATAACACCCTGATAAACATCTGTGTGTGTGCATGCCTAAATGTGTGTGTGCCTAACTCCCTAAGATAATGATAACCATCTGCATGGTTTCAAACATCTAATAAAGTCAGTGTAATTCTCATCTAACCAGGAGACAGATGGTTTCATGCTCCATTCACTTTGCTATGATGATATACAGTGCACACAAGCATACACACAGAGAGAGGCAGACACACACAGATACACAAACAGACAACACATACGTGGTGTATACAGAGTAAATGCAGCAATAAGCACACACTGAAATCGATCAATAGACAGTAATATAACAAGTACTGTATGCTTCACTAGAGATTCTAAATATGCACTCCATATGGACAGCTTCCTTCTTTCAATGTCTAACTATTCTCTGTTTTTATATTTTGCATTACTTCCTCAATTCTTGACTTTGTTTTTCTCTGAGCCAATGTTTAATCTTTTTTTTTCTCAGTCTCTTTTCTGTTTCTCTGTTTCATTATGACCAGTCTTTTGGATGCAGAAGTGCAATTAACAAAAAATTGTTTTGAACTAGAAAAAATAGCTTTTGTTTGTAACATCGGGGTTTCCAGGCAACTGCTGGTTTCTTGCAGCAAACTAATCAGTTGACTAATTCTGGCTTTGTATGTCAGCAGTGTCCTGAAGAAGCCTTGCATCTCCCCAAAGTGATCCTCCCAGACACACGAAAAGTCTTTCATTTTCCCATGTTGTTTCTCTCCACCCTACAACGTGTTCTACTCATTTTTAGTCCCATTACCAGAATCTACACACCTGCACACAAGTCGATGCCAAATCCAGTTTCTTAAAGCATGCTGTGCATTGACTTTATGTTGTGTGACCCCAGGAACAACTGCTGGTGGCTCGCCAACAGCTAATGGGAATTTTAATTAATAATTGAACGAGCGCTACCTCTTTTTGGGACCTGCACTGTAGCCACCAGCATCTCAGTTTGAGAGCATCCATTGTTGTTGCATTGATTGTTGGTATGGAAATCCCAAATCAGTCACAGAAGCAAACTATGAAGAATGGTTAAGATGTGTGGGAAGATCATGGGAGTGCAGCAGTCTGATTTGCACCACTTGTACCTGACCAGGCAGACAGAAAAAGCAGACAACGTCCGCGCCTGGATACATCTCACACAGACACTCCTGTCAGCTTGCAGATACAGATATTCTCAGATCAGAACCACCCAAGTAGGAAAAAGTAATTTATTCCTATGGCAGTAACCCAAAATAACAAGCTGCAGTAGGGCAACGTGTGTGGTTGGGGGCCCCCCCCAATATATTTTTTTCCCCTTATTTTTTGGTTGTTGTTTGGTGTCTTTCTTTATGTTACTCATAATTTGGGCTATTTGTGTCTCTTTGAGGTAAATTTGTGTGTTGTTTTGGTTTGATTTGTGTCACTCTGTGGTTGTTCTGACTGTTTTTGTAATTACTGTGTGTCTCTTTGTGGCTATTTTAAGTCTCATCTTGGTTGGTAACGTGTGACATTTTGCTGATGAAGGCCATGGGCCCCCTAAGAGTTCAATTATTGTCAACATTAGCTAGATCAACAGACAAGGATGGGGCCCCCTGTCTGTACTCTGCATTCATTTTGTCCATATTTCTGTACATTTTTTAAAAGCTTACGGTTACGGACAAAAATTGAGAAGTACCATCAAGGATTGTAGGGACTATGTAGTATTTCCAAGAGAGATATGACTGTAGGAGACGTATAAGTCATTTAAATGTTTAATGTTGCTGATTACTGAATACTGCAGTAAAACAATGCATGTAAGCTACTGTTTTTGTATACACAGCAAAGCTGATTATTTTTAATGTTCATAATTTCATTTATGGCTTTCAATTGCAGTTAAATCATTAACTGGAGCACTGCTATACTACAAATACTGAAATTAAATGGACCATAGTATGTTTAAAAAAATGCAATGGGACTTTAATATGAGCAGAACTGTTACACATCAGTTAATCAAAGACTTGAAAATGGATTGGATTATATTACAATGATACGGTGTGAATTGTCAGGATTGTGTATTGTCTGTACTATTTTGAGGTGATTTTTTTGTGTGTCTGTGTGTGTGGTTTTTGTTTTCGTCGTTTTTGTGATTTGATGGTCTTTATAATGTTGCATTGTCACTGTATGAAGTCTGTTGTGGACCCAAGTGAGAATAGCTGCAGCTATGCTGTAGATAATGGATCCCGAACTAAACGAAACTAGCTACTGGTAAAACAGAACAAATTGGCAATATAGTAAAAAAATGTATTAAATGGCCCCACAGTCCACCATACTATGTTGGTTAACAGGTACACTTTTATGACGTCCTCCGACGTCGTCTATGTCTATAAATTCTGAATCTGACCTGTGGTGCCATCTTTGGGATGCATCTATGCCAACATAAAGGACGCATGAAAGTAAGTAGGCTGTGACATTTACAACGTTTGACACATCTATGTCTATTTTCATATGCAAAGGGAGTATAAATGTGTCTTAACACTTTGGGCTCCTGGGCCTGTGCTTGGTAAACCTACTTAGTAATCCCTTTATGCATAGACATGCCAAAAATGTATCTTATTCTTTGACAGATTATGGTCAAGGACTTTTGTTAGTGTCTTATTGTTATGTGTTTTAATTGTGTCTACATTATGTTTATAATTTGGCGTGCTGTACCACAGATCACCCTTGTGGGAACATTAAAGTTTTCTAAAGCCTAGATTTTGTAAGAGAAACACTGTTGTTATGGATCAAACTCCAGTTGTCTAAAAATAGAATAAAAAACTCTTATTGACTTGAGCAGTTAAAATTCCAGAGCAATATTTCCGCAGGTCTCTGATGCCCAAAGAACTGCAATTGAAGGTTTCTGAACTGTTTTATTTTCTATATGTGTCTCCCTTGCTGTGAATAGACTGCTGGCTTCACATGAGTCTGGAGGAGTAACTCTCACCCCTGCTTGCTTCCCCACCTCTGCTCTTTACTCTGTCACTGCGATTGACTCCTTTCCCTCTCCCCACCCTTTCTTCTTTCCTCTCACGTCTCCACACTCTGTTCTTTCTTACACTTTGGTCCCCTGCCTCCTCTCTGTCTTCCTACTTTTTTTTCAGTTTCTCCCTCCAGCCCTTCTTCTCTTTCACGCTGCACCTTTCTTCCTCGTCCTTCTGTCCCAGCTCCAGTCCTCTTTTATCCTCTTCCATTGCTCTCTTGGTCTCCTTCTCACACCATTACTGCCGCTCCCTCCCTCCTTTTGTCTTTTAGGTATATCTCTCTTGGCGCAATTCAGCCAGCCAACACATTTTATGGGCTTAATCCCTTTTCTCACTGTGTGTTTACAGGTTTGGGGCAGGTATTGATTTGCCTCTCTTTGTTTCTCCCATCACTCGCTTCCCCTCTCTCACTTGCTTCGCTATTGTTTTTTTCCTTGTAGCTCCACTGATGGCTCATCACATTCTCCCTTTTTCCCTCTTCATCCCCCCACTTGGCTCTCTCATTTTCCACCTCCCATTTTCTTTCTTTCTTAATCTCTGCATTACTCAGTCTTTGTGTCTTTTTTGTGTCTCCTACTTCTGTTATTTAATGTTTTCTTCCACTCATCATCCTTTCGATTCTTCCTTCCCCTCTATCCTCCCTTCTCTCTTTTCCGTCATTCCCTGAGGCCTCCTCCTCATTACTTACCTAGCTCAATCTCTCCTTCTTCCTCAGTTGATTCATTCTGCCTGTCAAGCTACACTTTTATGGCTTACAACTCCTTCATTCAATATGTTTCTGTGAGTGCATGTATGTCTCTGCGTGAGGAAGCTCTTGTTCCAAAACAGGATCAAATGAAGACTTGTGGATAGTTTGAAGTGGGAGAAAATAGAGAGGATGAAAACAGGAGTGCTGAACACAAACACGTGAACAGAAGGTGGAGAACTTAAAGAGGAGGAGAAAAAGTGAAGTGCAATAGAGGGCAATGACAAAAAAGAGGAACAGATATTAAAGGAACAAAAAGAAGAGGACCTGCAGCATTTCTCCTACCTGCATCTCTCAAAATGTTTTCTATTATACCTCTTTCCAAACTAATTTTCTCCTTTAAACTTCCTGCCCAAGACTCATTCTCTATCACCTACAGTATCTTTTACTTCTCTGGTTTCCCTCTCTCTGCATCTCTCTCTGGTTCCCTCTCAGTAGCCTCTCTGCCGGCTTTCTCAGTTTTTCATCTCAGTTCAAAGCCTCTGCAACTGCAGGAGCCAGCAGGAGATTTTCTGTTTGTGGGAAGACACGGCAGGGAGGATCTCAGGAAACATTCCCTGATATTGTTGTTGAGTATCATAGTCTAAACTCTAAATATGGGCTGTTGTAAAACTTGAATTCATTATATTTTAATATGTTCTTTTTTACATCCCCCTTTGTTTTTGTGAAAAAAGAAGGGTTTCAGGAAAAAAAAACAATCTAATTTAACACTCTGGTATTGTAAAGACCAATGTTAATCTCCTCTTGGTCTCCTTCTAATGTACTGTTAAAGTCACAATCTGTTATTTTAGTGTGCCAGCATGCACTGAAATGCTGTTGTTCTTATTTAAATTGTTACTTGTTTTTGTGGAGCCTTTTTGAAGCACTTGCACAGCTCCATAACAATAACTGCCCTTGTTATCCTGCATTGTTGAGTACCACGCTATTAGGAGATTTCTGTCACACTAAGACTTGTCATCACAAAATTAAGGATAATAGCATGAGGTTTGTTGTTCATGTTGAGTTTTTGAGTTTATTTTTAATTGTTAAGTTTCCCTCTCAGTACATATTTTTGTTCAGAACTCTTGAATAGCCAAACTAGTGAGTCTTGAATGTTAAAAAAGTTGCACATGGCAAATTTCTTGCTTTTTAAATGTATTTGCTTTAATTTTCTTTCGGTTTTTATGTATCAATGTTTGACTTTTGATTAGTTTAGCTATGTTGTTTTGGTGTACTTATTTAAAAAATGAAATCAAATATAATTCATAAAAATAATCAAATTTGAGGATATACTATGCAGGACTTATACAAAGAAATGAGAGGGAGGAGCTCAGGAAATATTCACTGTTACTGTTGTTGAGCATCACAGTCTAAACTCTAAATATTGGCTGTTGTAAAACTTGAAATCGTTTTATTTTAATGCCTTGTTTTTTTATTTCTCCCTTTGTGTTTGTGAAAAAGGAGGTTTCATGAAGTAAACTCTAATTTAACACTCTGGTACTGTAAAGAGCAATGTTAATCTTCCCTTGGCCTCCTTCTAATGCACTGTTAAAGTCACAATCTGTTATTTTAGTGTGCCAACTCTGAACACTGAAAAACTAATACTCCTACTATCTCCGCCAGGGGTAAACCTGGAGGGGATCATGCGTTTGGTTGTGTGTGTGTGTGTGTGTGTGTGTGTGTTTGTGTTTGTGAGTGTGTGTTTCTGTCTGTCCACAGGTAATTTCACAAACTACCGGACCAATCAGCCTCATATTGTAGGTGCAGATTTTTGACTGAATGCTCAAGGACTTCTCGTGGCTGCACTGATTCATAGTTATTTAAAAACATGTTATATTGACTGTTTCATGTTGTCACTGACTGCTGACTCCTCACTCCTCACTGGCTGCAAGTTTTCCAGAAACCATCTTGGCTAAAAGCAACAAGCCTTGACATCTGTTGCAGGCCACAGTTTAGTCCTTGTCAAATCTCAAACCAAATGAATAATTTTCTCATTTTGACCCGTAGCATCCGGAGATTAATTCCATACGTAATATGTTATGATCCACTAAAATAATTCACTTTTTTCTTTCCACTTTTTTTCACAATTTTGTGAGCTTCTCTGCCATTTTCACTCTAAGGACTAAAGTGATTATATATAATAAATATACTACGTAAATACTATCTATAAACCAACAAATTTAAGGATACCTTATGCAAAATGTGTTAACCAGTATGTTAAAAAACTAGCATTGCTGCCATTTAGTTGTATGTCTCTGTGAACCAGTCAAGCTGTAGTTACAGATTACATCCTAGTCTGTAAAACCAAGGACGCTACACACATCTTCACCCTAGAACAAAAGATCTATACAATCATCAAGGTGGGTACCAAAGACTACCAATGCAATATCTGATCAAATGTCTCACCTTCTGTTCCTGACTTATAGCATTGAGTAAAGGCCAGAAAAGTGTTTTTCCAGAACATTATGGTGTCACAGTAAAGTTGACCTTTGACATTTTGGATATAAAATGTCATCACATCATCATTTCATCCTATTAGACATTTATATTAACTGTTGTCATAATTAATGCATGAATTCTTGAGTTATGGCCCAAAACACATGATGAGGTTACGGTGACCTTTGACCACCAAAACTGAATCAGTTCAAGTGAACATTTGTGAAAAATTTGAAGAAAAACCCCCCGAAGGTGTGCTTGAGATATTGAGATACACCTTGAAAATGTAATGCCTCTGGCCATGGCTGTCACTGGCAGCATAAACTCCCCCCACAAATGTGGCTGAGATAAAAGATTTGGATCTGACTTTTAAAACATTGATATAATAATACTGGTATCTGCCTAAAAATAACAAATAATGTTTGGACTGGAAACAATCAAATCCATCTACAGGGCACAGTGTTTATTGATATGCTGTACTAGACCTGGATCCATCCTCTGCAGATAAACTTAAAAGCTGCTGTTCTGGTCAATGATTACAATTGAAAGTTGCATTTAGGGATGTTAGCTCCTCTCACCTTTACAGCTGGGTTTGGTTTGGTTCCAGGTTCCATCCTTAGTGCAGCGCAGAACGCTTCGTCCAGGTGGTTCCATCAGGTGACCAGGGTTACAGCGGTAGGTCACTGTGTGGTTGAAGGCAAACTCACTTCCAAGATATATCCCATTAGCTACTGGGCCAGGGTCCCCGCATGTGATCACTGAAGGAGGTGAGAGAAGTTTCCCAGGAGAAGTAATTAATACAGTATTTAGACAGAATATCTGTCAGATGGTGTTGTTCAAGCTATCCTGCGGTAGTGTAGTAGTGCACAAGGCGGTAACAGTTTTGGACACATCAGTCTTATCTTTTTACTACAACTAGAACTCGCTGTGCTTTCTAACATAACCTGAAAAAACAATGTTTTTCCTTGCTTGCCCCTTAACCTCGTTCTCCCACTCAACTCTCACACAGACTGCCTTTCTTAACTTTCCTCAAGCACATCCCAACTTCTTTTCATCTACCTTCCACCTTCTTTTTCTCTCTTTCCCCAAACCTCTGTCTGGCTCTGTTTAACTACACAAGTTGAGATCTCAGACACAACAACCTTACTCATGTACAGGCCTGGATCTGCACAGCAGCAGGTTGCCCAGTTCATGCACAATTTATGCTGCTCTTGGATCCTTTACTAAAAACAGCACCACTATGCATGCACCACCACTGATAATATTTGCAGTAGTATTTGTAGTGCAATAGCTAATGAGGCCCTTTGCTTAATTTTCATTATAATGACTACATCCCCCTGCTGTTACCACTGATAATGACAGTAGTGATATTAAACCTACCAGTGCAGTCTGGGGGTTGTCCTGTCCATGTCCCATTTGTTGTGCAGTGTCTGGTGGTCAGGCCTGATGTTTTGAAGCCGTCCCAGCATGCATAAGCCACTGAGCTGCCGAAGGTGATGCCATCGCTGAAAACAATTCTGCCGTGTGCTGGGGTGCCAGGGTTACCGCAGGATACAGCTGAGAATTGAGGAAATATTAAACAGCGGTGATTAATCATACTGATAATATCAGTGTGAGCAATGCTGTCTCCCTGTCACTCAAGGCCGATCAGCTGTAGGCTGCAATAATGAGCGTATCACTGGAGTCAGCTGGAAATAACATAAAATGTGTCCTTGAGGTAGTGAGGCTGATTAATAACTAAAGGTGGTTGGACTGATTCCCAGCTCTGAATGGCAGATCTACAGTATTCCCTTTGTGTGCTAGAGGCTGACAGGAGGCTGGTTATATTTCTGCTGCGTCCTCTTTAACCGCCAAAGTGCCTCTGAGCAAAGCACAGAGCCTGAAACTGCTCCAAGGATAGCTCTTGAGTGGTTCTGCCTGCTGTTCAACACCAAGACATGAGCTCTGGAAATATGTACGCGACAGTGTTTAAATAAGATCTTCATGGCCTTTACCAGAAGTTCCCAACCTGGGGGTCCTGACCCCAACTAGTTGTCGCCAAAGCTTCACAGACGGTCGCAAAGCTGTCTTGATTTTAAGTGTCCAGCGTTTGGATTTGAGGCATCTAGAGGTAAAGTTGCTGAACTTAAACTACTATGTGCCAGGCGTGTTGCAGACATGAAAACATGAATGGCTCTATCTGGAGAAGATTTTGGTTTGTCCGCTCTGGGCTACTGTGGTACAACATGGCGGACTCTGATAAAGAAGTTCTGCTCCGTATGTAGATATAAACAGCTGATTCTAAGGTGACAAAAACACAACAATTCTTATTTTCAGGTAAATATAAACTAATGGACACATAGTTATAAACATCATATTCGGGGGGAGTTAGTGAGCAGGCAGTTGAGTAGGCTGTGTTTCTGACATGTTCTGCTGAAACTTACAAAGATCAGTTACAAAGTTTTGTTCAGGCACTCTACACCTGCAAAAGACTACAAAATACTGCTCAAAACTTGCTATTGACACTTTCATTAGTTTAGTTTTGGTTTTGCCACTCCAATGGCCAGCTGTTTGCGAAAATACAAGTTCACTGGCTGAGCGTCTACTGCTGGGCCTAAAGCCACAAGCTTAAGTGCTTCATCTCCTGGGGGCAGCAGTAAATTCACCCAGCCAGATAGCCAGATGGAGTTGGCGAACCTGAAAGTCGAATTCCTCAACTTGTTAAAAGAAGACATTGCCACTCTTAGTTCAGAGCTAAAGACTGTGCTGGCTGAGGCATTTGAAGCTGTCAAATCCAAGCTACGTGCAGTTAAAACAAAAGTGGTTAGAACAAAAATAATATTGCAACAATACGCTCTGATGTGGAGACAATGAAAACAACCATATCAGAAATAAGGTGGGGATTATATTGTGGATATCATCAATTTAAGTTGGAAGACTCGATACGGAGGTAACCAGTCTGTGGGAAAAATGCCTAGACACGGAGGGAAGGATGAGGCGTTCTAACATGAGGATACCCAATGTTCCATAGACTCCCAGCTCAAGGACCATAGTGGCAGTCTCCAAACTACTGAGGGATGTTTTGAAAATGGACAAGGATGTTTTAATTTTGACAAACATCATGGCTACAGAACTATGAACACTGGCGTCACTCCACAAAATGTACATCTTGGTTGTCAGGCAAAAAATATGATAGCTTTTTAAAATCCTAATACCTTTAAGATATGGATTCAAGACCTTATAAACCATTTGATCATGGAGAAAAGTTGCTACTCTATAAGTAGAACTTACTTATACAGCAGTTTTGTAATACTGATCCCTTATTACATGTAGTATAATTTATGTTTTTGTTTGTTTGTTTTGTTTCTCATTTGTTTAATTTGTGTCTTTGTCATACTGAATTTGTTAATAAGTAATTTTCT
Source organism: Plectropomus leopardus (assembly GCF_008729295.1). Lineage (NCBI taxonomy): Eukaryota > Metazoa > Chordata > Actinopteri > Perciformes > Serranidae > Plectropomus > Plectropomus leopardus. Next base: position 23,845,531 of record NC_056463.1, read on the forward strand.
GTGCAACTGATGTTGCTCTCTGTAAACTGTATTTGTATGACTTCAATGGTAATTAAAAGACCTTGAGGAAAAAAAGGAAAAAAATACATTATATTCAATTTCTGCAAACTGGTGCCCCTAAATCCTTGTTTGTTTCAGAGTGAATCTAAGCGCTTCCCCTTTCTTCTTGCAGGACGAGAAGCATGAACAAGTTTTTCTTGGTGAGTCAAAGGCTAGGACCTTTATCCATCTTTAGCATTCTTTGTTTTGAACCACTGCCAGTCTGGTAGATTGTAGGCAAAACTGTCCTGGAGGACACAAGAATGCAGATAGTGAGGGACTTTGCCTCTAAACTTGTCTGATACATTGATCTTTAGTTTGCTGCCACAGCACATTAACAGAAGAGACAGGAATTAGCAGCCGACCACAGCACATTTCACTAATCAGATCATGACAACTGGCAGCCTCGAACAATCAAACATCTATTGATAGGTGTTCATTAGTTAGGGCACCTAAAAGCTCTGTCCAAGAGTGAATTTGTGACAGTGTGTGTAGGTGGAGCACATCATGCAAAACTGCGTGTGTATGTCTAGGCTAATTTACCGTTTGTGTTTGTTATCAGGATATCAGTCTGTACATAGGCCTGTGTGTGTGTGTGTGTGTGTGTGTGTGTGTGTGTGTGTGTGTGTGTGTATGCGTGTGTGTGTGTGTGTGTGTGTATGGATTACTTTGTGTTTGTGTCTCAGTGATAGATGTCTCTTCCTTTCTGAATCAGCTTTTAACCACAATTAGCTTAATGAAAAACAACTGTAGACAGACATAAATTATTAGTGATGCTGGCACACGCAAAAGAGACACACACCTCTAAGGTAAGACTACAGGGCTACATTTCGATGTTAGTGATTCAGTACATGTATGCATACCAAGACTCAAACTAGAGGTGAAAGTCATATTCCAGTGTCATACAGTCTCAAACACAAACTGTCCACAAAGTTGGACAAAATCACTACAGTTTTGAGTCCCTATTTAGCAGGTATAGCTTGCTTATGTTTCCCCCGCCCATAATGAGATACAATCTGAAAATATGACTAATGGCATGACGACACATTGTGAGTTTCTATCAATATTCTTAGAAATGTCAATACTGGCATTACTTTTTAATATATAATTCAGCAGATGAACTTATTTATAAAAAATACATGGCGTTTTAAAACGGTTGAAACAAAAGATGCAAGTATTTTTATTCATGTAAACAGTGCTTATTTTTTTCTCATTTGAGTTAGTGGGGCTGTCATACTTCTCAGTACTCTATATTTAGTAAACTGGTGGTGTTTTGGGTCACAGCCATACAACAATATAAAAGAGTACAGTATGACTCACTCGTCTTCCCCCTGTCCACTTAAATTACTGCTAGAACAGCCCATCTATCTAACTGAATCTAAAATCTGCATCAGAGTAAAATGAAGTTAATGTCAGCAGCGCATTTTTTTCAGCATACCCAACAAAGTTGGGAATAGGGAGGGTAACACAGGCAGCAGCTTAGGTTTCCAGTGTCTCTACAGCACTATGGGGACCCACTTTAATTTCCCCTAAACTCCCTACGGGTTTAAAGAGTGTCTTTGAAAACTGCTGTTGTATAGGACACACTTTATTACCACAGCACTGTGCAAGATCCAGCTCAGTCAGTTAGGAGTGACACACTTCAATCCTTTGTATCTGGGCCACACAGATACAAACATACACACACACATAAACTCGAATCTCCAGATTTTTTTTTGAAAAACTGCTACTTCCATAAAACTACACATTATGTAAACTTTTCCTTTCGGAGGGCCATTATGTATTATGTTATTATAACCACTAAAATCTGACTCGGCTACACTGGAATCATAAATCAAGAGGAAAATGATAAAAAATGTCCATCAGTTACTGTGGCTGGTACATTTTCAATTATTTTTGGCTTTTCTGTCAAAGCACCTGGTGAAGAAAAAACAACAATCCAACCACAGTTAAAGTCCTCTGGCATTTAAGGGGCATCTGAACACCAAACCTGGCAGAGAAAATTGAGTTCATCATAATTGTCAATATATTAGATTTCTAAAAGTAGTGTAAGTGCTGTAATTTTATGTTGAGGGGCAGTTGCTTATTATTATTATTATTATTATTATTATTATTTATTTATTATCATTATTATTTGCAATTAGGTGAAAAATCAGCTGAAGTAAACATAAACGTAGGATACTTTGAACTATACATATACTTCATTTTATGAATTACATCCATCTCAATGCAGGCATGTGTAAGCTTCACTTACAAAGTATATATAATGTACAGTGTACAGTGTACAGTGTATGTAATGTGCTTTAAGCTATGTTTGGAAACGGATTAGTTGCTTACTGTCACCAGCATGCCAGGCAGCCTGATGCTACTGTATTCTCCAAAGCAAAGATTAAGCTGTTTAACTTTGGAAGCTGTGCTGATTTATTTTCACATAAAATGCTGAATAATTAAGTCCATATGCCACAAATGCACTGTGGGTTTATTCAAAATCTGCACTGCTTCATTTTACAGCAATGTTTATTTTTATAGCAATGCTTTATAGAATCTGGGTTGGGACCCAAAGGTAACCTCAAATGAGACAGGGATAACTTGGTATTACAATGTGTGATGTTTTCTAAACAGACAGCATATGCAGTGTTGTCAACTCTAAGTCCCTTGTATAAAGCCAGTAGTATTTTTTTACTTTACCATAATACAGGGTCAATAATATATATATAAAATAAAATAGAATAAATATAAATAGAATATAGTGCACAACAGCTCATAATATCTATTTTGGATCTAGGAGAAATCCTTTTTTTTGTTTTGCTATGCTATTCTGCAGAACAAAATTGAATTAAAAATGTTATCTCTGAAAAATAAAGCTAATTAGTTTGCTGCTGTTTGTTTTGCTGTAGAAGAGTCAATTTCACATAGTCACAGAAACCACATAAAGTCACTGCCTTGCTTCCCCACCTTGACAGACAGGCTGTGTGCCGCTCCAGGTGCCGTTGTGAAGGCAGGTCCTCTCGGCTGAGCCAATCAGACTATATCCCGCCTCGCAGCTGAAACGCAGCAGGCTCTTAGTTTTAAATTCTTCCCCTCCCAGACGGGCACCGTGGGGGGGGATCCCTGGGTCACCGCAGACTCCTGGACTTACACCTACAGCAAGAAATGAGACATTAAGTTAATGTACCAAACACACACCGGCAGCCAGACACATCCTCACCACTGAAGCAACAAGGACCCCCACACAGTCCTGAACTGATGAGACCCAAACATAGAAACACACGTAACCACATGCACAGCAAATCCAAATACACTCGATACAGTTAATGTGGAACCACAGCTGCATTCAAGTGATGTCCATTAGTCTCCTAATAGGTTTTAGTGATTTTATGTAAGTAAATGGTAAAACAAAGAGCTAAGAGATTGTCTACCTCTGAGGCCGGCGTGCTAAAAATTTAGGCATGCATTTAAGCTACAGGTCAACAAAATCAACTTAAAAGCGTTTGTGGTGTTAGTAATCTCACCTCTGCTACAGAAAACACACCAATATTTTGCCTACGCAGTCTTCCATATACAGTGACACACACATACAGTAGTAAATGCACATACCCACACATGCAAACTTTGTGGAACTGCACTTTGCATTTAGGTTATACCAAATTGTTCTAGCATTAAAAGCACTGAGCGTGTCACAATTTTAGCAGCTTAAATTCCATCGGTGGGGATTTGTGAGTTTAACAGGGTACAGCTCCAAATGCAGCGCCCTGCATCTCAATGAGGTCTTCAGCTGCAGGATGGATTCTGCCCTGCTGAGCGTTCTGTTTTGAGGCCAGCAGAGTAAGCTTATTGCATTTCAGCTATTGAGACAGTTGATGCTGAGTTTTGAAAATGATCAGTTTTGGTGTTGTAGTGTTGTGGGATCTGTGTAAGCCTGCTGTAGAGCAGCACTTACAACCTGAGAACTAAACCAAGACTCTTCAGCCTCATTTCCCCTGCCTGTTCCTTAAACATGCAGCTCAAGCCAGGTTACATACAGTACAGTAGGCACTCAGTTTATAAGTCACATATTACAGCAATTTCTTCTGTTTGTAAATTCATTAAGTGGCACATACAAGTTTTTCAAGATCACTTACACAAGCATGATTGTCAAATGGTAACTTCTTTTATACAGTACACCTTGCATCAAGAAAATACAATGCAGCTTGTAGCAAGCATTACTTTTTTTTTTAATTACTGACTGTTGAAACTGTCTGTTATGTAATGTAAGAAGCCCTTCAAATGGATTGTTTGTATGTTTACTTAGGAAAACTGATGCACCACAATCTGTATATAGACCACGTAATCATGACCCAGTAATTTGTGTATATCACAATTTGTAATGAGTTTCTTGACCAATGCGCTGAAAAGAGTAAAAAAGGAGCTAGTTTAAAGAAGTCCGTGAAAGGAGGCAGGCAGTGTATGTGTCAAACACCACAGAACTTGCCCAAAGGAGATCAATGTTCATTTCCCATGTGGGTCCTTGTAAGGTATGTAGTCACATTTTCTTTTCTTAAACCTGATGTAGGTAACTTTATGTGAAGTACAGAATATCATTTGTGGGGCTTTAATTTGCTAGATATCATATGAACCACTATGTAGTGATATATTGAAAGTGCCGTTGCTGTTGAGAAAAGATCAAATGCTTTCTACCTATGTTGTATGCAGATGGGATACATCTTATTATTGTAGAGCAAAGACACTGCCATGTGAAAAGAAGGATAGCACTGTCATAGAGTGGCTAGTTTTCTGTAATAATGAAATTTGGTTGTTATTATCAAAGGCATAAACAGCTTGTTGCAGCTTAACCGTTTTGAAAAGATAATGTTTCCTCTGGTATGTTATGTTATTCATAAATTGGAAAGCACAATCTCACCCTAAAACACATGCTCATGGGCAAACCTCAGAGGCATTTTACTGTGATACCGTTGTGAAGAATAGTCCACATGAAAATGTTTTTTACAATAACTTCTGGTTAGAAAACGTCAGTTAACTAAAATGACATGGCTCTGAGCAAACACTGCAACAACTGGTTAGTTTTTGGCTACCTAAAAAAGGCCCACCAATAAAATAGATATCAGCTAGTGTATGCTGTATGTATATATTCCTTTATATTTGTAAATGTTAAAGTTATAGCTTAAAATTATCACATAAATCATCAAGTTTTCTGAAATCCATATCCCCGCAATTGAAATCAATTGCCTGTTGTCTACCCGCAAGTGACTGTTGTTGTTAGCGCAACATCACGGTGATCCGGTTTATAACTTTGTAGCTGTAGTATGTAGTAGCCTACTTGAAAATCACCGCTGCCATCGTTTAAATGCAGCACCTCACACCCACTGATAGAACGTCAAACACACATGCAGTCAAAGAAGAAAGTGCTGAAATGTATATGGAAATCTGAAACACACAGGGTCCCTGACTGTCAATCATATTTACCTGACAGTTTCACTTAGTACCTGCTATAGCACAGTGTAAGCTACAGGTGACATTAGGCAGTATGTCATGCAGGAGCACCAACACACTGAAGACATCTTCATACTAACTTGCCTGTGTGATATGGCTCACTTTTGTTGCACCAGATGGGATGAGACTATTTTCTGACAGCTGAACCAATTTTCTTTCACACTCACCAACTAAACAGGTTTCATTCCTCTTGTCACTGAAGTCAGGGAGATTTTATTTTAAGCAGTGTGATTTTGTTGTTGTTTTTTAGTGGTTTTTAAATTGTACTTATCTGGCCTGTTCTACTGTATGTATAGCTTACTCTGGCAATTGTTTTTATGGTTGCAGATATAGTAGTTATGAGTATTTGTTTGCTGCACAAACTTCATCAAAAAAGCATTTCGTGTAATCTCATGATACACATTCCCCTGATGGCAGTCTTAATATAGACGCTGTTGATTTCAGTGGGTGTGATTGCTGCATTATTGCTTTAGATATAAAAAAAAACTATGCGCCTGTATCAAAATGCATGACAAGATAATGGACTTCTCTGCTATTATACCAGCTGAAAGCCACTGCTTCTTTATTTATAAGCGTGCTTTTACCAGTGCAGTATGGTGGCGCTCCACTCCATGTGCCATCCTCCTGACAGTGGCGAGTGGAGTTGCCAACCAGCACCCCTCCAGGGAGACAGGAGTACTGCAGCACTGAAGCATATGTCCAACTGTGGGTTCCAGATACTACCGCATTAGGGGGTACACCCGGGTCACCACAGGAAATAGCTACAGAGACAGGAGAGAGGGTGTTAGTGTGTGTTTGTCAAGACTGTGTCCAAGTATAGATTCCAGATACTACTGCATTATGTGGTGTAGCTGGGTCATTGCAGGAGACAGCTAGAGGGAAAGGGTGACAGCAAGGGAGGAAGGAGAATTATCACAAGTTTCTGTTGTGGTTTTGTGTGTGTGTGTGTGTGTGTGTGTGTGTGTGTCAAAGTATACACACAGGAAATAGGGAAAGAAAGAGGGGTCTGTGAACGACATCAAAGATAAAAATTCAATTTGTAATTTACTGTCCAAAATATACAGATCGCAGATAAATATTCATTAAGTATGAGGGAAAAAAACAAAACAAAACAAAAAGTTTTTTCCTTGTATTTTCTTCTTATCTTTTTATATCTGAGTCTGAAAAAACTTGTGATCTTTTTAATAATAAATTAATATCAAATCAAATCAACTTGAATATTGCACAGTAGGTTTCCTTGGCTTACCCCATTTCATTTTTTTATTTATTTTTGCATTTCTGCATTTATCTGATAGAGACAGACAGTAAATGTGGGGGAGTCAGGGCTATGAGATTCCCTAGCTGGCATCAAACTGAGGACGTTGGTTATGTGGTATGCACATTAACCATTAGGTGCATGCTTTTTATGCTTTGCTTACACTGTAGGGCAGTATATAGTCGTGCCTGTAAGGCTTATTTTTATTGAGTTTAACTGAAGCAATAACTCATCTCAAATTAAATTCAGTTTTAACACAGAGATTTTCTCTCCCTCTCCTCTGTGTAGAAAACTGGCAGAAATCATTCCACAGTGTCAAAGCAAAGGACATCAGTGAAAAAATCTTCTATTTTTTTTCTTCAATTTGAGAAAAATCGACATTTTACAGAGCACATGTTTCTGGAGGACACAGAAAAAAAAATGCTCTTGATTTTCTATTTCTGCCAAATGACTGGTCCTCCGATATCTCCCCTTACCCCCAAATTGTATTACTCCATCCTCTCCTTGCCCCTCAGTCATCACCCCTCTCCCCCCAATTTTCCGATAAGACCTTGTTTCTCGAATGTAATGCTCGATGCACAGACATCTGTGTCTCACTAGTGTCTGCCCCCTTCTCCCTCTCTGTCTGGTTCCTCATCTCTGCCTCTCTGTTACTGTGTCCTCGTTCTGCGGTCCTGCTCGCCTCTCTGTGCTCCTCTCTCCATCTCTGAACCAGCCTCCTTCTCTCTATTGCTCTCTAGTTTAATCTCTATGTTTCTATCGGCCATGGTAGCTCTCTGACAAAAATGCCTATTGCCCCAAGAGACACATGCTTACCTTTTTTTCTCCCCTCTCTCTCTCTCTCTCTCTCTCTCACACACACACACACACACACACACACACACACACACACACACACACACAGACAGACATCAGACATACACACGCTCAAAGCTTTAAGCCTCTTTCTTTCATACTCTTGCCCTCCTTTTATGATTACTTCCCTCCCATTTTCTCTGTTGAACCCTCTCTTATTCTCTCAGTTTCTCATTCGCTCCTCATCTTCCTCCCAGTGGCTCTTCAAGCCATTTCACTCCTCAAAATGGCTTTTCCTGACAAATATAAAGAAAAAATAAATAGAAAACCACCCGCCTTTGTCTACCTGTGTTCAGCATGACAAACGTTTGGAGACATTGTTTTTTGCAGAATGCCAAAAAGTTGCAACCTGTTCGCAAAAGGACAAACCTTTTCATTACAGGCCTTTGAACATCACTCTGTTGTGTGTTCTGTCTCATCTTTCACTAAAACTCAAATCGACATTGTGTCTCTCATTTTAAATTATTCTTTCATTGCCTGTATTTGTCCATTCATACCTAGGCAGCGAGGGATTGGCCGGTCCCACCGTCCGTCATGCTGGCATGTGAGGAGTGCAGAGCCCAGGAGGTAGAAGCCCCGTTTACAGTGGATTGCCACAGTCACACCATAGCTAAAGACTTCTGGGTAACGAAGGCCAGACTGGCGCACACCATTCTCAACGTGGCCCGGGTCAGAGCAGTTTACCACTGCAGAAGAGAGCAGAAGACACTGTTAGAACCTACATTACTATTATGGGAATGCTTCTTTACGTTGTTTAGATGCAAACAGCTCACATAGATACTGGTGGATTGTACTGAATCAACTACTAATCAGACATTACTGTTAATGCTAAAGTATTGTATAGAAGAGAAGAGAAATGTCAGACACTTCAAAAATTGTCCTTAATTTGGAAAAGCCATTATTTGGATGACCATAACAGCTAAATCTACATCGGCTGTGTCACAGTTATTCACTTCTCCCTTGTTTACTGACAGCTAATAGCTTACTTTCAAGTGAGCAGTAAGTTAAGATTTGGAGAGTCATTAATCATCATTTTGCGTCATCCTGACACGTGCACTGGCAAGACCTTATTTTTTGCATATGTAAGGTTCAACTATTTGCATTATGGTATTGCTGGTGGAAAGTAGTGGATATGTTGTTTATGTTGCTTTTTAATTCTATTGTGGGAATTTTTGAGGAAAGTATATGGTGCATTAATTACTCAGAGGGGCACAAACAGGGGACTTAGATAAAACTATAAACAGTAAATATAGTGCACTGTACGGTAAACATGAGAGAGATTTCAAGCAACACTAAATCAGATGACTCTGAGCTGAAACTTTACAAAGAGCCACGAGAAAACAGGACACAGCTGGGTTCTTTTAGGGTACTAAACCCTGGATCACAGTGTTACAAATTCAGATTATCTTTGTTGCTCTGTTCTGGTCTTCTCTAAACTGCTCTTTTGTTATATTCCCGCTCTGTTTTCTGGAGTTCTTTGTTCTCTCCTCTCTCCTCTCGTCCCTTCTACTCTGCTCTGCTCTCTGGGTGGATGCCAGTCCAATAAGAGTGGAGTTTTATTTTCCACAGGGGAGACTGACATTCACTCAAATTCAAGTCCATGGGGGACATGGATATGTGTGTGTGTGTGTGTGTGTCTGGCACCCTGTGGGAACAAAGAAAGTTTCAGTCTCATAATTGACAGCTGCTGCTGGGAGGGAGAGAGAGGGAGTGAAGGATAAGACAGAAAAAGTGAGGGAGATGGAGAAAGCAAGCAAGCGAGGACGAATCCCCTCAATGGAAAACCCATGTGAACCACTATGCTGAATCGATCTGCTCTCATGGCTGTGCAAAATGCCTGTGTGTGCGTGTTTTAGTATATCATAACTGTTAACACAACCAGAGGTCTGGGGAGGCTTGTAGTCTAACGATCACGCATGGTTAGCAGAGGAGAAGAACGTGTCTCTGGACATGTACCCAGCTGTGTGTGCCCACGTGTGATTTTGTTACTCTATTTAGAGACACAACTCTGATTGTGGCTGAATACAGCTCAATGCTACAGTAAGTGTGTGTTTACACTAAAATCATTCAGTTCTTCATTTTACAGTCAGCTGGCAGCAGATTTGGCCAAAAATGTTCCAGTTGACATACTGTAGCCAGAAGCAAATCGGGCCAAATAAAACTGAATACATGCTGACCATCCATGACTTTAGAGGAAAACCCACTGTGGCCATCATTCCATTTCGTTGGGAGGATATTTCAATTGCCAAGGACGATCTTAGGAAATGGCAAAGTCAGTAAAACTGCTATCTAAATCAAATCATTCGAAAGTGAAAACAAAGGTGAAGGCACTGGAAACGTCCACTGCAGTTGTCAATATAAAAATATTCACTGGTCATTGTGTGACGTATGCACTCTAATATGAGGAGCTGATTCAAGTAAAGCATTTACAGGGAAGTGCATGGGTATACTGTAAGTCTGTAACTGTGTTCATATTCGTGTTTGTGACCTTTGCAGACAGGTAGGGGGCTGCTCCATTGTCCATTGAGTCGGCACTGAGCACGAGCGTTTCCACTGAGAATGTAACCTCTGTTACAAGTGAAGTTGACAACATCATTTAGGTTGAACTCGCTGCCATTGGTCCGCCCGTTGCCTGGGTTGCCAGGGTGACCACAAGTGATAGCTGAGGGAGTACAGAGAAGGAGGATGAGAAATTTGAGGTGTGGAAAAAGTATTATATGCTGCATTGTGTTTTTTCCCACTTGATTTTTTTTTATATTGTCAGTTTTTTGTTGGAACATATAGATGCTGCAGAGATAGTCACTGAAAGGCCCACAATGTTCTTAAAATGTAATTTCTTTCAAGACTCCTGTGTTAAATGGATTTATCTCATAGTAAAGTATTTTTAGCTTTTCATATTAACTGAAAGAGCAATGAATCATCATACAATACAGATGCACTACAATGTTTTTGGTGATCATGAAAGACTTACGGACACAGACGGGTGTTGTTCCAGACCACCGATGGTCTTGCTGACAGATCCTGACTGATGTGCCGATTAGACGATATCCTAACATGCACTGGTACACCACAGTGTCACGGTAACTAGAGCCATCTCCACTAATGTGCCCATTGACTATTGGATCTGGAGAGTCACAGTGACCAGCTAAAGGGAAGACAGAATGATAGGGATTAATGTAGTATAAGGAAAACCATTAATGTTCACTGTACTTGGCTTTAAAATCATAAGTGCTGGTGCTAGCTGCAACTTCAAACACTTAGTCTAGCTCACTGTCCCAACATTTAGACTGCCAAACAATGTATGGGAGTTGTCTCAACACTTAAACTTCTACATGTCGGGGAGAGTGATGTCATAAGTGCATCTACAAATCAATATCCAAAGAGAGCTCAGCTCCGTGACTGCACTCATGTCTATTAAAATCAGCATGTTAACACGATTGTTCTGCGTTCTTTAAGTGGCCCTGAAGTACCGCATCCTTTCATGATTTGTACAAACTTGAGTACCCAAATTGCAGTATTGCATCTTGAGAGGAGAATTATTAAATTGCATTCAATACCATTTTAACTGCTGAGAGACCAATCACGTCTATATCTGTCTATATCTATCTATCAATCATGTCTATATCTGATGCCCAGTCATTTTTATGTATTTGGCATTAAATACAGTTTTTTTTTCCTCAAATTCTTTACAGATAATAGGCTTTCTTAGATTATTATTCATGCTGTGAAAACAAACATCTAGGACACTGATTAGTTTGCAAAACTCATGTAAGAATACTGTTGATGTAATGCAGGTATTTCTACCACTTTTTTAACACCATCTACTCAAAATCATTATCCCCAATATCTGATATTATAAATCCACTAGGAATTCGCCAGATATAAAAGTTTTTTTTATCATGAATACAAAACTGTTTATAGCAGCAATATTTTAGGGTTCTACTGAAGCAAAGTTCGATTTCTTCTTCTTTTTTTCCTAAAATTTGTGCCTCCTAAATACACAAGAAATAAAAATTATGCAAGTTATACAATGTAAATTGTAGCCTTTCCAAACCTTACTGTAAATAGATACATTTTTTCAATGAATTATGAACACATTCCGCAAGAGGATTGTGGCGCTAATAACATAAAAAATGAGCTTCATAATGTACTTAAAGTACCAAAAGTAAAAGTATTCATTATGCAACTTGGCCCCATTCAGAATAACATATAAAATTATATTACTGAATTATTGTACTTATTGATGCATTAATGTGTTTATCACCTGTTTTTGTGTATTTGTTGGAATCAGCTAATCTTCCTGGGGTCCACATTTAAAACATACGTTAAGAATGACTGTCAGCACAAAGTAACATATTGTATTTGCACGATGTATTTGCAAATTTAGATTATTAGTGCAAAATACAAATTAACTAGTAGTTTAAATAAATAATATATAAAAAATTGAATAAAGATAACAGTAAAAAGTATCATATTTACCTTTGAGATGTAGTGAAGTATGTATAAAGAAGCAGAAAATGGAATGGAAGTGGTCCCTCGCTATAACGCGGTTCACCTTTCATGGCCTCGCAGTTTTGCAGATTTTTTTTAGTGCAATTTTGCATACTTTTTTTTTTTTTTTTTTTTTTTACAGCGCATTGTGTTCTGCATCCTGATTGGCTAAGGGACTGTAAACCATTGTCAATCAATCTCCCGTGCCCTGTCTCCTGTACAGTACAGAATGCGTTCAGCTTGCCAAATTTACATAAATCTTCGATTGCTAGGCACGGTCGAAGGAAATGTGAAATACTCGTGAGTCACTATTAATAATTTCTTATGTGTCCAACCTCGTAGGTTGAACTTTAAAATTAAATTCGTTAGTTCTAAAAGCCATCATAAGTATTTATAGGAAAACGTTTATATTTTTATTTCTCAAACAAATATTTGGGCCTGAAAACAGGTTTTGATCTTTGGTTTTATTCTATAATACTGGACTTATTTTTCTAAGAAGGTTTGAACTTTGTGTTTGTGTTGATGTGTTATGATGATAATGCCTGTCCTAGAAAAGTGTATAAAGTGTGTAGTGACGGGTTTTACAGATTTAAAACATCTATAATTAAAAAAATTGTAAATTGTATTATTGTATTATTGTAAAAAATAAAGCTGACTACTTCGCGGATTTCGCCTATTGCGGGTTATTTTTAGAACGTAACTCCCCCGATAAACGAGGGACCACTGTATTCAAGAAATACTTCAAAATTGTAGTTAAGCACAGTTTAAATTGTGATTTAGTGACCTCAAATTTAAACTCTTCTTATAGCTACTTTTAGACTGATTTTGCCCATCCATGTTAACATTGAATAATAATGTGAAGTTTGGCATGCCTTGATTTATACATTCATCACATAAAAAGTGCAACCTGCATGAGGCTTCTTATTCAGGCATGTAACTTGAGAGCTGAATCACTGGGGTAGAGGGTGTATGTAAAACCAGGATTAATCATCTCTGGTCAGTGCTTACTGAAGATCTAAATCAAGCCCTTAATGTATTAAGTAATAAAATGTCTGAGTAGTAGATCATTTGAGTTACTGAGGCATGTGCATAGTTTATCTTACTTTGTACCGGTCTTATTTCCATGGACCTTACCTAGACACCCGTACCAATCCCATGTAATAATGAAGCTTATAATTATAATTTATACGTTCCCACATTTCCGTTAGAAATTAAGTCTTTACAAAAAGACTGACATGAATCCTGCGCACAGCGTGGCCCTTTTAACACAAGTTGTGCAAGGTACAGTGATACCAATGCTTACGACAGCCAAGTAGTATGATTCTCAATACAGTATATGCATTTTTCTTCAGATAACGTTTTGGCCTGACTCTGTCTTGGCCCTGGGTGCTGTATTATATAGGATTCAAAATACAACTAGTCTGACTGAGCACACATGTTGGATTTTATGCAGAAATGCTGATAAATTTTCAAGAATCCCAAGGCTTGTATGAGTCAAACCTTTAACTGACTACAATTCACTCCCAATAAAAATGCCCTTTCTTTTTTGTTTTTAACGATTCTTTCTATTGAATTTACTTTAATTACTGATCAGATTGTTATAAAACAATGTACATAAGGGGTGGGGAAGATAATTAATTTTTAGATGCAATGCCATTTGAATGTGGATAATTCTGGATCGATTCACAAATGTCAATAATTGATTATCCAAATGTTACTCAATAACATGATGTTGACAGAACTATAGAGACAGAATTCAACAGCGAGGACAGTTTAGCACCTGCACAGTCCAAACAGTCTACAGAGCAGACACAGTAGAGTTTACTAGCACTGCTTGAGTAATTCACCCTCAAAAAAGGCAGATGTTGCAAGCATGCTTTAATTTAATGTTTAAATAAAAACATTTGCAAAATGATTTGAACTATATTGTGAATACTTTCTACGTCATCACCTAGAGACTTACGTTAACTGAGTGGAGCAGCTGTAAGCAGTAACGTAAACAAACAAGACCAGCTGACCAACACACTGTAGAGACGGCCAACTTAGACCAGCTCTGTGGTGAACAAAAGAACTTCATGCTCAATCTGGTTGACCTCAAGAACCCTGCGCACGGCCCGCCTAGCATCTTGGCTTTCCCTGGAGCTAAAGGAGAGAGATGCTGCTCTCATAGAGTTAATGAAAACACAGCTGAGCACTCCGCCGCCCCCTTGTTTTGTTGTTATCATACAGGCAGGAGACAATAAGTTACCAAAAAATTAATCAATTCATTCATTAATGCAGTTAACTTTTAAAAAAATAAAAAAAGGTTGCAGACCATTTATACTTCAACAATACGTGAATTGCACACTATTGCTGGTGACACATTACAGAATGCAAACAGTGGACACTATGCTGGTATAAATATCCTACAATGGGTTAGCATGAGCAAGATCAGATGGATACAATCCAATCCAACAGGCAGACCCTGGTTTTAAAGCTAGGGTATGGAAGCATCATGGCTTTTATGAAGTTGAAGCGAAAAGGGAACTAGACAAGCGCTGCACCGTCTGCAAGTAAATTCATCTGTTAATTTATTATGGATGATAACAAAAACAGTGTGCTATGTTTTTAAAGCAGCAACTAATCACACAGTGAGAACAATGAATCACTTATGGAAATAAAATGGTTCGATTCATCGAGAAGCATTGGTAATTGTTTTATAATCTCAATTCTCTTCTCAAATTGTAATAAAATCTAACTGTGAGGTATGTTGAGATTCCCCACCCTAATGTGCATTCTTTCACATTTATTGGACCTTACCTAGACATCTTGTCTCTGAACCACTCCACAGCCCGTTGGCACCGCACTCTCTGACATGTGACCCCACCAGCGTGTAACCATGGTTACACATAAAGATTGCAGTTGCTCCAAATGTGGTCAACGTCCCCAGTTTGGTCCCGAATGGTGGAGAAGGAAGTTCTCCACAGGAGATGACTAAATAATAAAATAAAGATGAAAAGATCATGTTGTTGCAGAAAGACACAGGAAATGTATTTATAACACAACACCATGGGACAACTGGCTCTGTTGTATTTCATGTTTTTAAAAATCTGTGTATTAAGTGGATGACGTTGCCAAGTCTTCATAATGTTACTGTCAGTAAAATGGCACTATAAGTCATCCTGAATTTAAACACTGTAAATTGAGTTTTTCAATAGAATACCTAGCTGAATTAGATTAAGGTCAGAAGATTAAAGATCCTTTTTTTCCTTAATATCCTAAGAGACACTGTTTTCAAGCCACTGGCCAAACTGAAGAATAGACACTTCTGTTATAATACCAAATCCCCTGGAGCTGCTGCAGTGTTAGGTAGGTCAACCCAAATACTGGATCATAAAAAAAATGAAGAAGTAAATTGAAAATGTGGAAAATAAAACCACTGGTTTAATGTAAGATAGCTCTTAATTTTTAATCGTTTGTTAAACTTTTCAAGTGTACCCATTTCACTTTTTTGTTGGCGTGCCATATATTATGCAATGGTTAGAAACTCTGTAGCCTATTGGAAAGTTTTCAAAGTCTCAGTGCTCTCTTACAACTTCCCTTCATGTAAAACACAGCAAAGACGCATTGCCTAGTAACACTATTAGAAAAAACAATCTTTCGCTATTGCTCACATATACCCCACATTTAGGAAACACAGGCTGCATTCTGTTTCAAAAAGTTAGCACCGTCCCATAACAATGTGCAGCAGTAAAGACACCCTTGGTAACTCATTTAAAAAAGAGGTAGTAGTAGGAATGCATAAACACAAGCACTCACACAGAAAGTGACTCCCTCTCAAGCTGTCCCCTTTACTGCTATCAAACCTACTAGACCCGTAGTGGCCAGTATTACACACTGTCATGCTTCCACTTAAACTAACTGAAAAGCTCATGCTTTCTTGGCACACAGAGAAATAACATTCTCTGACGTTTCCTTAACTGCTTGTACCAGGGTGGGTGTGCTGTTTTGATAACTCCTGCATGACAGGCTGTGGCAGCAACTGCAATGCAGTTTTATTCTTCTGATAGTGTTTTTGAGTGCATGTGTTCCCTGCTCATGCAGGTGCGTGTATGTGTGTGAGGTTTCTTTTTTATCCCTTGGTTTATATACCATTTCTCCCACATCCATGCAATTTGTCAGTAACTAACATCACAGCGTTAGAGTACAAAGGAGTGTGTAGCATTTTATATATGTGAATATGTGTTTATCAACTCAGTTTAAAATCTCTCACAATAAAATACTGGGCTCTTAGCCTGTATAGACTCATAAATAAAGTTATGTGTTATCCAGGGTGCTGGGGGAGATGAAGAAGCACACAAAATATAATATCATGGTGAAGTTTTATTATCTTGTTCATAGGGGAGGAGATCAGGCAGTTTGACACTAGCAGTGGAGATTTCTTTTGCACATGATATTCACGATGTGTTCATGTTTGTATTAATACTTACTCTTGCATGCAGCTATGTCATCTGACCCCTCCCAGGTTCCGTTGGCAAGGCAGCGAAGAGTCCGATGCCCCACACCCAAATAGTATCCCGTTGAGCATTCCAGCATCACCATAGAACCAAACTCTCCCAATCTACCAGAGAGCAGGCGGGAGGTCATGTGATCTGACAAGGTGCCCTCAGTGCTGGGGCAGTGGATCGCTGTAAAATAAAATGCAGTCTAATTATCATTAAATTAAGTCAAAGTTTGCAAGCTTCATTTGTGTCCCTATACATGAGTTATTTACTGCCATATGGTTTCAGTCAATATGTTTTCACTCCCAATGCGTGAAATATGGCAGCTTGGTCAGTGGCCTTACATGTCAAACTGCAACGGTCTAGGTACCCTTCAAGCATCAGTGTTGGATGCTCAGTGGCAGTATGTTAGATTCCGCTTGCTACATGCATAGTGTCTTTCAAAAATAAACTTCTGTGTGCATCTGAAATATAGGTTTTGTCTTCAAAACTACTTCAGGTTTGGCAACAAAAGAATTTGGTTAGATTAAAAAAATAATAATATTTATTTATTTATTTTTTTTTTTAAAACATGGTTTGGGTTAAAATAAGTTACAATACGTTTGTTATGTAACTTCAGTTAGTGATTAAGTTATTGAGTATGTCACTTTAGACATATGACTGATTACATTATATACGTGATGTAGTTAAAAGAAGTCAAAGGGTGGTCTCCTGTGTGAAAGTTCTATGTTTGTTTGATGCATCTACCACCCTGACCACCTCTGTATGTTGACTTTCTCGCTTATGATACTACAAACATATATCATTGCAGCAAATGGGTTTACAGTGGAGTCAGTTGAAAACTGGTGCGTCTCATTCAAACACGTAAGGGTGCCTTATGTTTTGAATCAGATGCTGGAGGATGCTGACCAAGCAGCTGTATTGTAAACCCTGGGAATGAAAATGGGCTGTTTCAGTTTACATACAACACTAAATGAACCTCTATAATATGTCATTTAAAATGACAGATGATGAAAACCTACAATTATATCTAGCTGATGCTTCAAGAATTGAAATGCTGACATACATTTTCTGAATAAAATGTGAAATTTCACTCTTGACCACAGGAACATTAGTTTTCAGAAAGCAAGCAAATGGATTTTAAGTAACAGTTTTTTTTTCTTTCAGCTGCATCAACTGCATCTCATAGTCTTCCTCAGCTGTCAAGTCATGGAGACAGCATCACAACCATGACAACTGAGGAAACTCCACTCTGTCAACTGAGGAACAGTGCAAGATGTGGTGAAAAGCTAAGGAAACAGCTAAACCTTGAGTAAAGTTTTCTTTTTGTTAATGCATACTCTTGACTGCCCTTAAATCATAGTTAAAAAAATACTTACGTAGACATCTGGGGGCTGAGGCAGCATTACTCCAGCTGCCGTCCTCCAAACACGTTGCTGCCATTTGAACACCAGGGTCAAGGTGGAAACCATGGTTACAGTGGTAAGTGACCTGACTACCAACGGTGTACTGGTTAGCATGAAAGCTGCCATTGCCCGGCGACTGAGGGATGCCACACGAGACAGCTGCCGAATCACATAGAGAAGTGATGTGGGGAAAACCATCTCGAACTGCAAGTTTGTTATGCTTGTCATCTTTTTATTATTGTCACTTTATATGGTGAGGAATGTGTTAAAATATTACCTTGACAAAAAGGTGGTGGTGTATCCCACTGGAAAAGCCCATTGGGGTGAAGCCTGCAGGTGGCATTACTTGAGCCGATCAGACGGTAACCACGGTTACAATAGAACTGAAGTCTGCTACCTGGACGGAGTTTTGTTCGGTTGACCACCCCACCATTCACTGGAGGGTCATTAATGCTACAGTAGGCAGCTGGAGAGACAGAGAGACAAAGAATATTTAATGAGAAGTATTTCTTTGTGCTCTAACTTCACAGGAAACTTCATTCATTTTCTGTACTGAAAATAAGCAGCTGGAGAGACACTAAAGGTCAGTACCATATATATATATATTGAATTATGAAAAAAGGTGTGTATGAAAACAATATAGCCCTAATCCTCTGATTACCAGACATTTTGGAAAAAATATCAAATATCAGCTATACAATCCTTCTGGCATCATAGCTAGTGTCAGTTTCAGTGAGTTAGGGGACAGATAGCAATTCAAAAGCCAGTGAACATGCTACCAACACAAACAGAATACTCAAAAACTTGTAGTAAACAAAGCACTCATTCTGAAGCCTTTCCAAGTAAGTTCCTGAAAATGAATATAAAAGCAGAACTGCGAGAGCATTGTTAACAATCTAAACATGCGGCACAACATGCCACAATGGACCACTTGGCTCTCCCCTCCCTGTCCAATGTGGTCAGTGCTCCACCTGGTCTTGGCTCTTCTCCCTTTTGGCTTCACACTGGTGAAATGACTCTCCCACTCAAATCAGGACAACAGGGTCGCTTTAATTTTCATTTTCATCTATAAACCTTTCTTTCCAAGAAGCATCTTATGTCTTTCTCTCCCCAGTGAGACATACAGCCTCCCTTTTGCTCACTCTATCTGCTCTAAAATCTATCTGTTCTATCTGCACCACTAATTTTATATCTTATCATAACACTTCTCTCGACTATGATCATTCTGTAGTCGCAGAAATATTCAGTTAGGGGATGAAGGCCCAGTCCCTAAGTTACTTACTACTGAATGTTTATAATTCTAATAAAGGGACATGAACTCATCTTGGATAAGATTTGTATCTGAAGGCTTCCATATCAGAGGAACAGCTGTTGTTTAATCCTGAATTGCACTGACAATTTTATTGAAACTGCAGAGGGTTGAAATTACTTCCCCTGTCTGCAGAAAAGATTGAAATTTCAATTCCTACATTAAGAAAAATCTTTAAAAAATTACCTTTGAAAAAAACATAGGGCACATCATACCTATATTTATCTGTGTTACAATAAGGAAATGCAGAACAGTACTTTATTAATCCCAGTGGTGATATGTTCAAGAGAGAAGAGAAATTACCACCAAACAATAGGTACATCATGGATATATCTATTGGTGTGTGTGAAAGCACATGTTCAGTGCATGCACTTTACTGGAAATGCAGTGAGAGTTAGTTGAGTATTTGTCCGTCAGCTGCAGGATAATGGACAATGTTGAGGCAAAGAATGACAAACACTACATTGCAGTATAGTGTATTATGGTGCTTTTACTGAGGCTGGCCACTGAAAGATGAAAATTCGATTAATCAGTCGGAGACCCCTCAGTCAACAGAGATTTTTTTGTGCAACTGCAGACATTTCAGGCCCCAGATTCAGCCACAGTGAAAGCGCTCCTCACTCTCACACTGCTCTCCTGTAAAGGAATCTGCAGACCCAGACCCAGGGTGTGCCTGTGTTAGTCAGAGGCAGCTGCCCAGAGGAAGGGAGGCTGCCCGGTCAGGCTCAAAGATAGATTAGAAGTAGT
Organism: Plectropomus leopardus; assembly: GCF_008729295.1. NCBI lineage: Eukaryota > Metazoa > Chordata > Actinopteri > Perciformes > Serranidae > Plectropomus > Plectropomus leopardus. Next base: position 23,865,604 of record NC_056463.1, read on the forward strand.
GAATTTGCATCTCACAGCAACTTAATATTACACAATCTCTTGCTAGGTAGTACACATTATCTTGGAGAGCTGACTCGGTTTGTTTATTGTATTATTGATACAGCTACAGTTCCATTGCCCACTTAAAACATGTTGACTCCTAGAATTATTCACAGCTTGACCAAAGTCCACACGCACATTCAAGCAACAAAAAAGAAAACAAAACAGACCCAAAAAAACACAAAATGATGCAGTAGATAGTGCAAGAGAGATAGAAAGAGAGTAGTGAAATTTCAAAGTGATTTACCCTGAAGCATACGCAAAAGCAATAAAACTGTTACAGCTTTTAGAAAGGTCAGTGGATATAAAAACATGATACAATTAAGAACAATGCCTCCAAGGTCATTTCGAAAGCAAGCATTGACATTGTAAAGAATAACATGAACAATACAGACATGATGTATTTTCCCCTCCAAAACCCTAAAAACTTAATTGTTACAATTACCCTAAAAAGAGTCTTAAACCTGAAATAGCCCTTCAAAGTAGAGGTCCATGTTATATTCCACTGATAAACATGCATATCCAGTACAAGGTGTATAATATGAAGGGTGTGCTTATAAATACGGCCCACCTGGGCATTAATAGTGTATGGTAAGTGAAAAGTCTCAGCTATAAATTTTTGTTCTCTATATAGCCATGGTTGTCAGGGCAATACAACACCATGGGGAAAAGACAATACTATTACTTCGGGCCATTGTGCTGATATAACCCACAGACTAAAATACATCACTTTTTTTTTCAGAACAGAGAGCCAGGAGAATGACCTTGTGACTCACTCCTCACAAGTCCAAACGGGATCAGTGTCACTGTAAATTGTATTTTCTATAAGAGAAATTGGTGGTCGTCTTTAACAGATTACTCACAAGTTTAAAACCTTTGATTAAGGGGCGGCTGAAAAACCTCACAACCCAAACTGAACAAAGCTAATGATCAGAACACCATAGTGTTGGCAAGAACCTGCAGATAGAAAGAGATAATACACTCAATCTGAAACAATTGTCAAATTAACAAAGTGGATTTCCTAATTCTCTTTCGCTCTTAATTAGCCCAATGCATTAAAAAGAACATCTCCAATTAGGAGTGTCTTCTAAATGATCATGGCTCAGGTATCTACACCGTTGCTGCATCAATTCATTTTCATTATAAGGAAGAGTTGGGGTTGGTTTTTCATGCTATTACAGACAAATCACTTCAGCCAACATTAGCTGAAGATTTTTCAACACAGCAGGGTGTGTGTGAAAGCAGAGATAAAGCACAGGAGACAGTTGACAGATTTCTTGACATGGTGAGTAACTCATCTCCTTGTTTGCCTGAGCGCAAGTAATACACATTTATTTTCATTTTAACCCGTTCAGATCCTCCGTCCATTCCAATGCACATAACTTTCTTAGGATGTCTAAATCTATGATTTCTGTCATCTGGCTCCACTCATATGCACAAACTTATTTGTTTAAATTTCTATAAGCCAATCACACTGTTTCACACCATCTAGAGTGGACTGCAGTAAAGCCATGCCACCTTTTTCACATGTCAAAATATTATATGACAGACTTATAGCTCCATTAGAATTCATTAGAATTGACAGTGGATCTGATTGTCACCGGAAATTGAAAAGGAAACTGTTTAAATGGGAAAATACTGTTTAAGCATGGAACTGTTCAGACTTTATTTTTATGATTTTTTTAAAGATTCTTTTTTGGCATTTTAGCCTTTATTAGATAGGACAGATTGATAGTGTGAAAGGGGGAAAGAGAGTGGGGACGACATGCAGCAAAGGGCGAGTCGAAGCCAAGGCCGCTGCGGCAAGGACACTGCCTTCATTCAAGGGGCGCCTGCTTTATCCACTTAGTCACTGGGCACCCCCAGATTTTATTTTGATGATCAGCTTATAATATATACAATTGATTATGTTCACAGAATATTCATCTAAGAAAGGTTTTCGACACACTATTTCAGAAAATATTTCAGACATTTTGAGTCTTGATGACAAATCTGGTGCAAAATATATATGCAATGTCTTTTAAGGAATCACTCTATTCATTAATATTATTGAGTTAACCATTCATGAATAATAAATAAACTTGTGTTTTTTGTTAAAATAATTCAACAAAGACCATTTGTTGTATTTTTTTCTATTAGGTGGTTTCTACATTTAGATTCCACAAGTGTGGACAGAAAAAACAATTTTTTGGCCAATGATTTATGAGTGCATTTTGAGTAAAAACTACGGGTTCTGAGTGAGTTAAAACTTAGAACAGAGAAAGAATTGGACAAGTAAACAGACATATATATTTCAACAGATAAGGAGATAAATGGTGTTTATTCTGCCGATATCAATGATAACATAACCTGTTAATTGTCAACAGAGTAATAAACAAAAAAAGGATAGAAGATAAAAGACACCGTATGTACCTGAGTATCGAATCTTGAATCCTCTCTTGTTGGTTGCATGGTCAGTGGACCATCGTAGGTAGAGCTGATTGGTTTTAGATGTGAAGTTGAGCTGAGATGAGTGGTTACCACTCAGAGCAACGAGCAAAGGGCTCTGTCCTGAGGATCCTAAAGAAACAAATGAATGACACTTCAAAAGTGATGTGTGAACAGTAGATGTATACATATACACTGTGTTTATATATATATATATATACATATATAGATATATGAATGTGACACAATATGTCATTTGTATAGTGTTCTAAGTGTGAGTTGGGGGACAGCACTTCTGCAAATTCCAATGCTCTTACAAACCTCCCTGATGAATATTAGCCTAACCCAAGGTGGAGATGAACAATATGCTGCAGTCAGAATGTCTTTTATTGTTTCTGAGACATGCAGCACATGAAGGTGACAGCTTCATTAAATTGCTAAGTACCTCCAAACTACGAGTTGTACATGATTCTGATTGAAGCATATGTTTTAGCTCCATCTCAGGTTTATAGCACACAACCCTTCACCTGCGCTAATGTCTGTTATTTGAATCAAGCAGTGGATGGAGCCCGAAGTAGGTTCAGAAATAACTCTAGTCACAGCCGTCTACTCCACAATGATGCCATTGCTGTCAGCAACATCAAAGCCAACCAAAGTCTGTTTAGGACCAGAGAAGATAAATACAAACAGACAGAGCTGAGCGGGATACTCGTATTAGAAGTATATATGCTCGTTCGTGCTTGTGGATTCCAATACAGATCATATATTTCAAAAGCTAGCAAGATTTTATTTGTGTTTTGATGGGTTGTTGTGATGTTTGCCGTTTTCAAAACTAAGCTGTGAGCACTGTGAGCTGGCACTTGTGATTTTAAGAACTGATATTCTCATCCTGGCAAAAACATACACATATACAATGTATATACATATTAAAAGTCAAAGAAGAAAAGCATTTGATTACACACACACACACACACACACACACACACACACACACACACACTTAGTCTGATCTGCACAATTTTAAATTAATTGTTACACTACCTAGTTGGAACTCCTGCGGGGAAAATTCCCAATACCACAAATGAGAATTAAGTGCTGTGCATCTTATTAACTGTTGTGCTACTTTTCATAAACAAACATGAATTAAAGCTGTGTGTGAGTGTGTGTGTATGTGTGTATCTAGGTATATAAGTGTAGCAAAAACAAAGAAAAAAAATGTGCATACCATCAAAAATCTCCAGTTCATCAAACTGTTTTTCGCTGTGGAACATCTCTACATAGATATTGATGGTGTAACCTGGGAAAAAAAGACGGAATTATTAAACAGCACATCCAAAAAGCTGCAATACGCAATGTAATGTATACCACACATACAAAGGCAGTAAAGCAAGCAAAAACATATATATTGATATTTATGCCCAAAGAGCAGCAGCAACTACATAATGTGCACACAGCCTTGCAAGCATCACTTTGACACAATCTGTACTTTATATTACCACCATTTCCATACATTGCACATACAGTCTCACACTGTACAAGACACAAACTCACACACACAAATAAAAATGCACATCCAGATGAATATTTCCTCCCTCACACATAACCCTACACACACAAACAACAATCTAGACCAGAGGTAGGCAACCTGCAGCTCTGAAGCCACAAGCTGCTTTTAAGCTCCTCTTCAGTGGCTCCCTGTGGCTTTGACAAAAAAAATCCCATGAAAATGAATAGCTGTTATTTTTTGAACATTTCATTTTTCAATTCTAATTGTTGTAGGTCTAAAGAAATTCTTGCATTCTTCAAATGTAAAAATGTGTCGTCTATGCACCGAATTCAATATTTAAAAAACATTTTGTCAACTAAAATGTGCATCATATGTCTACAGCATGGCACCTTTTCCCCAAAATTTTCCCAAACCTCAATAGCAGTCTTGAGTCTCCCTAGCTAGGCTGGCTATGGATTCCCAATTCTAAAAGGGATAAGTCTCTAAGAAAAAAAGAGAATTTAATAGTGCGTGAAGAGATTAGTTTGCTTTCACCGCCAACACGGCAAATGTAAAGTACCAAATAATAATAAGACCATTGCAGAGGAGCTAGCATGTAGTAAAACATATTCATGAATACTCATTTAGACCAATTAATATTGTTATTAGGCTATATCATACTTAATAGGCTGTGTTACTAAATATGTTTTGCGGCTCCAGGCAGGTTGTTTCAAATTATCTTTGGTCAAAATTGGCTCCGTTGATTGTAAAGGTTGCGGACCCCTGGTCCAGACAAATACTGATCACATCATCGCCCTTCAACACACACTGTACCTGGAACCATATGTAGCAGCCAGGAACACGTCTGGCTGTTGGGGTAGTTGCTTGGAAACCCAGGGCTTAGTATCACTCCTGATGATGACGACCGCTCCTCATTGGCTGGGCACTGGGCTGGAGGGTTAATAATAGAAAAAAAGCAAGTCAGATTGATCAAAACTTTTTAAGGGTTTTCTTTTGTAAATTTCTAGCTTCTAGAAACTCTCTTTCCATCCATTCCTCCCTTTTTGTTTACCTTTCCACTCTCATTATCTGTATCCTTTCTCCACTCAAGGGTAAAAAAGATTACTTTTGAAAATGTATGTCTTATATGACTTGCTAGCATGTGTAGAAGTCATGCTGGAGCTATGACAATTTGTTGAATCTGAAGGCCACATGCCCATCTTCTCTGCCTTTAAAAGTTGCCCATTTATGAGCTTTGAGCACAAGCAAGATATTGGAAGCCTCCCCCATCTTTCTGTGAGATGACTGTTAAAGTTACAGAATTTCACATAAAAGTAGCTGAACTCTTGGATGGGGGAGCACTTTGGTTGCATGTCCTCTGATAAGAGTGCTGGCTTTTTTTTTTCTTCTGCTTTATAATGGAGAGGACACTCTCTTCACCCCACATGATGGTGAAGGCTGAGCATCACTTCAGTACAAAAAAAGGATTTTTTCAAAAGAGAAATTCAAATCAGTATTGAGTTGTCTTGTAGAAATAGCAGGAGCTGCTACCAGCACTTCCCAGTCTTGATGTGTTAATGCTGCTATCTGAAAACATAAAGTGCTTTTTTCCTGACGTCTGTAGTCTTAAAGTCAAAAGTTATGTAGGCCACAATGAACTGCTGCACCACTCAATAAACATACTCAACAAATTTTGAATTATATAGGGCAATGACATGTTTGTAGTTTTTTATCTTTTTTTTCACTTCAACACACAACACTAGCACTGCTGGACAATGAAAAACTGTCAGTGCAAAAAGGGTGTTTGAGGTTGCCTAACAGACCTTTCTCTAAGCATTTTGGTATATCATAGCAACAAAAGCACAGGTTTATTGATATCATTGAACATTACTGCAGTCCGTTTAGCGGAGCTAATTCCAGGGTCCTGGTACTGTGCTTGCTGGCTCACTGTTAAGCCTGTGCTTCTCCTGTTATGACCAGTCAAAAATAAATACCTCTTCTAGTGCAGATTTCATCTTTACTCTGGAAATATTTGTTTTGCCTGTGGGTAGTAGGAGTGATAGTAGGCAAAATATTATCATTATCGTTAAGCAGCATATGACTGGATAAATGAAACTTAGATTATACTGTATGAGTTGTGACAGAGTTTGCAAACTGGTGTGCTGATATAGTTTTGCTGTTGTTAAACATGGTTGCCTGTGACTTAAATTTATCAAAAAAATGTTCACTGTGAAAGCATGCAAGAAAAATAAAGTTTTCCTCATGAATTCAATGTAATACAGTGTTAGCAATTGATATATTCCTTTAAAGAAGCTATGCTGTGGAAAATATAAACGCTTACATCAGAGAAATGCTCCAGCATGTGCTAGGGGGCAAGGATTTGTAAATTATAATTTTGAAAGTTAGTTTGTATTCATATTTTCAGTTGATTGCATATTTGAACCCTTTTAGATACAGCATCATCATATGATTTTCACATAGACATGCACATACAGTATACATTATATCATGTACAAAACTCAGGAGCTGGAATTCCTTACCTTGACACGTTGGGGGTGGGGATTCAAAGAGCAAATGGGAATTGAGTTTACACATCAGCTCTGCCTTTCCGACGAGTGTGTATCCAGGTAAACAGCGGTACTTCACAATATCTCCTAACAAAGGAAAATTAAGTTAAGTCTTCACAGATTATACAATTACCAAGTGTCCTGCAGAGTCGAGATGACTGTATGAATAAAAATCCCTCAAATCATATTCAAAGTTAGATTCAGATTTTCAAGTCTATCTTAATGCTCACATACCCAAGATATTTTGTAACGAAATGACCGCTTTTTTGGGGGAATATCTTTAAGTATTCTTTGCTTGGGTTACACTGTTGCATGAAACAAAGACTTTGTCTCATCTGTTACATTGTATTTGTGCAATGAGTGGCTCTTCTTAGTACAGACAGGAGGAACAATTACGGCAATAAATAACTATCTCAGTGTTGTATGAGAGTTTTATAAAGGCCTGGCTTTTAAGGTGTTTATTTTGCAAGTAGAGAGCTTCAAAATGGTTAACATGTTGTTGCTCCACTTTGAGAGGCAAAGTTTGACAGGCTTAACATCTTAAAAGGGGTGGAGATCTACCACCTGTCAGAGAGATGTAATGCTCGCTTCAAACTTTGCCCAGGAGGCATACAGTGAGCAAGCTCACAGCATGGGGCATGGACTTCAAAATTGTTGAACAGAACAAACAAGAACATTCAGCCTCTCCTTGAGCTTGTTTTCACAGATTGTATAATTGGCTATTAGACTGACCAACAACAAAGGTAGAGATGTCTCTGAGGTACCCCATTCTGGCAGGTTTTGTGAATGTAAAATATACAGTACATGAACTCCAATGTTTTGGGGGTTTGTGAGATTTCTTTGTATGATTATCCCAAACTAGATCCCTTTGGCCTTTACTCTGTCACATAGAATGACTTAGGTCTTGCTGTGAGCATGTTCAAGCCTGGTGCTGCTGTTGTATAGTGCAAGTGGCAGTTATTATATTATAACACTCTGGTGTAATACAATAGCACTCTGGATCACTGTTGTAATTGTCTTTGTTGTTCAATGACAATTTTTGAATATTAATATGAGGGCTAATGAAGACTTAAATGATCCTCAAATTTGATCAATGCACTTTGAAACATGTCAGGATAGTTCAGATTTTTTTAAATGGGGTTGTATGAGGTACTTATCCACAGTCAGTGTTTTTCATTCAGTGTATGGCGGTTGGCATTCCCCCAGTTTGGAGATGCAGACAGGAGTGCCAACACAGAAGCTGAGCGCTGTACTGCTCTGAATGGAGGTGAGCTGCAAAACATCTTATAGCCAGAAAAAAGCCACCTGAAAAAAATTAGTATCAGTCTAAGTGGACACTCTATTGAGAATATTTTCACCTCTTTACCTTGCAGTCAGAAAGGCCCTGTCCTTCGGCACAACATTTTCCCAACCTTAGAACTTTGGTATTGCTACTCTTGGTCAGACTTTTGTGGAAGGGACAACGGATAAAAGAAAAAAAAAAGACTGATTTTGAGAGCGATGACAAAATGCTGTTCACTGTGGAGACAAAGGGATATCTTTATGAGAGAGAAGTATGCAGAAGAACTCTTGTAGTGGGAGACTAAATGGGCCGAAAGAGAGAGATGTGTTGGAATATGAAAGTGAGAACATCTTTCAACAATGGAGAGGGGCTGTGTGACGGTAAGGTAAAGCGATGAAAATATTTTCAATATAGCTTCCACTTAAACTGAAATTGATTTTTACATATAAGAGGTTTTTTTTTAGATGGCTAAAAACATGTTTTTCTGTTAACCCCTGTGTACAGCTGTACATTATGCTTAGCCTTCTTGTTGGTACTCCTGTTTGGTTCTCCAAACCAGAAGCGGATAGAAGAGGGATCCTCAGTGCTCAGACACTTTTTCTGAGGTTTCTACCATTTTTTCCCCTGTTAAAGGATTTCCTAATCCACTTTAAGGTTCCAAGGACAGAAGGATGTCATATGGTGTAAAGCGTTCTGACGCTAATTGTGATTTGTGATACTGGACGTTATAGATCAGACTGAACTTGAAACTGAGTTGAAATTACCCTTGGGGCATGTCTTGAGATGGCCTAAAATGAACTTTGGCATGACTAATCTGTAAAGCACTACTGGGGTTGCCTTTGGGTATGAAATGTGTCATAAAAATAAATTTGCCTTGCCATGCCTACTGTAGGTAATACATTGACTAAAGATAAGTACCTCAGTACACAAATCCCCACATCAAATATTCCAAACTATTCATTCAAAAAGTTAAAAACAAAACAATCCCCCTAAATCAACCTATCATTCAAAAATCAAGTAACTTTGCTGAATTCACAAAAAGTTGACATTTCAAAACGTGTGAAGAGAAATTGTTGTATACTTTGCCAGCAGCTACATGGACTCTGCATAGCACTGGCAGAGTAAATTGATCTTGCTGGGGTTTTATGAAATGTCTGCCCCTCCCCCCCAAAAAATTACAGCTCCCGTTGATCTGAAAGGTCACCAAACCTAAGAGTAAGATGCTTTGAGCAAATCAAACAAAACAGAGCTGAGGGAAAATGGAGAGCTTGACAAGCAATTATTCGTCTGAAAATGAATGTTTGTAAAAAGCTTTGGAGCCCATATTTGGTGTGATATTTCTATATCATACATAAATCAAAGAGAGGCTGGCCTTGATGTGTTTAGCCTGTCTTAACAAAATTCACAGATGTCTTTGCAGAACAAAACTTTGTGATTAAGTACACAGTTAGTTTACGTAATAGTGCTATTTTCTGATAACAAATATTTAATACTCAAAGCAACGTTGCTTTGCACTCTAGCTTGCCAATAAGATACATCATTTACTATAAAAACCATTGAGAAATGTTGATGGTCAGGCCTATATTTTCACCCCAAACTTCTCTCTGCACTGTGTGTGCAAAAAGTTGCACTTGATATACAGTAGATCTTGAATGGAGAATGGTAAAATATTTTCCATAACATAATTTTCTTTTGTGACTCTATCTCTCTTTTGTTTCTTTCTGTGTGTCACAGAAACACATGCACACACAGTGTTACACAAAATGGATTTCACTTGAAGCAAGTGGGTCAGCTTCACTAATAAAGCAAAACATAATTAACAGTGACAGACTAATGTTAGTCTGCTATATTTAGATTATGCATGTACATGGTAATGTGGCCCATGAGTGGAGTAATTAACAATCAGGAGAATAATGACCTCCTAAAAGACTGATCAGGTAGTTTGTCAGTCCTGTCATTAGAATACCGTAGAAAAATTTAATTTTAAAGAATGTACAAAACAATGTGATCAAAAAATGTGCTAAATTTACCACATTTGATGCGGGTTCAGCTGTCTCGTTATCAGTAAAAATGTTTTGTGGCTTATTTCTTTATGGTTATTGCTTAATATTTTCAGTGTTTTGGGGAAAATCTTCAGCTTCTCTATTTTCAACAGAGTAAATCGGTGCAGTGGCAATTTCATTCACCTGGGATCTCTTGTTGTTTTACTGTATGAAAGGGTCTGTGTGATTAATCAGGATTATTACCTATCTGGAAGTCTTCGTCTTCATAGATCACCTCTGCATTATCCACGACAGGGGGAGCAGGGCACTTCTTCAGACGGTAGGCTGGAGAGAAAGGCAAAAAAGTTTGAAGACATTTTACATTTTAATTTTTTTAAAAATTTTTTTAATACATACAAAGACATCTACAGCATTGACATATTTTCTTACTTATGATGGATGACTAATATGTGTAGTGATTACTTTGAAAAGGATTTTTTAACAATAGGTACCCAAGACTACTGTCACTAATTCAGTGTCTGACCAGATGTTCCCCAAGTTATGACTGAGTAATGGCCAGGAAAGAGTCATTACATAGCATTATGACATCAAATGATTTTTGACCTTTTGGATATAAAATGTCAGGACTTCAGAATTTTATTCTATTACACATTTGTGTGAAATTCTGTCATAATTAGCTAATTAATTTTTTTTTTTTCTTGACCATTACACATCTAAATAGTCCGTTCTTGAGTCCACTTGGACTTTTGTGCCTAATGTGAAATTCCCTTAAGACATTCCTGAGATATCATCTTCAGGGACGGACAGATGGACAGATGGACAACCTGAAAACACAACACCTCTGGCCACGGCTTTTTTGGAGGCATACAAATCCATGTTTCTTTCATAATGTTTGACAGTTAAATCCATGTACATGAGCCAAAGAAATAAGAAAACATAGATGTTGCTTCACTGTTCTTCATTCTGTGGCTGCAAATGAATTTATTGACATCACTGTTATGACTCTGGGTCAGTTTATTTTGATGTGTCAAATCTACCTCTCATCCCCTCACAGTGTGTGTGTATGTGTGTGAGTGTGTAAGGGACATTAGAAACAACTGGTGGCCTTTTGATTGGTCCATTGGAAGGGATTGCTGCCTGTGGATTGGGTGAATGGATGACATGAGTCCTCTTAAACTCCAGCTGACAGCAAATCTTCCCTCCTTCACAACCTCTACCATTTCCGACAGTGAGCCAGAAAAAAACAACCTGTGCTTTTGCATCTTTCGCAAAGAGCATCCATGTGGAGAATAGGACTGGGGATATAATCTTTTTTACTTAAATTATCCAGTCAGTTCTTCAGGGGCAGCCATGCTTGTATCATGGCATTACAGGGGATATGACTTTGACATGAGGATACTTTGTGCCTCACAATGTCCCTGCTGCTATGCACTGTAAAGGTTTGTCGCTGTTCACTCAACCAGAACTAGAGCTTTAAATGTTACATATAGTATGCAGGTTCATGTCTTTCGAATGCCTAATCTAGATCGTGACCTTGCCTTAATTGTACATTTATGTGGTGATATTATTTAGGAATAGTACATTCTACAATCTAGCATGTTTCTGGTCTCTGGGCAACATAATTCACATGCACTCATGCCCATCTGAAATGTAGAAGAAAAGATAGTATATATGTACCTGGAGAACAGGTAACTGAGAATACAACAATAATAAAAATGTTATTCTGGACTCAGGATGGTCTTGTTGGTTCAAAGAAATATTACATGATTCAGTTGAAAAGCACACAGTGTCAAACTCCTCTAGAACTTCACAACAACTTTAGAGGTGAATTCCAGCTTCAAGAAATAGTTTCAGTGACTTAAACAACAAACATAAGTAAACAATCATCAATTATTCAATTTAAACCACACTGTTTTATTTCTCAACCTTCATATTATGGGAGAAATCTGCTTTGCTACAGTAGCTAGGTGAAAAAAATGTTTTCTTATCTGGGTGATCTTTTTAAAGACTGACTCACTGGTTCCATGAACAGAAACATATTTTGATTTTCAGAATCTGATAGATTCTGGTAGCATTTATAGTAAATAATATCCTCAGCTTTTAACCAAAGACAGAGTTTGTATGTTTCCCTCAAAAACATGTGTTTGAGATAAAAGAAAACAATGCAGCAACAAGGTGTAGAGTTGTACCCTTTGTCACTGTGGCTGCATAACTGCAACAGATGCTACACACTACCAAGGATTCTTCAGAAAGTGTTTCCTATTGAGGTAAAACACAAAACTGAAAAACATGAGATGGACTTATTCAGAAATATAAACTTGTTTATTCTTACAAATAGTGAATAGTAGCAGAATAATAGAGGAAGCACTGGAAAGAGTGAAAGAAGAAATGTAACCAGACTCTATATTGTGTCTCTCAGAACTTTTTTTTTTACTGTAAAGGCTCTCTGACCTTGTCTTTTATAGCTATTCACCAGTTATGGAACTGATAGAAGTAGGTGCTGCAAAGCACTATCCACACTAATACTAAGACTATATGAGGATGTTACTTTTTACTAAGAAAATTTGTTTGGTATTTGCAAAAACAAATCATATGTAGAAATACACAAAAAGCAATCTTGTTCATTATGTTGTAGTGCAGCATAAAACTTGGAACTTGGTATATTTGTCCCTATACCTGTGCATTCATGTGTGTCTAAAGTGTATCCAAAGTGCTGTAGAGTCAATAAATAGCAAAGTCAAAGCAAAGTATGCTGTAGACATACATATGACAGTAATTATACTACAGGTAAATGTGTGTGTGTAAGCATGTGTATCTGTACCATGAAAGTTGAGAATGAAGAATCCTCCAGTTGAAAAGTCAGAGTGAAAGCGGATCAGGACCTTTGGGCTGGTACTGTAGGCCGACTCCAATGCCGTGTTACCACTGAAGACTCCTAGCTGAGGACTAGACGTATCTGGGCCGTCCCTAAAGGCAGTGAGGAAAGAGAGAGAGAGAGAGAGAGAGAGAGAGAGAGAGAGAGAGAGAGAGAGAGACAGACAGAGAGAGAGAGCGAGAGAGAGAGAGAACAATATTGACAAAGGCTGACAGGGAAAACAGGAGATACATATAAACTATTGCAGCAGTGAGATGGAGAGATAAAATCATAGCATTTGGCAGAAGAACTATGTGTATTATGTACAGTGGGCTGTTTTTTCTGATATACTTTACTACACAAACCATTGATGCTCTACATGACAAGAAAGCTCTTACATTAACTAGCTTCATGATTTAAAGCTTTATATGTCACATACTCATATATTCAATATGTACAGTGAAATAGGGGAGGACATGCTTCAGAGGATGTGTTACATGCTTTATTACCATGATAATAATAAAAAGTAAAAGTAAAAAAAAAACAGTATAAAGAATAGCATTTTAAGATGAAAAATATAAATATAAGTGATGCAAAAATAATATTATTAAGAATTATATGTTTTTGTCCTTTCAAATTTCTTATGTTCTTATTATACATACTTGATATGCTATCGCAAAAGGCAATATTTTGGGTCGGTCTGGCAAAATTATGTAAAGAAAAAAAGGCATTGCCATATTGGAGTAAATGCCAGAGGTTTGTCAATCATTTGATATCAATGATATCGCAGATGTTATGACAGGCAAAAATCCAAGCAAACTGTCTGAGAGTCAACTTTAATTTCAAAAGATTATGAAAGCAGAATAGCAATGACAACAACTATTTTAGTTCCTACAACAGTGAAACTCAACTTGTGGCCCACAGGCACAGACGGCCAGATTTGGACTGCAATAGGTTGCCGGGTGGCCTGTTGAACATTTTCTAATTCACAATGAAGATAAATGAATTCATTCTCTGAATGTTTTTGCAAATTAAATGTAAATATGGTGCTTGAGTAAATATAGCAATAGAGCTTATTTGTCACAAAATGACCCCCACTCCCTCCTAGCCCCTGGCAGAGGTCCAGGCTAATTATTTATATATTAATTATTGATGTCTATTAAGTAACTGGCCTCTGGCCTCATGTCATTTTGCAAAAGTGCCTCCCAGGCAAAGCAAGATGAGTATCCCAGCTCTACAGTTTGTGTAGGATTTGAAGGAGGATTATTTCTGACTTTTGCAACTACCCAAGGTTGTGGGCAGCAATGCATGCCACTTAACTCTTTCACTGGCAATGCTACATTTTCAAGTATTTATATTATTATCACCATAATAACAGATTCTATGGGTGCTTAAAAAAAAATCTCACAGTGACTTAACTGATCAAGTAAAGCTGCCTGACTCTGAGTAACCTCTTACTCAGGACAATACGAGAATAACATGATATTGAGTTTGCTTCTTCCTCAACTACAGGTAGCCCGAGGGTAACTATGAAACCATCCTGCACTGTATCTGCCCAGCCTCAACCTTCATTAGTTCTTTTTGCAACAGTTTTTATTTTCTCTTCTATTCTTTGCAGAAATACGTATATGGATTTTTTTCATTGATCTGCCAGCAACCCCCCCCCCCCCCACCTCACCCCAGAACATATTTTATTACAAAACTACAATTATCTCTAAAAGTGCCTCTGCAGATTCCTTATAAAGGAAATCCATACTAGTGATGCAGAACTTAAATGGCTACATTGATTTGATTATTAAAATCACACTGAATAAACAAACTGCTGACTGGTGTCAACATTAACAATATGCTGGTACATAAGTATGGTCAGGGTTAGGATCAGTATAAACTTCCCATTTAATTCTAGTTGTGGATTTGCTTTCACTGACTGGATCTAATTACAGGGAGGAAGAGAAACCAAACACAGCCTTTGTCAATAAAATACAACATATATCTGGAACTTCCACATGCTTGTTCACTGAAAGAGGAGCAAAAATATTTTCGTTTTCTCTTTTCTGTGCTTTTTTTTCACCAATTTTCAAACAAGTTCATTGAACAAAGCCCATGGATTAAAGGCTTAACTTTACTCATTAAATATTGAATGTTGCTGAAAGGTTACATTTTCTAAAGTTCCTAAATGCCCAGTTTTAGGTTTTTAATGAACATGCCATTGGATTAAACAAGGGTTTTAAAAGTTTAATTCATGAAGAGTGCCTGGGATCTCTTGGCTCCTCAATAATTCAAGGTCTTCTGAAGGTGTTGGAGCTTATTTGAAGTATCAAAATGTGCTATTTGGGTCATTTAAATTAAAACTACGTTAGAATTCTGTGGCTCTTTTTTCACTTACTGAAAAATATACTGACCGATTTTTTTCACATGCGCAATTTAAAATATCAAAATATGTTTATGGGGAGCTGTATGTATTATTTAAACTTATTTCTGAAAAGTGAAGACATTCTACAACAACACAGAGAAAACTTTGTTCACAGACTTGGTTAGTGACCTTTCCCTCAGTGATGTAAGAATAAGAATGCAGTCCTGTGAAAGCCATTTAATGAAGTCAGTACCCGCAAGCTATAAAGATGTTAGCTTGTGAGGAAAAATGCTGCTTGTGTGAATTTCAACACCAGCTGAAACAACATGGTCAGGGAGAGTGAATGTGATATTCTCCCACACATTGTCAGTGAGCCATTCCTCTGGATATGAAGATTAAAAAGGTTTGATTTATTAAGATTGATCTGTCTATTCACTACAGGTGGACACAAGCACAGTGCAGTTGAGAAAAGGGTGGGATTGGGAGGAATACATTAAAAAAGGAACTGGGGCGGACAGTAAAAATAGTGCACTTTTTGGGGCCCTGACACACTATGGCACAATCGGCCATTGGTTAGTGTTTGTTTGTTGGCTTTTCTTTGGCCAATACAGCATACTGAAACAGTGTCAGAGATGGCGGAGTCCATCGGTGAATGAAATTACTCTGATTGGCAGTTCAGCTCGGCACATGAGAAGATAAACTGAATTGAGGAAAGCCAGCAGACAGCTGAAGTCAAGAAATGTAAAACTGAAACAAACTTGATATATAATGTAGGGGGAAAAAAGGCAATTAAGCACTTTAGCAGAAACAGTTTGCCAACAAGAAGTGCAGCATGCTTTGGAGTCAATTCTCTTGATGGCAAAGCGGTGAAATTACAACTTTGGAGTCTGTCATGTGATGCTATTTTGCCCAGAAAGACTTTGTTTTACTGACTTGCATGGTAAAATCTCTGTAAATGAGTGGATATATTTTTTTGAGCATCAATCCCCCACAAAATAACTTGTTTACTTTTAGGATTAGACCCATTCAGTCTGATAACATTTTGAAATGTCTAAAAGAGCTGTAGGATTAAATCATGTCATCCACATTCAAGTTTACAGAACACTAAACCAGAAGTAGCCAATCGGCCAGTGGAAATCTCTAGTGCGCTTGCTTTATGGGCCCAATGATGCGGGAGCAGCGCCGCTCATCCAAGTAATTTTATAAGCAGCAATTGAAAGTTTTTGGTTTCATGAGTCACTGGGCAAATTTTATATGAATGAATGGGGCCCTGCCCCCAACACTGTGTCCAGGTCTCTTAAAACATCCATCATCCATCCTGCCAGTTTGCCTTTTTGAATGACAGATACAGACTACCGCTGTCTGCTGTTCTGGAGAGTTATTTCCTCTCACACCGGTGCAAAACATACGTGCTAGTTGGCCATCGGCTGTAGTCTTTGCTGTGTGCTCAGATGCAACTTATTGGCAGAGACACAGGCGACGTGAGGCTACGCAACAGTCGGCCTTTCGTCACTGCTAGCTCTTTGATGTTATTTGGTGTGTCTGGGCCTTTAAAGCCCTACAATGGAAATAACAGTGGATCCACCATAAAAACCTATTTGAAAGAAAACTGAAGACGTCATGCTGGAGAAGCAAAATCACCATGTGAAAGAGTTAGAAGAGACAGCACACTAATATTACAACAATACTGTGATAAGATAGTTATGGGAATTTGTTTATCAAAATATTGGGATGATTCATAAATGAAAAAGCTGCATTCTAGCTGAGTACTGTAATTTTCTGAGCTTGAGAGACATGAACAAAGCATTTCATTCATCATTTCTACATTGATTTCTTTTTATTCTCAGAGATCCAGCTCTAGGATGGATAAAATATTATATAAAAGCACTAGCACAGAAAATATTTTCTACATTGTCAAACAACATCTCAAAAAGTACTGTTTGATTTTGCCAAATCACTTGTCAGATGATTTGAGTGAGTATATGGCATCATAAACTACTGTGCTGCTGTGGCGTTAGATCCATAGCCTGCTGTTAGAATAGAAAGGGTTCAGTGATATTAGGCATCAAGCCAAACTTCAACTGGTGGCAGACCACAGAGACAGTTTGGCTTCAGTCCCTGACATCTGGATGCAGCCGTCGTCACATAAGCCCCAGGGGCATACAGGGCGCAAACCAGAAGACACACATCACTGAGATATGGAATATGCAGGACATCGTGATGCAGGAGGCAAAAGACATCCATCACAAGTTTGATTAATGAGAAACCAGCACACGAGGAGGCTGGTGGAGGAGGAAATCAGCATAACCACTGACAGCCGCGGTAGAATGAATGATCAGAGAAGTGAAAGTGTCGGTTCCTCGGATCGTAAAAACTACCTCATTGACTTGTTTGAATGTGAGGTGATTGTAAGTCAGCTGTTACTGATGGCACTGCACGAATTCAATGCTCTGCCTGAACTAAAGCATTGCTCTATGAAGGCATTACTCTGTGTGTCATCTCATCTTCATTGCTCAGCATTTGGACATAAAACACATAAAACACCTTTTTTAATGTACAGTGACTATGCAAAAAATAAAATTGTAATCAATACCAGGCTTGCTTTAGTTCACTTATTCAATTCCAGTTTGACACACTTTGGGATCGAACTCAAAAAAGTATAGAAATAATGCTCCTAATCAATTTCTTGTTAACCTAGCAGCTCTTACAGGTCATACTGTGTCTCATTCTCTGTCCAACTGAATTCAGGAATCCAAACACTCAAATACCCAGATCACGACAAAAGCAGCGGTCCCAATCTTAAACTCTTTTGAGTACAATGAGATAATGTCAGTTATCCTGTTTTACACTTCACCGCAGATGCACATAATTAAAAGTATTCCAAATACACACTCTCATCATTAAAAAAGTTTCAGAAGGACTGTGTTTATAATCTAAATAGGATTTAGGGCATTATTTCACTGAGAACCAATTATGCCTCTGACATCACTCCAACCTTCCACATGAAAAGCACATTTGTTTTTGTCTGGGAAAGTCAAAACGACCCAGAGGCTCACCAAAAAACACTGCCCCACAACACAAGGATATAAGATAGAATACAAGATCTGTTGAAGCACAGACGAGCAGCGAGCGCATCCCTGTCAAAAAGAAAGGTGGCCAGAGCCACTGATGCAATAACCTTTGATCCAACTGACAGCAACTGGAAGGCAATTATGAATGTTCCCCCTGTGCTGACATCACCATCAACAGTACAGCTGTTTTGAAGTAAAACAAAAGAAATATTAAATTGGGGATTTTTTGCAGTTATTAAAGGAATGCATAACCCACAAAATGACCATTTGTGATTCAATTAGTCATGCCGTGTTTCCTTGAATTCATGAGGAAAACTGGATGTCTCAATAGGAAACAGCGATCATATTGATTTATTGATTGATTGGGGACGATGTTGAATAAAGGCAAATCTATATTAAAACATCCATTTACAAACTCACACATCTCTGTGCAGTATAAGCCAAGTCTCAGTTATCCAGGAGTATGCTAAATACTTCCCAAACACATGAATGTTTTACAAAAAAACAACAACTCAGTATTGGAGTCATGTTATAAAGAGAGCGCATATAAGTTTCACTTTCATTTCAGTCTCAAATAGTAAGGTTTTAGCAAAAATACATGTGTTTAGGAAGCACTGAGAACACGACCAGATAAATGAGACCTGGATTAAACCGCACAATTTGTGTGAGAGTTTGTTATGTTATGTTTTGAAATAGCATCGCTGTTGTTAAACCTGGTCCCCAATCAATCCATTTTCAAAGGAGACATGTAGGGTAACACTGCATGACTAGTATTAATACACATGGTCATTCTGCGGGCGAAGTATTCCTTTAATGCCAGTCAATTCCATAATATTGAAATCAGTTATTCATTTAAGAAGCTTTAGATAGATCTAATAACAATCAGATCTTAAGACTGTATCTTTGACGATTATTCAGGACCCGTGAACTATTGTGGGGTCAGCACTCTTCTGTTTAAATGGTTGTAACGCAGTACTCTAAATCTGTCTAAGGCCCTGGAAGCTAGATGCTGTTCCACTGGGTCTGAGAAAAGCACTCCTCTCTTTAGTCTTGACCCCCAGTCACTTCCAAATATATTCATGTGTTGGCGATACAGTCAGATTGAGTAGTGCAACAGTCCATCATGTATGCACTAATCTCACTTTACAGATGTCTTTTGGTACTCTACAACCTATGAATGTGATTTTAGAATTTTGTTCCCTGTGAAATGTGCCAAAAACACATGAATCACCAAAATCAATTTGCAACTACAAAATAACTTGATGCCGCGCCTCTCCATAGCTATATCCATGGCTCTGGTAGCTGGCGAGATTGAAAGCGAGAAGTCACCAAGTGTGAATGAATTACTTTCTCACTGCTTGCATTTCAACCACTCACTCCCTAGAGCTTGACTCTTGAGCCTGAAAATTAGAGACTGACCTCACCCAAACATCAAATAGTTTAAACCAAACCTGCACCAAATGTTGACAGGGCCCTGATCCTACTTAATCTTCATTTTCTTCACAATAAATTCACGGTTTTATATTATTTTTGACAGCAAAGTGAAACTATTAAGTGAGAAATTTCTCTTGGACTGACCCAAACTTGTCAGATCCAGCCAAGTCCCGTTGGATTTGTGAACCCAGCTCCACCGCTCCTTTCATTACATTTCCCACTCCCCACTGAATCTCATCATTACTGCCAGAGTTCCCGAGCCCTCTCCGGGTCTGCGTATGGCCATGGTACTGAGTTAGATTGAATTGGTCAGTGGTCCCATTGTAAATGCATTACTCTCACACTCCCTATTACAATCTTACCTCCACACTGAATCCCATTATTACTGCAGGAGAGTCAGTGTATGCACAGCACAGAGTATATATGCGTGTGTGTATTAGGAGTGTATGGAGCTGTGATTCCTGTGTTTGAACCATGCCATATACAGATCCATATGAGCATGAGTGTATGCTTCTCTATGATAAAGTCAAAAACACTTGACACATATTGGCATATACCTTTGTACTTGCAAGGCTGTGTTTTTTAAAGTAAAAGCTTAAAGGAATAAAAATGCAATCAAGTACCAGGAATACGGTTACCACCAGTAAAATATATCCCAGAGTGAGAGAAAGTGAGTGTGTGTGAGAGACAGAAAGAGATGAATAAAAAATAGAAGTTAAAGTTGATACAACATCTTATTAGTGTGCCGAGAGGAGACAGTATATTCAAGACTTATCCGTCAGTGATGCAATCAGTCCCAGGATAAAGGGCAACACTGAAAAGAAGCTTATGCATTGGTGTGCATATATGTGTGTGTGTGTGTGTGTGTGTGTGTGTGTGTGCGCACATGAGTTCAAGTGTAAGTGAAGCTAGACTTACCAGACTGCGATGTAATCAGTGACAGGCTCTGTCTGCAATAAGGTAAAGTTGATATAAACTCCATGTCCGTGGGGAACAGTGATGAGCCAGCTACAGTCTTGGGAGTTGGGGTATTCATTGGGATACTGAGGTGAATAGATTGTTCCGTTTTCAGCCGTGACATTATAGCCGCAAGGAGCTGTAAAAAGCAGAGTTATGAGATTATCTATTTGCAAATTTGTCACTTTCTTCCAATGTGCCAGACCTGCAAGGATCAGAAGAGAAGAATAACTGTTGAGCTGTGGACAGTGAGGATTAATTATCATTATTTGTAGTAGTAGAAGCAGTAGTAGTAGTAGTGGTTGTAATAATGGAAATGATTGTGCCACTGACGTATAGAGTAAACGATCCAAGCGACACAGGAATATTTACTTTCTACTTAACTGCTGGCGTGTGATACTGGTGAAAAATGAGATTAAATTTACTGAAATTCAATAAGGATAACAACATTTTCTAAATGTCTAGATTTTAAATTACCACTGGAAGCTGAGGAATGAGGATGTCAACACAAGTTACAACACAACATAAGGTGAACTTTTTTTAACATCTTACTTTGTACCGCAGTGCACTTTTAAACCAACTAAATGCATTCATATCAAAACAGCCATTGCTCTTACCCTCACAGCGCGGAAATGGGTGGTTCCACTTCCGGTTGGTCCCGTGCAGGCACGTCAGCACTGGGTGTCCGATTAAAACATAACCAGAGTAGCACTGAAAAGTTACTGATTGGCCAGCGCTGTAGTCACTGTTGATGATGTCGCCGTTGGGGAAAGGATAGGGGTCCTGGCAGTTTTGAAGTTGATAAGCTAAAGAGAGAGATTAAGAGACTTGACTGTCAATGTGGAAATATTCTGGTTTAATTTTTAGATTTACCTGATTTTTAGGCATCAGGAAAGTAAAACAAGCTGCTCTCTGGTGAACAGGATATGCATGCATAAAGTTATACTCAGATTAACAAATACAGTAGATCTGTATTTGTTCTTGTGTATTCTGCAGTTTAACACAACAGCCTGTTATGCCTACCTCCCAAGTCCCAAAATGACAACTGAAATTCATTGCATTCAAACTATTTTTCTTTTTGTTTACAGCTTATAGACTTGAAGGGACAATAAAAAAAATCTATGACCCACTGAGGCTGCCTGCAGTAATGCAGCAACATAAATAGATCTAATCTCCTCCCAAACAGTTTTCTGGCACATGTATGCAGACTGTCTTATAGAAGCAGGATCTAAGATGGAGATGGAGGGAACTGCAAACGACACAATCAAGGCAGAAGATGTGTACAAGAACACCTGTGTTGCTGCTAAGTAGGAGCTAAACCATCCCAAGTCCAGATGGGAGACGCCACAAAGGATTCTTAAGAACTTCAGAACTCAGATCCCACGGGACTTTTTCATACCGACGGGTAAATAAATATTGACAAAACTAACTGGACAATGTGGAAATACAGAAGGTACAGGAAAAACAAGTGGTGACAGATGCAGGGGTCCCATGTGAAAGCAGCATCAAGAGGAGGGAATATGAGAGCACATTAAAACACCAGGGGCTGAGAGAGGAATCGGAGAGAATGTGGAAAATGGAAGCGTCTTAGTGGTTGTGGGAGTTCTGGCAGCTGGAAAAGTACAACCACGAAGGTGCAATGTCAGAGTGCCAAATACTAAAACGGGAATCAGAGTTCCCTTAAGATTTTATTAGCGACATTTGGGTCGAAACATCAGTGTGAGGGTATTTCCTATTGATTTCTGGCACTCATCCCACTAAGGTTTTGTGGATGTGCACACGACTGTTCAGCCTTTCGAACTCCATGCCTCCTAGGCTTTCAGTACAGAGCCTGTGTTTGTCATTAAGAGGTGCAAGAGTGAAAGCATGCACCCAGGCTCCTGCCAGGGTTTCTGTTAGTAAAATGGGTGCTGGTGCATATATCGTGGAAAATTTTAATGTCCCGCAAAAATAGGAGAGATTTTGATCAACTATTGTTAATCTATCAATATTTCTTTACTGTGCTGGAAAACAATTGGTAGGCAGGCTAGATAAAGAATGTCATCATCAAAGAATATAGATTCATATTTCTAATTAAAAAGTAGGTTTGTTTTAGTTATACATTATATTCCAAATAAAATAAGTCCAGCCAATAGACACACATGCATAATAATACAATTTTAAAAATAAATAAACATTATGCTAACCTACATTAGTTGGGGCAACACATGAACACAAATAACTTCCTTTCAATGCCTCCTTACTGAATGCTCCTTGAGCAAGTGTCAGCTACAAAATAAGTTTGATTGCATTGTTTCCAAAAGGAAGGTCATAACTGGCCTGAGCTGAACTTTAGCTAGATGCTCTGTTTCTATTCATTCCTGTCACTCGCTTTGAAAGGGCTGCAGTGGACGAGGAATGGCTGAATTGTAAAGTTGTCATCTTTAGGATACCTCATTATTTCACTAGATAAATCTAAATAAGGTGGCAGCTGGTTGGAGGAAGATCAGCAGGGAGCTGAAAGTTTCTCGTTAATGACCATCACAAATAGCAACCTATTTGCTGTTGGCTGTATTGTATTTAATTCCCAGTGAATCATACAAAATAAAACACTTGTTATCTGCTCAAAAAGTACAAATGAAGGAAGATGGCAAGTGGATCTTGCTACCTCTGCAGTCTGACCTTGAGTACTGACGATGGTGACAGGTACATGGCTTGTTGACACGACATAACACAAGTCAATATTCAACAGATTTAGTGTGATCACAGAGTGTTTGATGTTATGCGATGCAACACTCGCTTACATTATATTGCTGTTGGAACACAGTGTGAGGCTCATCAATTCTCAGAGGAATAATTTTTACCAGTCTGATGAACAGGGTGAAGCTCAAAACTCAACTTGGTGGTAATTTATTTATTTATTTAATTATAGATTTTGGGAGCACAGTCTACTGCGTGGCCTCTTTTTGTCTCTTGCAAGATCTTTTGTCTTGTGCCTAGTGTTTATCATCTGCATGCGCATGCTTTTTTAAAGCTTTTGCAATCATTTTCACCAGACCAGGGAGATTCAGTGTCAACTTTCAAGATCTTATGTTTTGAGATTTTCCTAGTCAAAAACAAACATAACAGGACAAAACAAAATAACTACCAGGTATCAGAAACCCTTGCTGGTGCCTGTTACACTACCAACTGTCTTCATTCAACACAGTTGAGGGTAGTGTCTTAAGCCTCTCACGTGTGGTGTATCCTCTTGATGAAGATCTTTAATGTGAAAACCAGGTGAAAAAAAGGCATGTGGTGCAACTTCATGTGAGGAAACGTTTAAAAGCTCCATATGCTGACAGTGGGAGTTAGCCTTGACAATGGCTATGTTTTAGTGGACTTGGTCATTAATAATTGGGAGAAAAAAGGGAGAAATAATTCCATGCATGCGAATGTGGGTTATTTCATGTGTAAGTTGGTGAGCCTTGTTCTACTTATGCTGGCGTATAGGCCCAAAGTGCATCTCTTGTGTCTTTGAAGTGAAGCACTTCGGGCTACAAGTAAAGCCTGCCGGACAAGATGCCAGTCTCTAACAGGGGCTTACTAACAATCCATCTCTTTAATGATGAGAGGAAAGCCATAAGGTTTTTCAAGTCTTTAGCATGACTCATCCACGGATCAAAGCTCAAAACCTCGTAGCACTACTGTATTTCATCCTATCCTTCATTTCTTGGAGTTGGGGAGGCTTTGTAATTTGGCTACTAGGTTTGGATGTTAATTTATTCTGAACATTTGTGTTCTCTAACCTGAAGAAACTAAACAGTAGGCTTAATTTGAATACAGGCCTGTTCTCAGGGTCCCTTGAGGGGACGCTTTCAACTGGAGGCGCCTGCTGTAATGTTTTGAGGTTTGTTTCATTTTTTGTCAGCAGCCATTGCCAAAAAAGAAATACCAAAAGTCTAAAAGCACATGTGAACTCACCCTGATAGGTCAGTTTGAACCCCGGTCTGTTTTCTGAGTGGTCACTGTAGAAGTGGATGATCGTCAGGTGTGTCGTGCTCATCAGAGGGGGTGGGATCTGTGAGCCAGTAAACTGTCCAATAAGAGCAGAGCTGTGCTGTGGTCCAGCTCTGACCTCTAGGAAGTCATGGTTGTCTTCAGATGAGAAGTTTTGGAACTGAATATGAGCTCCTGGAATACAAACAGGTATAAATTTCTGTCAATCCCACTGTCAATCAAACTGTTTCACAGTAGTAGATGAAGAGTGTGTGTGTGTGTGTGTGTGTGTGTGTGTGTGTGTGTGTGTGTATGTGGGTGTGTGGGCAGGAGGGTGTATAATAGTTTGGTGTGGGGCATTTGTAAATTAATTTTGCATAGAACTTGTGTGCAATTACTTTAGGTAGGGCATCTGTGCAACACTTGGGTTTAGGTCATTGTGCAAAACTCTTGGGGTGTATGGATCTAGGGGTGATCCTGTATGATAATTGTATCTTAATTGTACATGTGTAATTGTGTCGCTTTTGTTCTCTTGATGTCCAAATTTCTGAATTTCCGCATTTCTCCTAAGGGAAACAATAAAGGCTAATCTAATCTAACCAAAATATAATAGCCTATATATGTATGTAATAGCAATACATGAGAATGACAGTAGATTTTTGTATCCAATAGGATCATTGATTTCATACTAAATGGGAGGCCTAAATTGTATGGTTCTGAGATTTAACATTTCAGTTCCTGCATACAACATAAAGACATGTTATATGCATAGAGACCAAGTATTTTATGTGGTACATTTTGTTATTTTCATATTTTGATAACCTGCACCAAAGATACAACTGAAATTTCATTATCTGAAACAATGACAATAAAGCTATGTTAATGTCATTTGAATATGCTATTATCATTTTTGAAAATAAAAAAACATAAATCAGCTACGTAAAAACTAGCTATAATTACACACATGTATACCAGCACACAGATAAAAAACCTGTCCCTCACAAACCATCAGTTATTGCAGTCATACATTAACACACACCATGTGTCAGCATCCAATTTAAAGTGTTTTTAGGGTTTATAAACCATGTGTTGCTGCTGCAGAGTTTGTGCTAAAAAAAAAAAAGCTCTGTGTTTTGCACTACACCAACAGATGTACTGAAAGTGACACATTCTTTTTAGGAATGCTCTTCCATCCTATAATGCTTACCATATCCAGTTGGCAGGGTGATTTGCCAGGTGCAGTCCAGGTTGCCGGGGTAGTTGCCAGGGAAACCTGGACTGAGGATGACACCACTCATTTCAGACAGCATCCCGCCGCAACGAGCTGACAACACAGACAGAGCAAACACATTGTTAAAACAGGCAACACGTAAGCAATGTACAGTAGAGATCATCACTTTATCCTCTTTGCTTCAACAGAGAGGTTACATCACTGCATAAAAGTAAAAAATATTCAGAAATACAGCAGCAATCAGCAACTATAAAAGTTTGAGTGGTACAGTGGGATTTGTGGTATTAATATTTGTACTAAGCAGCCAATATCAGGTACACCTGTACAATCTAATGCAGTTTGATAAAACATAAAAATTCTACCTTTACAAAGTTTCTAATGTTCACTTTATGATGACATTGTCAGGAATGTGTAAATCCAATTTTGTGTTTTTCACTGAGGACATAATTAAAGGTGGTATTGTATTGGACTGAATTATACTGAGAGGTGTTTCTTATTTTTTGTCTTTACTTATTTACATATACAGTGGAGAGCAAATTATTAGAAACTCCTCTGAAGTCCAGTACAACACCAGCACCATGCTACAACATAAATGAATGAACACCTCTCTGACAGAAAGAACATTATAGGCATCATAAAAAACGACTTTATGACAGGACAACTGTGTCAGATCGTAATAGATGGTACAGGTTTATCCAATGAAACGGCCACTCATGTTTTATTAAATATTTTCAAAAACCACATTATTTTGAAAATAAAAGAGACTAGTGTTTAAAATGTTGCTTGCATGTTTTGTTATTTGTCTTGTATTCTCAGCTCAGAGGTTCAAGGTTGGGTTTAATTTCAGCTGCCCAATTTTTAACCACAACCAAGAGACGTGATCACATAAGTCCAGTTTTAGCCTCTTTACACTGGCTCCCACTATGTTTTAGAATAGATTTTACGGATTTCTTCTATGGGTCCTCATGGCCTCTCTCTTTGCTATAACTCTGACCTCTTTGTATTGCATGATCCCTTTGGGATCTTTGGACAGAGGCCCGACTAATAGCTAAAAGGCCCAGAGTGTTTGCAGTCAGGGCCCGAGACTCTGGAATGATGTACCCGATGAAATCAGCCAAGTCAGTGATCTCTTCTCTTAAAACATACTTTTATCAGACAGCCTTTCTTGATTTTACATGAGTTTTAGGTTACTGTGAACTGACTGTCATTTCCTTGGTTTTTATACGCCCCACTGTTTTATCTGTTTTCTTTTAAAACATGATGCTTTTATGAATTGTCTGCTTTATTTCTTGCCTTGTTATGTGGTTTTGAAAAGTGCTTTATACATAGCAATAATAATATTAATATTAATATTAAAATAGATATTACCATTTTTATTGATTTTATTGGTTATATGATTAAAGCATTTTTTTTTTTTTTTTTTTTTTTTTTTTTTTTTTTTTTTAATAATTATTATTATTATTATTATTATTAGTGTTTATTATTATTATTGTTGTTGTTGTTGTTAAATAAAGTAATAGTATGTATGGTGAATTAGGATCATTAAAATATATTCTTTTTAAAAATACACTATCATCAGGTTAATTCATTTAGTGTTATATAAAACCAATTGTTAGGACACTGCATATTAGGTTTAAAACTTCAGATTTAGACTTTAGAAGGGCTTGGACCATGTGTACTCAATTTCTTTAAACTCTTGAGAACCAGTGGTGACAGACGTACATCTTAAATCATATGGCACCCTTTTATGGTGCACCCTTCTATTGACAGATTTGGACATGATTCGGTTGACACGGTGTCTTTGACGGAAATAGGAAACGCTGGGATTTATACATACTGAAGTGTGGTAGCGGCGGGGCTGCATTTAGTTTGACTTGACATGTCAAGGTTGGGTTTAACTGAAACTGGCTCCCCAGACCTCCTACAACCTTTCACCAAACACAAACATCAATGTAATCAATGACCCTTAACTCTACTGTAGACATTAGGAAGCCTTGGCTCTCAGCATAAGGTACAAAACTCTGTATCCAGCAGGTATACTGATCTTATTCAATAAGAATGTACTTACTTCCCCAAATCTGTTTTCAAGGTTATAACATTAAATATGGATACACCAGTTAACTCATAGTTAAGAACTTCACTTTCTCATTCAGTCATTATTAATATTTATTAAAAAAGAATTATTATGCATGTAGTATGTTTCTGTTAGTTGATGCAGTGCCATTTTACAAAGTATTCAACTACCGGATTACATCGTACTACTACTTTAGCAACTAACAAGTTTTTATATAGGAAAAATCGTGCATTTCTGATCGACCTATTTTCTGCATTCAAAGATGATGGCAATTTTAATTGACCTTGGTCTTGTAAAAAAAATAAAAGAAAATTGCTATTTGATAGTATTTTGCGCAACTAAGGAATTTCACACACTGACATGTAATCATTGGTTTTAAGGTCTGTGTATCATCTGTTCATTCATTATTCATTCCATCTCGATCACTAAAGACCAAAAAATGAGTGAGAATTTTGTTTCGTTCTGTATAAACCAAATATTGAAAAAGACGTTTGTTTTCTAGTTATCTGCTTAAAAGTAAAAAAATCAAGTAAACAAGGAAACAGTAACAAAATAACAAGTCAAATTTACGTTATTTTTTGTTTTCTTATTTCTGATGATGTCATTCTGCTGCGCCTCCGTGCTTCATGCATGCGCCATTAGAAGAGTGACGCTCATCGTTAAGGACATGATGATGAAGAAGATTTCAAAAATATTTCAGGTCATACAGTCATCAGAGCTGAGTGAACAAACTGGACGTACACCTGGCTGTGAAGTCCAACTAGAGCTCAACTGAAAGTTTTGACTGGTGCACCAGTTTGACTAAAGGCTTATGTGTGTTGTGCCTGGCTGTAACTTTTACGCACTGTATGGAGCAGAAAGTGAAACAAGTATCCATGGTAATGAAAGCAGCTGACAGGTGTCATGCCAAAAAGGGACTGCCTGCCAGAAACTGATTGCTGTCCGCGGGAGCACGCACAGCCTGTTAAAGCTGTATCGCCCAGTATTCACGTCTTCAGCTGCTCTCACGTGGATCAAATGGTCATAGCATGTAAATACACATAACTTTATGTAAGAGCATAGGCATGTCTTTGTGAAACTTTAATGTTTCTTGAAATCCAATTTTCACGTGTTTGTGATTTATAGTTTGATCAGGCATGACATTTACGCAATTATAGACAATATTGTTGTTCCCGTTGTTTGTATGTGTTTAATATGTCTAAAATCTTGTTTACATTTGGAAAGTAGTCCTTCATACTTTATGGATTATGTGTGTATGTATTATCTGCTATTATACTCATTATCCTGTATTATATTACCTGCTCTGTGCTCTGGATTATAACCACTCCAGTCATTTTTACCTGTTGAAATACCTTTGAAGAGCCAATACAACACATCAATACCTGCCAAAAAGTGATTGCAGCTTATCTTATCTTACCACTGAAAGGCTGTTTCTGCCTCAAAATGACTTGTTTTCATTCATGGTGATTATATATGACAAATTATCACTCACCCAGTCCCTTTTTACCTGTGTAAATATCGTTAAAAGACCAACACAACACATAAAATGCAATTTTCAACTTGCCAAAAAGTGATTGCAGCTGCTGTCTTGTTACGAAAATGTTGTTTCATCTGTAATCTACTGAGATTCTTCTGTCACTTCGCTGTGCAGGCCTTAAATTTCAATGTGAACCTCACCTGCAGGAGATATTTTTTTCCACCACTGGATCTATCTTTCATAACAAAAGTAAGCCAGCAGAGGAGAGACTGTGTGTGTTTGTGTACGTTACCTATGCAAAGAGGAGGTGGGTAGTTCCATCGACGCACAGTCCCAGGCATGCAGGAAATGTGAGAGTGGCCCTGAAAGTGTGAAAGAGCAAATGCAGTGGCTTACAAATATATATACAAAAATACTGTAAGAAATCTTTGTACTTTTCATGAATTAAGCATGATTGTTTAAAAAAAAAAGTGGAGAAAAGTTTGCAACCTTGGTATTTTCTAGGACAGAGAATTAGATTTTTACCTAAACTAAGAACATGTTAATAAGTGTGTCAAACTTGAATTGCCCTCTCTAGACCCAGTGTTTGGTTTGTCCATTTGGGCTACTGTAGAAACATAGCTGTGTGACATGGATGAGGACCTGCTGCATATGTATATATAAACATCTCATTCTGAGGTAAGGAAAACCCAATAGTTCTTATTTTCTGTTGATTAAAAACTAAAGAAAACATACTTATTGTATTATTTTTCATTTCTGCCAATATATCCCCCTAAATCCAACACATTGAACTTACAAGTGTGTCATACATAATACATTTGTTGATTGTTTAGTTTGTGTTCATTACCTGTAGTGTGTACCCAGGTTCACAGGTGAATGCCACCACCTCATTGACCATATATCTGTCTCCTGCTTTTATGCCATTGGCTGGGATCATTGGCTCCGGACAGGTGGTAAGACCAACAGCTATAAAAATATAACAAAACATCATGAGCTGTGGCATGACTATTATTTATTTTATCATTAACCTTTCTGTATAAACATTCCTTTTGCTGTGTTCAGACGACGAGTGACAATGCATCAGTATGGTCAGCTTCATTATCATTGTTGAAGTATCTCTCATGTGCTCATTAATGTAGTTATGTTGTCCAGGGCTTATGAGGCCAGCTCAATTTTTGTTTGTAGCATGTCAGGCCCCTTCACAGTGGCAAGTGTTGTGTGTCAGTTTGTAGCTTTATGCCACTGGCTTCCACTGAAAATGAGTTGTAGCCTGTTGCTGTGTTGCTCGTAGTGAAAACACAGTTTTAGCCTCTGGCTCAAGTGGACAGCTAACCCCACATTTCTGTCTTGACCTTAATATTCAAACTTAAAATAGCCAGAAAAAAAAGATATTGTACACTACAATGTCAGTTAAACATGCTCCTCTCTCTGTTGTCTTTGTTTTAGCACTTGCAAAAAAAAAAACCCCTTTATTATTGCTTTCTTGTCACTTCTATTTGGACTTTCTCTTGAAATGAACTCACCTCATACAAAACATAATCACAGCAGGATACAGCAGTTTACCTTATTTCTACCTAGCACTTTTTCCCATCCCACAGGATAATACTGTATCTGAGTAAATTAAAGTTTTTCATCACAGAGGAGAAAATAACAATATTTAGATTCATTCGATGAAAAAGTAATGTGGCAGATTAATTTACAAATGCTCTTGATGTTATTTTTTTCTTATACACAAGAGCCTATTTACAAACTGACAGCTAGTACAATACAAAAGCTTGTACATCGTCAGCGGTGACAGTGGCCCCTGAAATGTGCTTGGAAATATGTGAAGGTAACATAATGACTTTGGTTGTGTATTCCCAGCCCAATGAAGGTTAAACAAATCCTTAATAAGTTTGACAGCAGCCAGGCCTTCATCAAAATAGCATCAGTAGGGGTGTATCGGTGTGTTTCGTGCATGTGCTTGTGTCTGCTTGCGTGTTTCACTTGGAAACTTCCGCAGGAGACTGCCCTAGAGCGGTTACCATGGCAACACAGGGGTTGAAGAGGGATAGAGAGTGAACGACGGGGAGATAGAGGAGAAAATGTGTGTGTGTGTGTGTGTGTGTGTGTTTACTTGTGTGTCTGGTCTTGTTGGTTCATTATCTACCTTCCTACCAGCAAAACGATGTGATCCCACTGAGCTCACAAAGACACGCACGCATGCTTGCATGCACACACACACACACACACACACACACACACACACACACACACACACACACACACAAATCCAGGTGGCCCAGCCCCAGCGTATGAGTGAGTGTGTGTGCATGACTGACTGTTATATGAGTGTGTGCTTGCCGCGAGGGATGAGGGGGACTACTTTTTAGATGGAGCGTAAGTGAAAAAGCTGCATGAGACTGTAACTTGGAGACACACATGCATGCTCACACAGTGTGTTATTAGGCAGAGCATCAGCAGGCTGTCAGGACAACTGATCAATGAAACTATTCCATTTGGCTGACCAATCTCTCTCTCTCTCTCTTTCTCTCTCTCTCTCTCTCTCTCTCTCTCTCTCTCTCTCTGAGCTAGCCTGCTCCCTCTTTTCCTCGCTTATGACAGAGCAGTGATGCTCTGTAAAATGCTGACAATATCACAAACCACCCCACTAGGGCCACTAGACTACAACTAGACAGTGTCAGCACTTAAGTCTAACTGACTGGATTTACTATACTTCTGTTTTGGTTTATTTGAAGACAGACAAGGGAGAGAGATGTCTCCCTCTTCTCTTGAGAAGAGAGGCCCTTTCGTCAGCTTAAAAAGATGAGAACATCATTATCACAATCATTCACGTGTCCCCAGCAGAAGATTTTGTTCCCTCATACAAGCTAACACGTTACTTTTACACTGACAAAAAGAAACAGAACAACAGATACACAGGTGGGCTTGTTTTTCCTGTTTCTTCAGAAAACAGTTGAAAACAAAGAGTGCACTGCAATGGGTGGGGTGGGGGGGGGGGGGGGTCAATCGATACAGCATGCATTTGCATGGTAACATTATTGCAATAATGTTGGTGCCTCTGCTCTTATCACCTGCTGAACAGGTAAGTTGACCGATCTCAGCAAACCTCTGTATTTAATGAAAAAGTTAAAAGCCTACTTTGTGGCGAGCCCTCCTGTAAAGAACCTCTCAGGCAAACTTGGAGCAAATTCTGCTACAGATTATAGTGTTGGTACTCATTTTGAGATAAGCGAAACTACCATCTGAGCCCTGAAAGAGTTCTTGTGGCAGTGTAATGTTTGATAAATCTTGTGAAGGTAATCTTGGAAAAGACTTCAGTTCTCAGCATGCCGTATTTAGACTTGTTTTTTGTGATAACAGTAAATAGCTTGCTTAGTGACTGACATTATGAAATGGCATGTGATGTGTTGGTTTTGCCACATAATAGCAGGCAATGACATACACACAAAGTCAGAAGCACAAAAGAATGCATATCCTGAGATCTTTGTGCATACTGTGAAGTTGTTTAACTAACCCAGACCCAGTCTGACAAACTACAGTCAGAACAAATTTTAACCAACTCAAATATCCAGGGAGAACATCAACATGGCATGAGCATAATGCCCCACAAATAAACAAGCAGTCATAGTCAAAAAAATGTAGGCACACATCATTTTACCTGCATTTCCTAGACTCCATTTTTGTTCTGTTATGATTATGATTCAGCATGTGATCAGAGCAGATACCAAGTACGCTCGGATCCACTCAGGTATTACACATAGTGGCACGCAGACCCAAGACCAACATGACCTAATTAGACTGAATCTAATTTGAAAAAAATAAAAAAATAAAATACAGACCATCGACCCAAAAATGTGTGCACTCACCTACATGCACACGTATACACACAAAGAAATATGCGTGCAAACGCACACTAATGCTCTCACACATACTCACAAACGGGGACATGTTCATTGATCTAGAAGTGATTCTAAGCTAAAACAACTACAAAGGACTGAAAAGCACAACCATGCCCTGACAGGTGTGTATGTGTGTATATGCATGTTGTTAATATGCATGTCTATACCTTTGTCTGTCTACACATTTGTGCGTGTGTGTGTGCGAGTGCCTTTTTTGTAATTCTGTGCTCATATGACACAAGCAAAAGCACTTTTTTTTATGTATACAGGCCGGAGTCTATGTGTTTCCCTTTACGTCAATCTAGGTTTGTGTCCTGTGTGTGCACTCCAATTTGTGTCTCAGTATGTGTGTATGCTTTCGGGCGGTACCAGTTCAGGTCACTGACTCTTGTTATTTGATGTTGAAGTTTTGGTTGTAATAATTTTTGTGTGTGTGTGTGTGCGCGTGCACGCGCGTGTCTGCAGGTCAGTGTGCATTCGTAGTTTCTGGTGAGATGGCACTCAATATTCACTATGTTTTCTGTGCCTCAGCAGTGTAATATTTTAAAATCTCTCTTTCTTTCTCTCTCTATCTTTCTTTTGTTCTTTCTTTGTCTCTCTCTCTATCTATCCATCCATTCATCTGTGTTAAAAGCTATGACTTACTCTTGTATTCTAGGTGAAAACCTGCTGCCACCACACTGATGTCACTCTGAAAGTGCAGAAGTAGTTGGTTGGATGTTGAGTTGAGGAGTGCAGGGGCAGTGGTTCCTGTAAAAGACAGAGATAGGCTGCATTAGAAATCACAAATGCACATAATACATATGACATACTCAGTTTACACGCAATGCATAACACACATTACATTAAAGATAAAGTATTATAAGTAGGCTGTTCATGCTGTAGAATATGCAAGAAATACATTTCTACATCACATGACTATCAGTCAGGATGTTATCTGCCCGAGCTACAGCTGAATGAAAATTGTTTATCACAAATGTAAATGACCTCTTCAGATTTATTTAATATTTCCAGTATGATTTTAAGGGAAATGAAAATGAATTCAAAAATTTAAAAAACATATTGTTTTTACATTATTTTAGTGTTAATTAATTAAGTTGTTAATTAAGCTTTTACAGCACATTTTATGTGGGTTCCAGCTTTTCCTCTTTACTGTTCCTCAATGTCACTCACCATCATTCGCAATTGCTTTATCCACCGGTCAATTATTTGATCTGTCTACCTTGCAGTCTGTCATTGGACATTATGACGAGCTTCAATGAATTATGGAGCTGCTGAGTATGTCCAATAAGCATATGTCTTATACTCAGAATTTCTTGCTTATCTAGTATACATGGGGGCATTTCTCTGGAATGCACTACATACTCTATTTTAAATCATATTTAGTATGGAAATGCAAATTTGAATACAGCCATAAACATTTGGCAAAATATACATATATATATATATATATATAGCATATGAGTTTAAGCATGTAGGAGAACGACAGTGTCTGGTGTAAAGCGCAAATTTCCTTTTCTAAAGCCAGTGTTTGAATTGACCATTCTGGGCTACTGTAGAACAGCATGGCAGACTCTGTAGAAGAAGACCCTCTCTGTATGTAAATAGCTCCACATAAACAGCTCAGTCTATATAACCAAAACACCACAATTTTTAGTTTCAGGTGATTACAAACGAATGAAAACATAGTGATGAATATTATATTCCATTTCTGCCGATAGATGCTCCTAAATCTTACATGCTGAAATTTAAAAAACACTGTGGGGCTTTTTAGCAAGTGTTGTTCAAAGGGGAAACACCACCTAAATTAAGGACTCTGCTATGTTATTTCAATGGCCAAGTGCAGTTCAATTGCTATTTGTGAACACGAGCTACTCACTCTCAAAGCCAGAAACCAGAGAAGTAAGTCTGAAACTGCTGATGTAATCAAGCACAAAGTCTAGAGATGCTCCATAGCCAATGAATTGGAACTGATTTTCTTCTTTTTTTTTTTTTTTAACCTAAATGAGCTTTATTGTATTGTAGTGTTCTCAGTTCTGAAAAATAAAATGTGCCCATATACTTAGAACATTCCCCTAGCTCCTCTTAGTGTCATCTATAATGTTTTTATCATTTCACTGTTAATGGAGTAGTTCCCAGACTGTATACCCTATAACATCCCAAATTTGAGCTTTAGCATTTCAGTTTTTGGATTTTGGAGAGTTGTTCCTCTTTGCTAATGTTTTTGAACTGTGTCAGGCCACAGGAATAACGTATGAATTTTTAAAACGGGCACAGTTCCCCTTTAAATCTCAAGACCAGTAGGGAAATTATGTTTAGAGAGGGTGATTGACCCCTCACCCTCCATGGACAGCTAGCATTTTGGTGTCCTTATGTGAAGCAACCCTCATGTGCCCCAGTGAAGCTGCTCAGTGGCCAACATCAGATCACTGTGGTTAAATTGGGCAGCTCCCCGGTGTGCTTTCTTGAGAAGGGCACCGTCAGTTGTGTGCGTGTGCGTGTTGCCCTATGGGCGGCATGTTTCATGTGTGATAGGTGTGTGACAGGTATGTGCTTGGGGCAGGTCACAGGGGAAACTCCGCTGGGAAATTGTAAAAGGTTAGATCATTCTTTATCCCTGTCTTCTTCCTCTCCTTCCTTCTCTCGTTTTCTTCCATCCTTCACTCAGCATCATGGTGAAACTCTTCCTTTCTTCTTCTCCTCTCCCTGACTGCTTAGAAAGCAGAAGAATTCTGTCTTTTCTTGACATTTATTATTTATTTAAGATATATATCATGGTTTGGGGTATTACAACTCATCTGTCATAGATCCCCAGTGTATGCTGTATGTGTGTGTGTCTATAGTTTAGGACCTGTCATATCTAATTCTTCATAGATCTTGTGTGTGTTGGTGTGTGTGTGTGTATCTATAGTTTAGGAGCTGTCATATCTCATCCATCATAGATCTCTGGAGTGTTTGTGTGCATGGATGTCTGTGCAAGTTTGTGTGCAGGTGTGAGTGAGTGTGTGAGCATATTGTCATACCAGAAAATGACCCTAATTTAGGAGCTGTCATGTCTCCTCCATCGTATATCTCCAGAGAGTCCCAGTTGTGCTCAGTAGCAAACGTCATCACTTGGATCTAAATAGCAAACAATAAAAATAAATGAACACAACAAACTCCAAGTTCATGTATGCTGTCCTTAGTTATGTTTATTCCGAAGCGTAGACATATCCGTACCTGTATCCCAGCCCCTTCACTGACATGAATCCTCCACAGACAGTTGAGACTGTTTGGGTAGGGTTCAGGATAGCCAGGAGACAGTATTGTACCGCGACGTTCAGTCAAATTGCCACTGCAGGGAACTAGAATGGAGACATAAAATATGAATTTCTTGGCAAAGTTTATTAACTAAATAGCTAACAGATAAGACAGGTTGTTGGAGTGTTGCTCTGCATTCCCTGGGACAATATGGTGTTCAAATTACCACAACAGGGAGCCGGAGAGAGAAAATATGATAAACATTATTTATGGCATAAACTGAGGTGACAGTTGAAGCTGTTTGCAAAAGGCCTGCTCTCAGAAGAGAGATTTTATGCAGGCATACATTTAGTTTGTTAGAATTATTGTTTTTTACTATATCGGATGATTCACAGAAAAACTGATTTCTTATTTTAGAGCAGCATTTGTAAGCATTCTATGCACATTTCAGGGTTAGTTACCTATACAGGTTGGTGTTGTTGCATTCCACTGTGCAAGGGCACCTGGCACAGCCTGGCACCGAATAGCACTTGATCCTTTCAGGAGATACCCTGGGCTGCACTCGAACCGCACCACAGAGCCAGCAGAGAACTCTGAACCGATTCGCCTGCCGTACCGAGGCTCCGGCACTGAACTGCACTGACTGTCACTGGTGCGAGGCACAGCTACAATGATGATGGTAATTACATAAGATGAGAAGAGGAAAGAGGAAAAAAAAAAGAACAGAAATATAGTTATCAGCAGACACTTCAATGTTGAACTTGAAGCGACTGGAACTTATGCGACAAGTGTATGTGAGAGAAATATGAACAAACAGAGTGAGAGTTACCTTGGTAAACAAAATGAAAGCCTCGAGCTGACTGGCCACTCTTAGCATTGAACCGCAGCATGATCTGATTGGAGGTTGCCAATGGCAATGTCTCTCCTGGGAGATATTATCACACGCAGACATATAATGATTTCAAAATTAATGTCAATAATAAAACTTACTTTCTCTCCTGAAAGCACACAGAATTTATTTTTTTCACTTTTTCAAAAACATTGCAGATAATTGAGACACAGAACAACACAAATAAAGTCCCATATAAAGACACACACAGCAAAAATGAAAATCTAAGAAAGAATAAATATCTTACATCAAAGGCAATATATAAGGCAATATATCCCTGTTTTTTGTCTAACAAGATATGGGGCTGATTTATGTTGGAGCATTTTGCTTGTTTTGAGCTTTTTCTTAATACGATATTGTAACTTGTTAGTGGGGTTTTATCACTGGCTGTGAGTTACTTAATGCTTGAAATTACCAGCATTTAAAAGCAGTTTGATCAACACTGACATGTACAAAACTGCTTTGTCAAAGTCAGAATTTCTTATTTTCAGCTTATGTTAAAGTCACTGCAGTGAAATGTTTTTATGTGATTTGAGCTGTCGCAGCTACTTGATGTCATTGTCCCCTAACATTCAGACTCTGGAGTCGGCGGTTCAGTGCGTGACACATTTTGAAGAGAGAGTCTATAACAGAGTGGATAAGGCACATGGCAGAAGCAAACACCATGTGGGTAACCGCAGGATTGTTAGTTTGAAATCACTAGGGAAAGGCTGTGTTGTGGGGGACAGAAAATAGAGGACTGGCTGGATTTTACCAAAAGAGACCTCAACTATGCAGAACTTCTGAATGGTGATATTAGGGGGCTTGAGGAAAAATATTTGTTTAATATTTTCTTTGTATCAAGACATATGTACTTCTTTTTAGTGTAGCTGTGCTGGTTTTATGATATAATTTTTAAACATATAGCCTTATTTTAAGACAATTGCACTGGCATTTGCAAAATTTAAGCACATTTTGCTACATATTGAGAAAATAATTCTGAATCTTTTCTTTGTATCCAGACAAATGTACTTGCTTTTAGTTTGGCCACACTACTTTTGTTGTTATTTTGTTCTAAATATTTTTACTTGGTCTAAAATGTTTCGGCATTGGAAACTTTCCTGTTCTGTTGGAGGGTCATTTTGCTTATTTTAGATAATATTTCCCCCATTATATTACTTCACTGATTTGTTTTCGCATTGTGTATATACTCACAAATATACACAGCCTGTCTGCTCAACAGACACTCATAACCATAAATTTAACTCTACTGCTTTACATTCAGGCAAGAGTTTCTCCCTCATTTTAACTGCGAGGTGAAATGTGGTCCTCACAAGAATGAGAATGAACAAACACACACACACACTAACTCATGGGCTGATACACACACAGATTTAAATGCACACAAACACACGCAAGCAAGCAAACAAAATAATAGTGATAAATGAGAAAAACATGGTCTGGTGTGGCTGACATTTAGAACCATCATTAGCTGCATCAAGATGTGTGTGCGTATGTGTAAGTTTGGTCTGTGCATATGTGTGTTAATATGTTTGCGTGTCAGGATAATCACTCAGTTAGCTGGAACAATGCACTACAAAGCTGCTTGCCTGTGTGTGCGCTCCTGTATGCGTGCTCGTGTGATAGGGTAATGATGCGGCTAACATTATTTTGTAAAGCCTGGTGTGTTTCATTCTTTGCTGCCAGTTTTAGCCAAAAGGGGAATTTCCAACCCAAATTAACTTTAAGGAATAAGCCACCCATTCTACATTACATAAACTGGCCTCTTTCCTTTGAGCTAACTCAGATGGATGGTAGTTGGAAAGAAAGAAATTGCATAATGTGCATCTACATTTAGCCAAACAAAAACTGTCACATCCTCTAAGTTGATATTATGCTGCAATAAGCTCACTGATCCACTCAATGAGGGAAAAAGAGCACAGAAAACCCAAAGAATGTAAACTGCAGTGTAAAAATAGAAAGAAATGCTCCAGGGAACTATCATATTTCCATTTATGTTTGTGTCTTTTCTATTTTAATTGATGTTTTTCATCATCAAACTCTGTAGTTAAATATTGGAAAAAAAATTTTATTGTCAGTTGCAGTCCTCTGTTAAACATCTTTCATTTGCCCCATGATTATACAAGCATACAACTGAATAAACATTACAAAGAAAATATTTTAAAAGCCCTGATTTCTACAGAAAGACACTAAACGCCAATTCCAGTGGGATTCCCCTGCAGCATGCCCCCTGGTCATGACACACAACAGAAGAACACGCAAGTGTGAGGCAATGAGAGAACATTTTGCCAACAACTGTGTTATCAATATTTCGCGATATTTCATTCCTCTTACCATGTCATCTATATAGATTTTGCCTCATCTTTCAATCTTGATCCATGCTAAGTGTGTTGCTGTGTAGTGACTCTGTAGCTGGGATGACTCAAAGTTGGAGGATAGGGAAACCCAGGGAGGATTGTGTTAAGGAGTATCAGCGCTACTCTATATTGTATGGCCCCAGTGAGGTGCTTTCCACTGCTGATTTCTTTTTGTAAAGATAACCCATAATGGATTTTCACCAAATACATCACTGTCAAATAAATTGTGATAACGACCACTGGTGCTGTGTTCTACAGCCCCCAAGAGCTGCTTTCTTACAGACAATTTCATTATTTTTCTTTTCCAAAGGTGTTCTCAGGAGCACCAAATAAGTAAAATAGGAAAAAGTT
Source organism: Plectropomus leopardus (assembly GCF_008729295.1). Classification (NCBI taxonomy): domain Eukaryota; kingdom Metazoa; phylum Chordata; class Actinopteri; order Perciformes; family Serranidae; genus Plectropomus; species Plectropomus leopardus. Next base: position 23,905,555 of record NC_056463.1, read on the forward strand.
TAAACATTCAAACTGAATGGTGGCTTTTGAAAAATCTAATGTCATGCCAAGTCACAAAAACTAAAAAAAACAATTAAGCAATTGTTTTTTTTTTTGTTTTATGGCAGCATGAATAGCATTCCCTCATCTGCATTTGACAGTAGTATCAACCAACTGGAGACTCACCTGAATGTGACCCAGCCAGGGAGCTGAGCAATCGAGCATTCTCATTGGCTCCATCAAATAGCTCCACAGAGTCATTCATCGCTGTCTGGAATACAGCAAACTGACCAAACACCACTGAAGAAGATGAACAGACAAGATGACAAAAAATATTTAAAAAATAGAGTTAAATTAGCTTTTGTGTTGGTGTTTCAACTACAAAACCATTGTATTAGGTATTGTGTGATAATTTCTGTACTTACCAAATTGTGAAGACACAGTGATGTAGTAGGAGCAGGTCTGTCTTGTAGTGTAGTTTAGAGGGTAGTTTGGAGATAATACGACTCCTTCAGATCCTCCATACTGTCCTCCACATGGAGCTATATTGAAAGGCAGAAAAAATGCAATTCTTTTTTTCCATTTAAAAGTTCTTAAATAAAAAAAGGCTTATTTATAAACCATACTTTACATACTATTTATGTGTTTTGCAAGTGCATATTTTCTAAAGAGAGCGGACAAAGCCTTTTGCAACTTCAGGCACATTCTGTGCTTAAAGACTCTCATGTCATTTGTCAAACAGACTGACCAGTCTGGGAGGGCACTCTGCCCGATTACTTTCTTTATGCATATGCATTTGGGGAAGGATTGTGAAAATGGCAGGATCATGTAAGTGCAGATATCCTGCACTTAATAATGTTCACACAATTTACAAAGGCCACATGTGGGAAGTTATTCACCTTTAAAGAGCACTTTCAGCTTTGTGCAGATGTATTAAAAGAAGGTTGCAACGGGAAGAGAGAGCATTTAATTAACCTACATGTATTCTTTAGAAATCTCAGCAGACAAAGCCTAAACACATAACTTAAAGATGTACAGGGGAGCTGCACTGAATTACTTCTACAATAAAAACAGCCATTGAAAAATAAATAGAAATCATGATATGGATACCATATCTGAAAATTCAATAACACATAACAAAAAGGGCAATCTGAGTTATGGCCCTGTGGTCACTGAATCTGAACCAACCTGAGAACAATACACTTTGGTTTTACGTGGGATTCAAAGAAGCCATCAGCTGTATCATTTTAGAGATGGCTCAATACTGAAGGGACAGCACAGAGCATGGTTATATCCATGACAAAGACTGAGGTCTGAAATCCTGTGTCATAGTCTTTTATCAAACAAATAGTCCAGCAGCCTTGCAGACCTCACATCATGAAGGTGATCATGCCAGACACATATTAATGCATAACTATTCAAAAATGTGTTTTAAGCAAAGTATTACATTAATGTTCTAGGGAACATTTGTCAATAATTAGTATCAGATAACTGATAAATTTTAGATATTTTGTCTCGTGTTTTGACACCAATACTTCGGCATATGTTCCCTCCGTTACACTGACATTTCTTTCATTTGATTTTAAGAAAGACATTCTTTTTCATTTAACTAGAAGGTGATTAATGATGCTTACTTGATTAATCTTGCAAATCCTTCAATAAATTAAGATCACAATTTTAATTTTCTGATTTATACATGCTCAAACGTTTCTTAGTTGCTGTCTTAGTAAATGTTCTAGAATCTCGTTATCTTGTGACCTTGACATCAGGAAAAAAAACCCAACAACTTTTGATTTGCACCACTAGAGTACACCTCACAAGACAATGCATCTGAAAGGCAGGACTGGTCACTTACTGCATAATAAGCTATTGCCCATGTAAACATGAAACTAATTTCACACAGACTCCAAGTGCAAACTGAATGAAAGGCACAGTACAAATCTGCAATGTGCTTTCATGTTCTTAGAGTCACACATGAACACATGTGGGTAAGATTTAACTTGTGCTAGGTAAGACTTTACCTTGTTTAAGGCTGTTTGTAAGGGAATCATTTTAAAGTGTGGCTCAGAAGGAAATACCTTAGTGCTAGCTGCTGAAAAGCACAAGTAGGGTGAATTGGAACTGAAAAAATTGTCCATTGACATGTGTCTGAATGCTTGTTTTTCTATATGTACTAGCCCCACTATCTGTCTGTCTGTCCAGAGGCACAGTATCTCTCATCCAGTGCATGCTGGGAACCCTACATCTATGAAAAGTGCGAAATGATATAGAAAATTGATATATACAGTATATTTACAGAGAACCATTTTCTGCTTAAGCATATTGGATCTGAAATGAAACAATAACTACAAAGTTTAAACACTGACATTCAGCTTATACTTGAGGGTGTTTACATTCTAATCAGATAAACTTTACAGGGATGGCAACAATTCATAAATCTAGTCCCCAAACTTTAGGCAACAAAATGTACTGCAGAAATTTGGAGAAACTTAAATTAAATTATAATATACAGTTTTCGTTCATTCCCCTGACCTGCAGGATAAATCTGGGTGGGGAGAGTGAATGAGAAACACTTGCCCCTCTCTCATATCTATCACTGCAAAGCCCCTTAACCCCCAGCCAGCCAGCAGATCAGACAGTGGTTGTGTTGGGCAGCTTCCAGGTGTGAATGTGTGCAACTGTGCAAGTGTGATCATGGCCTTTGTGAAAAAGAGAGCTTGGCTCAAACTCCCCTGAATAAATAAAGGTTAAAATAAATAAATGAGTGACTGAAGTCTAAAGCCCACAGACATCAGCATACACTTGGTATCCTCCCAAGTGAGGCTCTGCCAGACCTGTACTGCAGCCAACTTCACTTATTGTTTGTTTCCTGAAAAGAATGATCAGTTGAACTGAGGTTGGATGACTGAACCAGCAACTGAGGCACATTCTTCTCTGTTCTCATTGGTCGTCTTACCCCTACTTTAGGATCATAGTCCTGCTGCAATGTCATGAAATTGAAAGACTGTGCAAAAACAGCAACATTGTTCAGCCACTATGGATGTCAACATCCCTTTAAACTGAAGGTCAGCACTTTAATATCATTGTCATTGTTTCACTTGGATCCAGCTTGCAGTATTTAAAGCCAAAAAAATAAAAAAAATGTCAATGTACTAACAGTTATGGACTACAGCTACTGCAGATAACAATATGAAAGTATTTAATGCCCTTTGCTGCTTCCATCATTTAGAGATTTAAGTTGAAATGATGCATTCACATTTAAATAATGTGCCTCCTCTAAGTCTTTTTCCCTGTTGCTCGGAGTACTGCCCATTGTACTCAGAGCTGGCGAGTGTATCACTACTCTAATCTGTTATTCTTATGTATTTTAAACGAAGAATCCAACTGGCTCATTTGGCTCAAAAGTTGTTTAGTTTAGCAGAAAAATCATGTTGTCCCTTAATATCAATAAGACCCTGGCTCCAAGGCTTTGTTATATAATGTCAAAATAAAGTGCTCTTGATCTGCGTGCCGTCTATCCATGCATGCAAACCAAAGATTTCACTGGTTATGTAAATAGACTATAGTTGTAACCTTTTATTCTGACATTTATTCTATTATGTGAAATATCTTTATAAACTAGTGATGCCTTTTTTTGATTGATGGCTGATTGTGGATAGCTTCGTAACAACACAAATTATACCATGAAGGCAAAGCTTATATAGAACAGCAGTATTTGTTAACTACATGTCATTGTTTCATGAACTGAATTGGATTTCCCATGGTCAGGAGTTAAAGTCCTCAATTTATCTGAATCATTTTTCATTTATTTTCCAGAATAGATCACTCTGTGATATGTATAGAGAAAAATTGTATGTTGATATACAGTGCAAACCAAAAATGATAAACTTATTGTCTCATAAAGAACAACTACATTGTAGAACCTTATGTGAAGTACAATTTAAATAAAAATCATTCATCAATCAATCATCATTAAGTTTCCTATGTGCACAGTTATGCTCAGGAACGTTAACCACTCAATTTAGAGACTGAAAGGTTCAATGCCTCTCCAGAGGAGGACATACTTTGTTTCCTGTGTGACATAGGAGAAACTGAGAATGAGGTTCATTTTCTCTTTTACTGTCCTACACACGAAGACATATGAGGGATTTACTTTTCAGTAAAATGACCTCCATTTATGTTGATTTCTTTTGCGTGAATGACAATGAAAAATTATGTTTTCGAAGGAGAACCTCTTTTGTGGCAGAATTTGTTTGTGGGGCCTGTGATAGAGGGCAGAGTAGTATGTTTGGTGAGCAGTAAGATAACATGTATTTTGGAGTAATCACTGTAATGATATGTTAGTGTGCACGCAACAGAATAAAGAAATCAATCAATGGTAACATGATGTCTTATTAAAAACTTGAAAAACAACAGAGAAAAATGCTATAATATAGTGGCACATTTCTTATTACTGTGTTTGCAGCTCTGCCGCACCCTCTTCACTAAAGTTCTGTCCTCTTGACAAAAACCCAGCAGGACAAAAACTTTAGTGAATGAATTTATGAGGTGCTGAGCCGGTGCACAGTGTGGGATCTCCTGTATCAGCGTACTGCAATTCAAGAAGCCTATTAATCCCTGATACCACTGCATGACCCACAAGAAGCAGACCTAACACCAGCTTGATCCATCTTCAGCACCCCCAAGAGAGTTACAAACCCTATGTGTGAACAGCATATACTGCATGTTAGGCCGGCAGAGGAAATTCGATGAAATTAGGGTAAGTGTCGGTTAATGTGAGTGTGTAGAAAACAACAGCACCAGCCAAATCTGTCAACGTCATAACCCCTAACACACATGCACACACACACACACACACACACACACACACACGGTGTGTTCTTATCACTTCTTTTCTCACCTCTTCTCTTGTCTTGTTTTGGTGCTTTGTGTGTCGACCTCTGTGGCCTAGTCCCATGTCCACCCACAGTATCAGCTGGGATCCCTAACAGACTTTAATTATCATCACCTCAGTGCTCAGTGAAAATGTGAGAGCACAAGGAGCAGAGGTTAAAACTGCGGTATGAAAAATGGGACAGCACTTTGTGAATTAATATGTTGCCCGGGTCATTTAGGCCTGGCTGCAGCCACTCAGATGTGAGGATTCGAAATTAGATGTAGTTTAATACAATTCACTGTTGCACACTTTTAAAAGGTAAAAATAGCCTAAATGTTATTAGCAATGTTTGATCAAATCAGAAAAAAATAATTATAATTAAGGAATGTATGTTATTTACACCAATCACTCAGCATGTTATTATGGATCCAACTGCGTACTGTGACTTGCTAGTATTCATCATGTTTACACATCTTGATAGGAGGCGGTTAGGATTAGGGCAAAGAGGTCATGGTTTAGTTTTCTCATTTTCTAACTTACACAACTCAAATACACACAAGAAAAAAGCAGTAATAACAATATTAAGACATAGCTTTTGTAGCAGTGACAAACAAAAGCAAGTTTAACTGATTGAAAAGGTGTAGACTGAAGCCTTAGCTAATTGTATCTTCCCTTTTTACTTAATTGTTTTTAACTGTTCTCTTTAGATTTATACAATGAAAATGAAAGAAACAACAAAAGCAAAATATATGCACATTCTATACACTGCAAAATCAAAATTCCAAACAAATATTATTATGCACATGCAGGTGTTTATTCCTAGGTTAAATGTTTATTATTCATATTTTTTGTTTTGGTTAGGGCTCATACTGGCTAATCTCAGATATTCTCTGAGAATGAAGTGGTAAATTTACAGGAAAAAACTCACAAATGCACTTCCAGGTGATATAGTATAAACAGCGACATAGTCCAAATAGGGACAAAGATGTAATGGATGAATTGGTCAAGCACAGGATTTTCACACAGAAGACTGTGATTAAACTCATTATTGGTAGACTTGGTTGACTTATTATTGTCAGTTTTTAGGATGCATAAATGTCATGAACGCACGCTGTGCAAATAACCTTGCTATTGTATATATCAGTTTTTTGATGTTGGAAGGCCACCCAGGATATATACACCATAGGTGGTAATAGCATTTTTGGCTATAGACACCAGGGTACTAATAGATGCTGTCTTATAATTATCATGCCTTATAGAAGCAGCTATTAGTGCTATAAACACATTAGCTCTTTTTTCTTTTGTGTGTGTGTGTGTGTGTGTGTTTGGGTTTGGACATCCCCCTGAGCGTAATTCCCTCAAGCAAAGTCTTCAGCTTTTTAGTGGAAACTGTGCATAAAGGGCTCAAAAAGTCCACCGGAGAGCCCTCAAGCACTTTCTGATTTCACAGTGGGACAGCCCTGAGCCCCTGCGGACTTATCAGGAACACATGTCAAAGCCTATGAGACCGTGAGTGTGGACATTAAGACTAGGCCTGTATTCTTGGCTAAGGCTTGCTCAGTAAAACCAATTTATATGCCTGGAATGAAAAATACAGCAAAACTTGGTTTGTTTTTTTCCCTTCGTTTTCCTTCGCTAGACAGTTGTTGTGCTCCCACCCACTCGTCCTCCTCCTCCCCACTCCTATCCCTTCCCACTTTCTTCCGGTTTCCTACAGCATCAGAGTAATCACCCTCTTTCTTTCCACTCTTCCTGATCTCGCGCTCTGATATCGATTGATATTTTTTTGGATTGATTCTTGTTGTGCTGCTGCATTCAAACCCTCAGGTCTAGAGGTCTTGTCTTGATCTACCCACAATCCCCCAGTGGTGCTGCTCTAGGCTCAGGTGTCAGCCTTATCAAAAGCCTTCACACACATGTGCTTTGATCACTCACACCCTCTGACACACACACACACAAATAAATGCAAAAAAATGCTATGCAAGTCACTCTCTTTCTCTCACACATCTATGCGCTTTGATCATCCACACACATACGCAAGAACACACACGTACACAACACTTTTGTAGTCCTACCTCTCACTGTCTGTGTCTCATTTTCCTTTACCTCTCACAAATATGCACACAAACAGACTCACGCAGCAATGCTTTGGGTGGTAGTCGGAGTACAGAAAAATATTTCGAAAAATGTCCTAAACTTTAAAAGTTGAGTTGCAGTTCTTCCAGGAGCTTTTTCAAAACCATAAACATAACAGTTATAGTGACTTTTCAGAGAGTAGATTCATCACAACAATGTAAATAACCACAAACTCTTGAGCGAACACTACAATAGAGCCTATTTACTTTCATCATGAAACACAGACAGCATAAAACATCTCGCAACCTAAGGAAAATGGGTTTGCCATATATAGTGCTGTATATGCAACTTAGAGGGTCTATGTCACATATACAGACCTAAATATATTATTATTTTTCAAATGACACCTTTGGGATCTTATCAAAGAACTGACATGCAAAACAGTAAAAGTAGCCTAATTAATGCAATATTTACATGCACAAGCTAACATTGCAGTAAAACAAGTACGTTTTTTAAAAGTAATTTCTTAAAAAAGCAATCTAATACTATTTTTTATTCAATATTTCATTTTTAGCTGCCTGTGATGAACCACATTTCCTTTGTCTGTCATCATGGCTGGACAGAAGAGGTGAGTGAGAGGGTTGTGATGAGAAGATGGAAGACTGTAGTAGTTTTCTATTTAGAAGATATTACAGCTAGTGAGTTTGAAAACTGATTTTAGAAACGATAGTTGGTGAATATTACGCATATGGATTAAATGAAGTTGCAATGATATGACTGCAATGGCGCATTTTCATAGGAGCTGTAGTCGTTCAAATGCTAACAAATCAATTGTTGTTTAACTTTGTTTAAATTAATGAAGTTCTTATTTTCTAATGGTAAGTGCTATAGTGGATGTGATATTGTCTCATTTTATTCAGTATCAACAGTCAACTTCAAGGACAGGCTTCATCTTTTCAGAAAGACCGATGACAGAATTGCTGAATGAGAGAATGCATTGAGTTACAGAAGCTCACCCTGACGTCGTGTCATGATTTCAGTTCTCTATTAAAAGCAGCAGAGTGGTGAGTATGATGTGACTATGTTGCTGTAGTGATGGAAAAAAAGTTAAGTGAAAATGAGTGGACTTCATGTGAGAAAGTGAGCACATTGAATCTTTCTAGACTTATTGTGGCTCACAATGCAGACACAAAAAATCCTCAAAACACACGCAAGCATTCTGCATCGCTAATGGCTCTCGGGTCAAAAGGACAATTTCAGACTGAAGAAAACTATTTCAGTAAGGTCAGTCGATAAAATTATCTCAGCAACAAACAAAGGTCTTCATAATTTAAAAACACAGGCATTGTTTCGTAACAACACAGGAATTCAAGATTACAGACAAGTGCACAAACACAAAAAAGATGGTCAGCTGTGTAAATCCAATATATATATGCTCAAAGCTCAAAGCCCATATAAATGTCAGACCAATCGCAACAGCACTGTTGATGGCGTGCACACCAATTGATACACACAGGTGTCAAATCATGACATCAAATCCCCTATTTATAGCATTAAATGACTAATTAAAACCAAACTTATCAATAAAACAAGCTTTCGAACAAATATCATGGAGATGAGAAGTACATGAAATGACAGAAACCAGCTTTGGGCAAAATTTATTTGGTGTGTAATTTGAGATTATAATTTTGCCCATATTACATCCACTAACATGGAGGGGGTAAAATGTATGACCTATACTGCAGCCAGCCACCAGGGGGCAACTGAGTATTTTGGCCTTACTTTTGGGGAGGTGTCATGTTGTCCACCTTTATATACAGTCGATGGCTTAAAGGGTAACTACACCCCCCAAAATCTGCTCTGACTCTACCATCCTGATTCAAGAAATGTAACAAAGGACAGAGGGAGCATTAAATGTAGGAGGCATGGTCACGTGGGAAATAGAAAAAACTGACTGACCACCACTCAGCATAGCATGAATGGGGAGATGGTAGTCAAAGTTAACCAGCTATGACCAGCTACTGTCAGATTCTCTCTTTCTCTGCTGGATAGTAAGGGGTTCTGACAGTCACTACAAGCACATTAATGGCACTTCTTGAGAGAAACTATTTGGGCATTTGTGTTGTAGCTGGGCTAGCAGCTCTACTACACTATATGGACAAACATATTAGGCCACCTACACATTACACCTACAGGACATTTTATGACATCCCAATCTAATCTATCTATATAGATATCTATATATCTATATCTATCTATCTAACTATCTATCTACTTAAAATAGCAACCATAATATTCATTTAAAAAAAAAAAAAACAGCAGAGGAAATAATCTTGTTTATGTACGGAATTTTTTTTTTAAACTGGTGCTTAACACGCTTGCTAATGCTAATACAACCAGATGATAAGTGTGAGGGGCTACGATTAGCCAGTGTTCTCCTATTTATAACTTGGACCGGCACGAGGCTAGTTCACAAAATGCTACACCCCTTTTTATGGAATGGATAACAAAAGATCCAAAAAAATGTCAATGCAATTTGACTTGTGTTTGAATTACCCCTTTTAACACATCTGTATGCATTTATTTCTTGTTAAGCAAACATTTGTTTTATGGCAATGTATAGTAATTGTTTTGCGACCTTGCTTGAAGCATTTGTGATACTTAAAAGAAATAAAAATTGATTGGTCTGCTATCATGCGCCTTCAGTCTCCCCCTGCCCCAGTGGATTAATAACCCAACAAAGTGGATGGATATTGCTTTTTGGGACATCTGAACATATTTGACTGAATTACCAGGCATCATTAAGATAAGTGTTGTCTAAAAAAACCAACCTCTTAATGGCCGACTGTTTGATCTAGGCTGATATTTGATTTGCGATGGCAGTTTGATGCTGCTATACTGTATGACTGTACTGCAGCAGCCTCCCAGTAAAGCGAATGTTCAATCATAGAATCATAGAGATAACTGTCACCAGTATTATTCACGATTTATCTCACTGACAGTGAATATTCATGTGCCTTGATTAGCTAAATAGCAGCTTTTTGGCATTTTTCTGTTTCTTCCCTTATGTGACTTTCCTTCTTTCTTTAAAAAGGGACGTGGCTTGGGTGACGACATAATGCCAGTCAGGTTTATACTTGTCGTGACAGCTCACACACGTAATAGATGTTGAAGAAACTTCTGCTGTATTAACATCATAAGCCAACAAGAATCTTTATGATTATGTGTATAGTGCAAAAGAAAATAATTTAGAGTGGAGTTCCTCTTAAACTGATATTCGAACAAATAGTATATTCACAGATTAAGAATTTAAGTATGTTTGCATGTGTACAACCATGAGTGGTTTTCTGTATTTGGAGTGTGTGTGTATGTGTGTGTGTGTGTGTGTGTGTGTGTGTGTGTGTGTGTGTGAGAGAGAGAGAGAGAGAGAGAGAGAGAGAGAGAGAGAGAGAGAGAGAGAGAGAGAGAGAGAGAGAGAGAGAGAAAGAGAGAGAGAATACTGCCTCTAGGCGGCACTCTGTAATAACTACGTCTCTCTCACTTCCTCTACCTCTGTGTCTCTTTCGCTCTCTCTCTCTCACACACACACACACGCAGACACACAGACACAGAGACACAGACACACAAGCACGCACACACACACACACAGACACACACACACACACACACACACACACACACACACACACACACACACACACACACACACACACACACACACAACCCTATCAACAGTCACGGAGAATTCCTTCTTTCTCGCACCAGCTCTTAGTTACCATGGAAACCAATAAAAGAGCGGTTTAAGATGGGGTGTGTGTGTGTGTGTGTGTGTTAGAGAGAGAGAGAAAGAAAAAGAGAGAGAGAAATGGTGAGTGAAAAATAGAGTAAATCAGAGACAGACAGAGGAGGTGAGATGAAGGTAGAATACGAAAGAGAGAGAGAGGATGAAAAAAGAAAGAGAGAGGAGTGTGAGAAGTAGTTACAGAGAAAAGAAAAGAAAGGGAGGAGAAAGAGGAAAGTGTGAGGGGGGTTGAAAGGGAGGAAGAGAGAAGACAGAGGGAGTGTAAGTGGAGATGTATTATTTAAAGAGGTCTCACCCTGTCTAATGAGTTTGGTCTAAAAGCCCCAGGAGCTGCCCAAAGCCAGAGAGACAGACAGGCGCACAGACAGAGAAACTTCCCTAACTATGTGGTGAAAAAATCCAACGTGCAATACGAGCCGAGAAAGGATGAGAGGAAGATCACTGGATAGGACTGGATTTAGTAAAATGGTTGTGCTTTATGTGAATTGTCCTATAGTGTAGGTGACAGAAATCTCTGCAGATCAATCCATGTATCTGGGTGACAGAGAGGACCAAAGTCAGGTCTGGCTCACTGTGAGGAAACAGAACAAACAACTCCATTGAAGACCAGGGCTAGTACTATTGAAATCTGGGTCAATCATGAGCTAAAACACCATGTACACAGTCCTTAAAAAAGTGAACATAAAAATGTATTGTTTCCAATTTATGAAATTTAAAATTATATATTTTTCAAGTCATGTGTTAACACACTAGCCAAATAATATCCCTGCTTTGTGATAAACCCACAATGACATTATGATTAAAAAATTAAAAATCTCACTGCGTAGTAATAATCTGGCAATGTGTTCATGTTTTTAACAACTGTAACAAACTGAAAACACACCTTATAACAAAATGAAATACAGTAAAACACATGAATCAATTGCCAGATGAAGTTTCAGAGTTTCAGATCATTTCTTATTCGATAGAAAACCATAATGTTGTCTTCCATTGATAGCCTTCAACTGTGACTAAAACATCAATATTTGGCTTCTGTCCATAAATACATTATTGTAGGAATAAGCATCTGCATATCACACAGAATCAATGTCAGCCATCGCTATTTGCTAATATACGCAAGATCTTTATGACGCCTCAAGGAAAGTCTGTTAACGTTACCAGACATTGGAACAGCTTCATTTAGCTCATCCAGGAAATGTAGTAGGTAAGTTATTTATAGATCAAGCCCATCCAGTCTGATTTAATAACTAAAGCTCCTTTCACACATTCACTGCAAACCTGAAATTGTCTAGACATTACCTGGAGGAGCTTCTATGAAAGATCGCAAATGTCCAAATAAGTTGGATCGGACATTAAATAGACTTAAATCTGTCAGCTCCCTAGTTTAAAGTGTGTGTAATGTCTGTTGAGCCTTTTGTGAATAGAGCATGTAATTGTTCAGAGAACTTGCTGCGAGCAGTTAGGCGTGGTGATGACGTTTCTATCATGCTGCTCAAGCAAAACTGGAAGAAAACAAAAATCCAAAAGTGAAAAGCAGGGATCATTTACACAAAGATTGTGATGAAAATATCTAATCGGAGAGATGGTGAGGTTCGCAAAATTTTGTCAGTTAGGGCCAAAGCATAAACAATCAGAAATATTCAAGGAAAAGCAAGGGACTGTTGTTCATGACCACATTAAAAATTATGTAGCTATGGTGCAATCTGGATCCTGTCGTGCCTCCTGCACGTGCTACACAGGCGCCAGCTCTTGCCTAAACCAAACAGAGGTTTTCCAGTAAGTGAGGACGCCTCTGACGCAGACAATCTTCTGTTGTACACTACAAGTGTGAAGGGGAAACTCTGGACACTGTCTGCAATTCATATTAAATATATCAATCTAAATTAGCTTAACTTACTGTTTGATTGGTTAAAGTATTTACTAAATAACTGACTGACAAAGTGACTTCCTGAAGTCTTACCTGGCTGGAGGACTAGCTAGCTGATTGGATGGAAACACTGTAAAATTAAAAAAGTGAATTAAAAAATGAGATGGAGGGACCGATTTTTTTTCTTGTCTATTAATATAACAAGTGAGATTTTCTAAAAAAAAGAATGTTTTGCTGTTTAAAAATGCATAGTAATGAAAGAGCAAAGTAATTTTCTTGATATGAAACACATTTCCAATCAAATTTTGCTGCTGAAAAACAGATTAATGCATCTTTGCATTAAAACTATGGCAGGACAAAGAAGTGCTAAGAGAAATTTCCAGATTCGAGGTTGATTAAGTAACATCTAGTAACATCCCCCACCCCCACTGTCTCTCAGACATTATTAAACAGAGTTTTCACAGGAGCCTTTTCCGAAGTGTTAAGAGGTATAAATAAGTGTGTGTTGTCTGTCTTTTGTGCTTATTTTAAAATTCCTCCCCTGTCCTGCCACCTTGCTCTGTGGCTTATTTGAATTTTTTACCCAGATGGCACCAGGCCAGGTCTCTGTCACTTTGGAGATCACGCATGCATGCACCCACACATACACACATACACACATACACACACACACACACACACACACACACACACACGCACGCACGCACACAGACACACACACACACACACACACACACACACACACACAAAAACTGAACATTAGAAGCATCAGAGAAGTAGTCTTTATGGCAGAACAGTTGAAGAGGTGTACCTTATAAACTGTCCACAGACTGTGGATGTGCATGCAGGAGGTTGTTTTTTGAAATAGTTGAACATAAGCAGGTTTTGCCCCACATTAGCTAACCATCAACACACTGTTTGTAAGGATGCAGTTCTTGATGTGTCTCTCCTACCTTTACATGATGGCAGCGCCTTGTCCCATACTGGCTTCCCATCATTCCCCATGACACAGGTGATTGTATCCCCACCCACTGTTGTGTAGCCATGGTGACAGTTGTAGGAGACCTGGGATCCAAGTTTATAGTCATATCCTGTCCGACTGGCATTCATGATGTTACCAGGGTCAAAACAGGCCTCTCTCGGTTTTTCTGTAAAGAAAAGGGGACAGTTTGTGTTAGAAGAGGAAGAAAAAGACATTCTTCACTATCCTCGAAGGGGAGCTTTATTTTTTTCAGTTTTTACTCCACTCTTTACATAAACACAGTCCCGAAATGCACACACATGCACAAATAGGACCTATACACATGCTTTAAATGGAGAGATGTCAAAGTGAGAATGGCTGCCCATGGATACCCCCCCCCCCCGAATCATTAGGGGTTAGATGACCAAGGGCACCTCGGCCAAATCAAATCCCAATGGACTGAGCTACTGCCGCCCACGTTACGGGACTAATTTGGAAATAAAATATAAATTTTTTGAATTTAAATGATGAAAAATATAAATTTTCTATTTTTCATCATTTAATCCTCTGGTATTCTTTTGGATTGAGTATCAAAACAGGGCACTGCACCACAGTCTCCCATGTGCTGCAGGAAGAGGCATTGTAATCATTTTCTCTCTACATGCTGGTATTGATAACAAATTCATTGCATTTTCATTGCAACAAATAAAGAGTCAAAGCTCACAGTTACAGCTCTATGTTTCTAAAACATGCCTAAATCATTTATGCAGCCCAGTAAAGTAACTTTTAAGATTGCATAAAGGGTCAAAACTGTTGGTGGTAATTTTGGGTCAAATTTAGTTGACAGGTTGTCATTTGTTGACCCCTAATATTGATTATGTTTAAGATTCTCTTTTAACCACTAATATATCATATAGCAGTCAACCATGGTTAAAATCTGGCTTGGCTCTTTTTGAGTTGGCCTTGGGCCAGCTTGCTTGCTTTACTATGATCACCCAATAAGAATGTGATATTGGGCCTGACAGAGAGATACCGACAGACAGAGAAGGAGAGAGAGAGAGAGAGAGAGAGAGGGAGAAAGAGAGAGAGAGAGAGAGAGAGAGAGAGAGAGAGAGAGAGAGAGAGAGAGGGCAAGATGGAAGTGAAACGGGGAGATGATTAAGGTTGTATTTTAATTAGAGAGATGGCAGATGAAATGTAGTGAATTAATGACAAAAGAACAGAGGTGTGAGGTAGCGTGAGGAGACAGACAACAGAGAGGAGATAATCTTTTTTTAATTAGAGATAAATGGAGTGAGAGAAACAAGAGAAAAAATACTTTATAAAACTTGACAGAGCAGATCTCGTCTCTACTCAGTCAAACAACTAATCATCAGCTCCACATTGGCTATGGCTGCTAAATCACCCCCAGTCAAGCAACATCTGTAAAACCAGGATGAGTCACAGGCTGTGAAAGTAAACAACTCATGGGCTGACATGGAACAGCGTGCCCTTTCAACTGAAAGACACTTCTGATGTACAGCAAGGGTGAAATTAATAGAGTAGGCAGCTTAAAATATTATCCAGTCTGCACAACGCTCCTGTATCAACATTTTAATCATAACACTTCATACACACAATGACAATGACTGTTTCTCATTTTAGTTCACGGAACAAATACAGTGCACACATAAACTGGTACTGATTTTTTTTTTTTTAGGTGTCTAAAATATGTTATGCTGCAGCCCTCGCCCGCAGAAATGCATTGCTTTATTGTTCTTAAAATGGCGGTGTTCAACCCCATTTTGTGGACGATAAACAAGGTGCAGACATTTCTCTGTATCACCAGTGAACAAGGGCTGGAAAGAGCAGTGAATGACGGCAAATCGGCCTACATTTAATAGCACAGTCTGTGGTGGAAAGGCTTAACAGATCTGGGGTCTAGGTACATGTCTGTAGTAGTTAACTTGGGCTCCAAAGGTATTATACCAAAAGTTTTTGGTGGAAAGGCAACTTTAGCTTCTGTGCCAGCATATTTGGTTTATCATTGACGCTAGCAAAGCTACACAATACAGAAAATAAGCACAGTAAAAATGTCCGACCACTGTGTCTAACTTTGTATCTTCAGATGTTACCGTTATGGGTAAAAATGGCAACAGAAATAAACAGGTTTGCCAGTTCCACATATCACCGCTTTTCAAATGAATTGCCAGTTGTCTACCTGTAAGTGTTGCACATGTGATGTCATGGTGATTTGGTCTATCATGCTCATTAATAGACTGTTTTACTAGAACTGCATTGCTAGGCTACAGCTTGGGTCCATGCTTTCTTCCTGTCAGCAGTGTCATTTACACACACTGCAAAACACTCCATCAGGAAACACAAAAGGGAACCATTTAGAATGTTTATGTTGTCAAGTCAAGTTGGAAACAGTCTACAACAGCCAAATTGCTTCATTTTTGTTCCTAACAATTGTTTATTTAGTTATACACAAACCTATATTTAATGGCAAGGACACGCTAAAATGACTTGCAAACTGTGACTCCAACCAGATGCGTCAATTTCATGAACACAGCATGTGTATTTGGGGCACAATGTGTCCAATCTGTGGGTAAAAACAGGTACAAAAGCACTGAGAAAATCAGTCCAATAAAATATTAAAAGTAGAGATGTACAGTAATAAAGCATTGATTTTTTTTGTCTAATTCAGAGTAAATAATAATCACAGCTGTTAGCTAGATCCTGGTTTATTTTGGAGCTTCAGACTTAATTAGGCCTATAGTAAGGTGCCAATTCACTGTCACCTGATTACTGATATATTACTGTCGCTGCTACTTTTCTATGAATACTGTCATCACCAAATACTAACACTACACATACTGAACTACTAATATTACTAATGCAGATACCCAACCGCTACTTCTCCTGCTACTATACTTCTAGAAATAATAATAATCATAATCCAGTGGTTATTGTACTACTATCACTACTATCATTACAACAAATACTTTTACTACTACTGTTGATCAATAGTCTGCAGATTAGACTGTTTAAAAAAATGATCAAAGACAAATTTCAATAGCTTAAATGTGACCTTGCAGGAAAATGTATGTATGTATGACTGCAAAAGGCAATGTTTGGGGGTTTAATTACCTCTATATTCGATGGCGAACCCAGACATGCCCAGTGAGGCATCAGATCTGAATGCCAGAAAGAGACTGTTACCACTGCTCTCTATTCGCTCTGGGGCCTGGTTGCCTTGGAGACTTGCAAGTAACGGCCCATTAGAGTCTTCGCCCTCGTAGATGTGCAGGAAGTCGTAACTTGGCTCCATGTTGAAACTGGGGGGAAAAGACAAACCAAATAGAGAAACTTGGGTTTAGGAATTTAGTAAGATTGACAGCATAGTTTGTTTGTGTCCTCTTTTTATTCTCCAAACAGTTAATGAGGTGATGTGTGTTCGATTCAAATTCCTGCTTCATCTAATGACTGCCAATTAGTTTGTGCTATCACTCTTCTAATAGTCTGTTAATCTTGATGTCTTTGACATGTTGTCTTTATGTGTTCACTGCATTAAAAATCAAATGTTTGTTTTTTTTCTTGAGTTAAAGACAGCAAAATGCAGTTAAAAAAACATTAATTTCATTGCTATTTAAAAAAGGAGACGAATTTGTGTGCTGCTGCAAAAGTTGTCAGACTGCATCATCTGAATATTATGTTAATCATCCTGTTGTCTCATCTTGAAAGGGCATGTCATGATCTGTTTTGATTTATATCCTCAGGATGTGTGTACTTGTGTTTATGTGAAAACCTAGCACAAATATGTGCCATTCATTTTTAACCTTCAGCCCAAACCTAGAATAACTTTTAACGCATGTGTCTCTGTAAGGGTTTCACTGGTTTCACTTTGACAAAGTCTCAGTGTTTGCTCTGACAGTGGCTGTGTTAGCCCTGTCTCCCACTTGTCACACAAGGACAAACACACACTCACACATGCACACCTATCTCTGTGGTTTCCTTCAGTGTGTGCGTTTATGTTTTTTCGGCCTCCCATCTGTCTGGTTAAAGTATCCTGCTTTGTGTTCGGCTGGAAGTCATAGGACTTAACTGTGTGTGCGTAGGGATTTGTGTGTTGGTGTGTCGGAGCAAAGACAGACAGAGATGAAGAGAAAAAGAGGAGATTGTGTATGTTGAAGTGCAGCAGAATGAATAAGTAGCATAAAGGTACCCTGTGGAGTTCTGCAGCACCAGGGGCACTGTAAGAGCATCATTTAGATGAGCAATTCCCTGTACTGTCTGTATCATGTGTTCAATCATCATGTAGAGAAAGATGCACATTTATGACACAAGCACTGACATGAGGTAATACACAGCTCTGCTGAGAGCATTTAAAACAACAGCTTTCCACAAAGTTAGGACATACAATTCACATTTGTTAGGACCTAATGATACACACTATTTATTTAGTAGGTCTGTGACTATCTTGTCCGACCGAACTCTCATTGATCGTCAATTGCCAGTGTTACTTTAATAAGGTCATGTGTCCAACAAAGCGTCTCTTTTCCCAGCTTAAAAAATGTCAGTTGCTGTTGTTTTTGTCCTCTGCGATGGTTGGTCTTTGTGGTATTTGGCCTGCTCGTTCTACACTGTGATTGGAAGGCTGATGACAGTGACAAGTGCAGTGTTTTACCCAAAGTTAAATATATTTCAACTCACTGATTGGAAAAAAACATCTTAATAATCATGGAGACATTCAATGTCTGATTTTTCAACCTGGATTTATTTTACCAAGTCTCTAAAAAGACATCGCAGTACAAGGCTGAATTACGCTTTTGAAAGGGAAACGACACTGGAGCCTTGTGGAAGCGGAAGGATGGATAACGTTAGCTTCTGGGCTAAAAATAATAAGTCTCTCCCTCGGATGCAGGGATTTTGAGATATTTCATATTAGTAACATAATTGTTAATACAACATCGTCATACCCAGAGTTACCTTCTATAGTGTCCAGTGTGTCCGATTATCCTCATTAGTCCTGTTCAATGCTTAGTGATGAGACAGATACGTGCACGCAGCTCAGATGGAAAAGCACTACCCTGTGAGTTTATTTTTGGATAATACAGTGGAGATGTTCTTTAGGAGAGAAAGGTAAAATGCAAAATGGATAACTCATAGACCAGACAGAGATTTTGATATAGACTCAGAAAAAAGGTATGATATCGAAACCCTGAAATGCCAAATTAATCTGGCATACAGGGCTATTCTGTCACAAGTTTCCTTTCCTCAAGTTTTTCCTTTACATTAAGACAAAAGATAATTATGAAGTCCAGACAAAAAAGGGGTTACTGACAACAATATCAATCATTAGAATGGACTTGTTGAACTTAAACAAACAAAAAAAAAAATCTTATGTAATCTTTACCGAAGTTGAAATAAGTGTGAAGAATGCCCAAGTTTAAGCCCTGTGTTTATATCTGGTGCAGAATGGGCTTAACTACACATAAGCCCTTTTTGCACTGACAAAGCATTAAAATGATCCGTGCTAATACCTTTTGCATTAGTGATACATTCTGGGTCTGAATGCTAAAGCTACTAAATTTCATAAAAAGAACATAAAGATCTCGCAGAGCAGAAATGGGACAACATCATAACCTTTTTTGACCGAAGAAGAGTTATTAAGAGCAATCGTGCAAACTTGAGAAATTACATTTTAGCTTGTTCAGTTATGAATTATACATCTTGTAATTTACAGCATTAGTGCCACAAAGCAGTCAGCACTCTCATTATGAGAAAAATGCAAATGCTTTTCCACTGAGTATAAGTAGTCCATTGACAGCACATTTACAGAACATGATATCACTTTGGGATATTTTACAAAGAAAATAACACCTTTTCTGTCTGATACCTTTTAGTGCTACTGTAAAATGAAGGTCAGCTGGATGTGGATGCTCAAATGCCCATTATATGATACCACAAATGAGCTCTGACTTCACCAGAGAAACAAGAATTGTGTTTTGATTTCAGAACTGATCAAGAGTCTGAGTCATGAGTAATTGGGTCAATAGAAAGTCTACTCCTACTTTTATAAAACACAATTACTGGATTGAAATTGGATAAATAATGAAAAAGAAAAGGCACACAGCATTCACAAAACAACCAATATCAATACAACTTAATTAAAAGTAAAAAAAAAAAAATTGTCTCACTGTTACAACTGAAAGGAATTATCTCTCCAGCTGAAAAACATGGAGCCAAAATTGGGTCATTTTTTCTCCTTTGGCAATCTGGAGAAAGTCAGCTTTGCTTTTATCTTTGTTGCTACATGTGAAACTCCAATCTTCACTTTTGCCTTAGTCATAAGCCCCTAACCACTGTGACTTGTAAAATATTCACCACTGAGGCACAATCAGGACATGATATGTAAATAAACACTGCCCTATTACCAAAAAAACAAAACATGGACATGGTCAGAAAGTCCTTTCATTTACAAATGAATTTAATTTTTAAAATCAGGGCATGGTGTATCTGTCAACATGTAATGATCAAAAACTTCCTGTACGAATCATTTTACTGTTCGTGCTGATTAAAAAAAACGACAACAACACATGGCTAATTAAGAGAGTAAGGCAGTTTAAGGCCCAGACAGTCAAGAACAAATCTAATTTCAAATTCCTGAACCCATTTAAAATAAGATCATCTCACCACAAACTATACATTGGGCTACCTTAGCTGTGTTAGATGTGAATTTTACTGTACATTTAAGACTTATGAGGTTTTCCCCACATGAATGGGTTTATTAGTTACCTTAATGATCCTTTACTGTGTGTTAATTAACATCAGACTAAACTGGGCCTGATCCCTGACTATACAGCACAGACCCTTTTCACCCTGTGTGGGCCACAGTGAGTCATGAAGAGTCTACTCCTGAAAAATAAACTCAAACTAAACTCATAAAACAAAGTCCATGGAGGGTGATACATTTTTAAATTTAAGCCAGAAGAAAAACATGTTTCATAAAATGCTTCAGGGATCCAGTCCATTCCCTAAATCTTTAAGTTTGTAATTTTTAATGTTTTCTCAGGTATTTGGATAAACTAATTAAATATTAATATGATCAGTGAGACCACTGCTCTGCCCTGATGTGTTTGTTGCGGCCACAATGCCTTAAGATTAAGGATAAGTACACCTTGCTATTCCCTTCTTATCTTTTTTGTTGTAGTGGAATGTTATTTATGATCTGTTAGTAATACTTCCTCTCATGGGTGGATTACTGAATGGGCCTACAGGGCCCAGACCCAAGGGCTAAGGGGGGCTCCTAAGCCAGAGTCTCTGCATGAAGTCGCTGCTATCAACTTTGCATTTCTTGCCACACAGTCAAGGGGTTTAGTCATACATGTCAATAAAGCCTGTTTCCCACCAGACAAAAAAAAAAAAAACAAAAAGCATGAACACCCACTAACATCTTGCTTTTGTATTTAATGAAAAGGTTATAATCAGCATTCACCCCCGGGACAAATGACTCTGCAGTGGTCATGGGTAATTATCAGCTCCAGCTCTAATCAGCTCTGATCAGCAGTAATGGAAATATGACACCCATGTGGATACAGTAATTTTTAGCCTTTTTCCAGTGCAATGCACTGATGCAGTACCACAAAAGAGCATCTGTCAAGGTCCGAATATCATTCTAAATTTGTCAGTCGAGTTTGACAGAGAGACCGTATAAGTAACATAAAAATAGAAGTAACCACCATAACCTTCTCACTGGCTTCAGTGCTGCTTTCTATGGTTTAATAACCTGTTTTCCAGTGCACTCATGAGGCAGACAGTGACACACCACGTCTACTGGTGATGGGAAAAGAATTCATTGCCTATTTTTGGTGGGTTTTCCAACATTTAAAAAAACCTGCATATGAAAAAGATAATAAGTTGCTGCACCCTGCCCTTATGTTCTGCCTTGAAAATAAATGAACACATAAAGAAAAAAAAATAATAAACTCAGCGCCGCTGTTGTTTCTCATCATGTGACCTGGCCTTGACCCTGCCTGCACTCGGGGTACTGTGTCATGTGAGCACTGAAAGGCGCTGCATATCGAAAGTAGAAGTCGAGGATGAGTTACTGATGCGCACCTCAGGTCAGACAGAGAGAGAAGCCTGACTGACACATCAACAGGCAGGTTATAAGTTATCTATGTTTACATTTCTTTTTTTTTTTCCATGAGAAAAAGGTCCAAACCTTCAGGTGCGCAATTTAGAAAACTAAGAATAGAGCAGGAGGAAAATAGTTCCAAATACAGAGTTATGACTTCTTTAATAACATAAAAAAGGCTGTGTTTCATTTGTACTAGCTATCTAAGTTAAAATCAAGCAAAGCTACTAATAATGTTTGATAATGATGCTATGATACTGGCTAAGAATTTAAGAATGTTTATGAATCATCTGAATGTCAAACCACTAGTTTATATAGTTGACTGCGGCTGCTGGTTGCTTAGTGCTGCTCTTTTGACCTAGTAAGTATGTTAGACACTGTGCTGAAATTAGCTGACCAATATGGACAAATAATTACTCATATTGTCGGGCATGTGTAACTGTAATTGTGGTGCATCCTCTTTTATTTTATTGAATCACAAATAAGAAATAATTGATGCACTGCAGCCAGTGTTTGTCCTACTCTTTCTGCTGCGGGTTCATGTTTTTGCCTGTGCAGTAATCGACTAATGTACTCTATAACTGTCCAGATGCACTCTGGTGACTTTTGCAGAAGCACCCAGCAGCTGCTGGAGAAGGGCCTTCTAATCTGCCATCTACACATCTCTCTGAAGCATGTACATTTAGCCAGTTATTAATGGTCTATGATTAACTGCTGTCTTATCATTATTGTTGTTGTTGTTATTGTTGTTGTTGTTATTACTGAATATTACAATTAAATCTTGTTACAAATGAAATGCAGGTCTTAGTCAAATTAAATAAAGTTAATTTGTACAATGCCTGCTTTATATGAAGTAGAATGAATCAGACTTTATGCAGTGGTCTAACAGTATGGATTTACTGTATGTTTGAATCCAGCTGCAGGTCAGGCAGCAGACACCACCAGCATCACTACACTCAGCGGCTTTTGTAGTGTAAATCCCAGTGTTTCTGATACACTGCAGTGTTGTCATTAATCAGATCAGATTAATCAGAAATCCTGACACGATAGTTATTGTCTCTTAAAGGAAATAGCCTGCTTTGATTATAGTGACATTAGCTGCGGTGCAAATGCTTAATCAACTTTGGTTTGCCATAAAGCTACCAGTTTATTTTGACTCATGTTTAGACACCTCTTATTGTTACCCTCATGTTGCAGCTAAGCCCTCTGCCAAAAGAACATAGGCAGCCTTTTAAAAAGCAAATACAGGAGGGAAGTCTGAACTCCTGCAGGAAATTCTGAACTATGAATTCACTGCTGAAAAATGGTGCAGGTTTATTTGGACAATTTTAAAGTGGAAAAAATATCTTAAATCCATTCAATCAATCAAATGTCAGAAATACCAGCTGAGAGGCAGCAGTGTTCGTACAAGCACAGATAAGCTCCACTCCTGTTTTTTAAAGATTGAGAATACTTATGAGAAAGGATACACAAGTTGCCATGTACACTTATAGAGCTGTGTTTAAAATTAAAGTGGCTTACCTTTTAAAGATGAGAGCAATGACAAAGTCAGGGTTGACTCTGATTCTCCAATCACACTCTTTTCCAGGGGGGTAAGGCTGGGGGTAGTTAGGAGACAGAATCACACCGGAGGGACCGCTGACATTACCCCCACATGTGGCTGGAGACAGAACAGTGAGAGACAGAGAGAGAGACAGAGACAGAGAAAGATGATTACACAGCACTGGACTTGGGGTAATTTGGAAAGAGAATCACCCCTGATTGACCACTCATATGACCCCCACAGGCAGGAAGAGTGGAAGAGAGTTAGTTATTGATGGGAAGTATGGCAGAGGTTGGTTAGAAGAGACAAAATTACCCCCAGTGGACCTTTGATATTACCTCCACAGGTAGCTGGAGCGGGTGAAAGAGCAAAGGAGAAATAGAGAGAGACTGTGAGATTTAGACAGAGTGTAAGGCTGGGGGTAGTTAGCAGAGAGAATCACCCCTAGCGGTCCTGTTATCCCACAACAAGCCAGAAAGCAGGAAAGAGATATTGGCAAGAGAGACAGATAGATGCATTCAAGCAGCAATTTTGTGATGTGAAGGAAGAATTTGAAACATGGAGAGGTGTCTTGGGGGTGGCAGGTGGGTGTGAACGGATTATCAACACTGAAATAGAGGTAAACAAAGGCATTAACAGTTGCAAATCACTCTGAGGCAGACACACACTTACGCACTAGACTGTTGTGTATAATGTTGGTTTAATCTTTTTTTTGAACACCCAGAGATCAACCACCTGAGGTGAAAGTGCAGGATAGGGAAGCACACCCAGGCTAAACTAAGACAAAAAGGAGACGATTTAAGCTCCAAGTTTTACAGTCATGCAGAACGTGAGGTCACTGGCAAAGAGTCAGAGGCAATATTAGGTACAAAGCATAATGTGCTTCACAGGCATGGTTACAAGGCAAATTACTAGTCCCCATGACTGTGCTGGAGGACTCCCCAACAGTGCTGGCTGATAAAGAGAAGGGAGAGGCCACCTAAAGGGAGGCTGTGGCATCCAACAGCAGGGCAAATGTCTGCAGTCCCTTACTGCAAGCTTGGGGGATGGACATCATGCTACCTGCTGCAGGAATTTTGCCCGTCTTGCTCACACTGTTTACATCTAACCTTCAGGTGTGTCTGCTGTCATACCTCATCCCCGCCCCTGCATTATTTAAAACCCAGCAGCCTGGGTCCTTCATGGTTATCTCTGGTGAATTTCCTCATCCATCTACTCCATCCATCTACATGACTAACTCAACATGATATTTTAATATGCAAGACAGAATTGACAGAATTTAAAAAGAACTCTATGTGTCCCAATAACGACAATAATGACAATAACTACAAGCTGGAAAGAATGGACAGAGAACTTTGGACTTGATACAGGCCTTTGCACTAACACACCGGGTTTGTAAGTTGCTCAGTAAGGACACTTAGAAGCTCTTGCTGCACTACAGATCCTATCTTTTTTTTGCACTGACTCTGCATTTTCAGGAAAACACAGGCCTCATGGCTAGAAGTCACTCCCTGTGTGTCAGAGAGAGCTGAAGAGGGAAATGAAGGAAGGAAAGCACACCTGAAAGTGGGGGAGTGAAAAACAAACTGCAGCAGAATTGTGTGAATGAGGTGTGGAGTGGGATGTGGAAGCTCACTGAGCTATTGGCAGCAGGTGGGCTGGATGGTGGAGATAATAGAGAAAAACAGCAAACAAGCTCTAGTTTTTCAACAGTTTTTGATACTATGCTAAAGCTACCTGCATCTAAAAATCCAACCTCACTTTTCCCACCCTTCCTCTCCTCTGTGCATGTCTCATCAACCCAGTTTTGAGTTTGTTTTGGTTTTAGTGACCTAGTGGCAACCTCTGGGGCAGGAAAATGAAGCCAACATGAAACTGACAAAAACTGCAATTCCTCAAATAGGCTCCAGAAGCCAGTCAATCTCAGACTGTATAAATAATGGAAGTAGCTACTGTGATGTCACCCATAAAGCTCGAGTATTTCAGCCGCAGCTTTCTTGGATTTTTGTAGCTTGCACTGACCATATTTGAGCCAGAGGTTGGAGCTGTGAAGGAGTGAGTGGTGGATCTGACTCATGAACTGTAGCAATGCGTCAGAATACGAGTCACTCAAGCTGCTGCTTTAAAATAAGCATAACTTTGGGCCTTATTAAAATGTAAATGTATAATGTATAAATGGTTAACTGTAATACAATACCCCCCATAGAGTTTTCATGAATGTTAAAATTTACATTTGAAATATACATATTTGCCACCTAAATAAATAGTTTTTGTCTCTAGAGCTAATTTCAACATTCATGACAACTGTACAGGGTGAATTCTTACACAGCTCACCTGTTAACATTTTTATTAAGGCTTAAAGTTGCGCATAAAGGGAAGGGTCGCTTTGACTGACAGGCTGACGTCAGATTTTCAGTCATATATAACCCCACGCTCCTCCACAGGGCCAGCCTCTTGCCCAAATATGGTCACTTCTGGTTCCAAAAAACAAAAACAGTGACAGCTAAAATGTCAGACTCAAAGCTTTAAAACAGGGTTTCAAAAACCCAGGGATGAAGTTATGATGGCTACATCTATTATTTTATACAGTCTATTTTGGTTACGCATGTTTCATTTTCCTGTGGTCCGCAGCAACAGCACTTATTGCTTATCCAAAACACAGTTTGTTCAGCAACTGTTCAACTTCTCCTTGATCTTTAAGAGCATGCCTCCAGTAAGTAAAAGCCATCTGATGCTCCAACATCATATGGGATTAGAGATCACCTCACCAGCAGGCTTCAGCTGATTTGCCCCCAGAGAAGTATGTCAGATGTAGCAGAACACAGGGAGCACTTAAGGGGCCTAAACTGTCATGTTTGTTGTTAACTCTTACATGTCACACTTAAGATACAACTCTGGATCATTCCACCTCCAGTGGTTTTGTGCTCAGTCTTCCATTGTTTGATGTATTCATTAGAGCAAACAGTGGAAGCGTCAGATGGACAGTATCTAAATATCTTAATATCTAGTTCATATTAAGTCCTCCTGTTTTAGTGCATGGTATGACATTGAAGTCTCCAACATATTAATATCTGACCACAGCATCAGATTTTTATTTTCATTCAACATAGTCTAAGTTTTGCAGTCAGGGATCCAAGGAGAAATATTCACCTACCGACACACGTTGGAGGGTCAGGCTGCCAGTAGAATCTGTTATCCATCCGTACACATGTGATGGTGTCCATGCCTTGCAGCTGGTAGCCTGGATCACACTGGAACGTCATGCTGTCACCGGGCTCCTTACTGTCCCCATATCGAGAGCCATTTACAGGGATGCCTGGGTCATTGCATGTTGTTGCTGTCGTAGCTGGAGAATGTGAGACAGACAAGGAGAGACAGATGTTGACATATTGTTGGTTGATAGAAAGAGATTGAGACAGAAGCACACCAACACAAGAGCACCATCAGCAGCTGCAGATAAGACACAAAGACAAACATGAATACTATGGGTACACTATTGTCTCTTACTGGTAGAGTATTGATTGAGCTCACTGTCATCAGACTGACAAAATGATTCTACTTTTTATTAATGGTAGCAGGGAAGCTGGAGATACATGCAACCTGGCCAGTTATAACTAAATGTTTTGTCCCTTCAGGTTAAATCAAATTTGGCTTTTTAATTAGTGACTCCCCTTCAGGGTGAGCAGTGTGCTTAGTGGGGATGCACTATAATCAGCCTCTGTGTTTTGGGGTTTCATTATTGGGTTTGCAATAGTGGTGACACACACACACACACACACACACACACACACACACACACATTTATAAAGCAGCTGGCTTCGGCATAACGTAGATAACATGTAGACCTAGCAAACACACACAAAGTTGCAAGTCAATGTGCAGGACAATATTTATGTGTTGCTAGGCAACAGCTGACACTTCCAGCAGTTGCAGAACTAATTGTGTTGGTGGAGCAAAAAGATCATTAGATGAACAAACAAATCATAATCTGTTGTTGCTTATTACTGTTAACTAATAAATGACGCTTGCTGAACTGTTGTATAATAGCAGTATCGCACTCGAGATCATGCTGTTGTACTGTCTGTCATTACGGCTGTGATTCACTTGTAGGTACAAGGCCGCAGTAATCTGGTTACATGTAAAGATATACTATGCAGGATTTTCCTACGAACAATGTATAGACTCTTACAAAAGTAATTCCTCTCAATTATCCCTTATGACCCACTAAATGGTTTGCTAGTGTATTTTTCTGCAGAGACTCTGCCCTCTGCCTGTAAAGTCTTATTTTCTTCTTATGTTACTGTGTTGGGGACATTCCTGGGCACAGTGCGCAGGTGAGGTAGGAACTTTATAAAAGGGTAGTGACAAAGTGCCAGACAGTAAACAACATCCAAAAAATTCTACAAAAATATCCAAATAGAGCAAGGCTTAATGCCAAACAGACTAAGCTTTTTTCAAAATGAGAGTGAATACCACAGTAAACCTTATGTTAAATGACTAATGTTAAAGTAATACATTATGTGAATACAAATGTGCTTTTTACTTTTTTTTTTGTCAAATTCCAGTGATTTCTAGAAACTAGCTGATAAATGGTGCCTGGGTTTGAGAAGTTGGATAAAGACCAATGGTTTCACAACCTTGAGGGAAGGCCATTTCAGTCAATAACAAAATTAATTTGAGGGGTTGTGAGACAATTGAATGGAAAGGAAAGCAGAAAGAAACTTCAAAAAAAATTTTAAATAAAAATTGTGCTGCTCAAAAGTAATTTTTTTTTTTCATTTTCAGAATAACTTTCCTGTGATCTCCTGGGTAATAATACCTCTTTGTTACATTTACTTTTCTTTTTAATTCATCTGCAAAAGAATGGATAATAAAGAATTTTCCACAACATGAATCCTCATTATACAACAGACTAAACATTGAGTCAAGAAGCTCCAGATTCAAAATTCAAAATGATATATCAATCTTCAAACTCTCCATACAACAAAATTTTGAAAATTTGCAAATAAGCTCACCAGTGTACAATTTCTCTTTATAAATCCTAAATCAGCTTGGAATAGTCTGCCCATTGATCAGACTCATTTCCCGCCCTCGAACACACCCACATTCAACCATCAATGTTCAGCGCAAAGCACCTCATGAATTATGATGCATAGAAATGAGCCTGCTGATCGATGTTTTACAGTGAATCATGGCAACAACCGAGTGTCATTGCAGTATTTATGTGTTTCCAGCAATCAGACTGACTGCTTCACACCTTGTCAAAATGATTGCAACAATCAGTGATTTCCCCTAACCTATGATATGATTTGAAAATGTAAGTTTGATGGGTACATTTTTTAAGTAATTTACACCATCCATATGTGCAGGTGGTTAAGACGATGGGTGCTGGGTGAGGTGACTGGAGAAGGCAGAGTGTGTGGAAGGCACTGCAATGTCCCCAGTGCGCTCTGACAGCACAGTCGTGTTCACTGCAGCGATTTTACACACAAAGGGTAGAGGCTCCTCCTGAGCCTCTAAGTGCTGGCCTGGTTTATCCGGTACCTTCTTCCCGAACTCGACAGAGAGAAAAAGCCGCGATCTGGGTGGCTTGGATCTTTAAAGATTCTCCTGACCTTATTCTTGCAGTGCCTGGTGTAAATATTCGTTAGGCAGGATATAGCAGCACCTATTCAGTTCCTGTTCAGCCGAATAAACCACTCTTCGGAGGGCCTGTTCCTGTTCAGAGCTGTGTCCTTCCCCATCAGGAAGCTCTCATTGGTGCAGGAGTAGAAATTCCCCCAGTCTCACCTTTCTCACCACAGCGTCAATATGCAGCGCAGCAGTAGTTCCTTCCCTGCTTCTTCCCAAACTTCACTATTATGTCCTGATAGTAAGTCCATCAGTTAGCCTAGTTAACGTGGCTGAGTTGAAAAGGGTTTATTATATTCACGCCTAATATTGGAGACAAGCCAGACTTTCCTGAGAAATGCACATCCTGGCATCATCCAAATATTTCAACAACTGTAATACAATCCACAACTGACCACAAGTCAGTAGCATACAGTGCGCTCTCCTTTGCACTCTGGGGGAGGAGAATATGATGGTGACACAGCATTAAGTATTAAGCAGAATTTGATTAGAGCTTTAGGTTAGTTTATATCTTTTACTAACTAAAATGAAGCTGAATAAATATGGCTCACAATGAAAAGCACAAATAACACTGCTGGCCTGAATGTTAGGTTCCTAAGTAACATGTGATAGGAAGTGAAATTTCATGTCAGCTTCATGTTTCATCATTTTACCTATAATGATGCCTCTCACATGAAACTTCTACAAAACAATCTGGTTTCTGTTCACCACCTCATGATCTAAGGTACCAATTTTCTATGTCTCTAAAATGTTGGAATGCATGGGTGAGAGTTTCCATACAGGTGCACACATTCTTCCATCAAGTTTGTTTTTTTTAAATTACAACTTTTTATGTGAGATATAGCATATGCCTTTTTCAGACTCAGTGTGTGTGTACGCAATGGTTATAAATGAGGCCCCAAAGCCCTGGAAAAAAAAAACTAGAAGAATAAGGAAGCTGGCCTCCTGAATTACAATCCTGAACACTGAACATATAAGTTATATTTTGCACAAATATTGAAACAGCTGGTGCTGTGACAGTCATAGTATTAGAATATCACATTTATTATATCTTCCCAGTACAAAAAATAAGTGTTCCACATGGGGCAGAGAAAGGGAAGAAAAAAATGAGGAGCAAAACTGCATGAGAAAGAAATCTGTAGTAATGTCACTCCTAAAAATCACTCGCTCAATAAATCCCCAAACCTTGCTTTAAATAAATCAGTGTGGTGGCAAATACCATTACCTTTGCTTCAGTAAATCAACATTGAGGTAAATATAAGGAGTCATTACCATAGTAATGGAATAACAGTGATTTGATTAGCATGTTAGTGAGTGCAAATATTTATTGTTTTAAATATGGGGAGAATGAAAAAAAACAAAGTGTGTGTGTGTGAGAGAGAGAGAGAGAGAGAGAGAGAGAAAGCACTGGATTTAAATATTTATGAGTGGAAATATGCATCTCTTAAAAAAAAGTTCTGACAGTTATGTCTGCTGGAGTTTGTGTGTGCACACATGTGCCTGCAGATTTATGTAAACCACAGAGAAAGTGGTGTACAGTAGGGCTCTTGTAAGAATTGTTTTGGTCATAAATGGCTTTGTAAAGGTATACGAGTACATTTCTGTGTGTGTGTGTGTGTGTGTGTGTGTGTGTGTGTGTGTGCGCGTGCGCGTGCGGGCGAGCATTGTGGATGCACTGTGAATCATGGATGTGAGTAAGCAGTGGAAAAGGAAAGATGGTGACTGTCAGCCTTTGATTGATTTGCTGCTACAGTGAATCCCAGTGACTCTGGCCAATACTAAGACATTTTGGGGTCCACTGGCTCAAAAATAAAGGTAAATATGTTACAAAATGTGAGAGCTTATAGACCTGAAGTAAGAACTTGAAAAATAGGAATGAGAACCTGAATAGCTAAAATCTGACATTATATGTTTACATTTTCACTTGTATAAAAAATTAGCCATATAATTAAATGTTGGATAGCAGGTTTGCAACTGTCATTGTTTTCATGTAAATATCAATTTGCACATTTGTTCATAGTTTTTCTGTGACATCACATTCAGAACATGGGCATGTGTACATTTTCTATAAGTGAAAATTTCAACATACAAGTTGCTAATTATTTCTACAAGCTATGTTTTTCTTTGTGGTTACTTATGTGTGAATATTTTATTCAAGTAAAAATAATGTACATGTCGCTTTATGAGTTAAGGTTTTGCTCTGCAGGTTCTGACACTGTATTCTGCAAGTTCTTATATCAAGTCTAGAATCATCATACGTACTTTGCAACATATTTACCTTCATACTCAAACTGCAAAGGCTATCCTTGCAACCACAGGGCACAGTATGTCCACTTTGCCCTTTCTTTAAAAAAAAAAAGGTAAGCAGCAGCATTAGTTTGTTTTCATTAAAATCTCTGTTTGATGTGACTTAAATCTCTTTAACATTTAAAAACAAGATTTATTGTTGTTAATTTTGTGAGTTTAAAACCCCTAATATGAATGTAAATGACTTAATTTAGCCTGTGAATTAATTTTTAGCACTTTTTTTAATATTTCCGTAATTCTTATTCTTATTACTCCATTTTCCAAATAAAAAAATCACAATTCTGTTAAAATAGCTAATCAGAGAAGAATCAGCACTCATAGTTTTGTAACTGCGTCTCCTAGTTTCCTAATTTGTGTGATACGACCAAAACGTTCTGTGGTGGTCTCCTTCAGTACTTAGTGAGCCTGAGTCCCAGGGTGAGATATTAAAATTCTCATTTGATTCTTTGGCTAAAGGTTTTTCAGAAATCCTGTTAAATGCAGCATTAATTCCACATTAACTCTCTTATAGCCAATATGAATGAGGTTTATATAATAACTAAAAAAAAATATATGCGTGATGAGTGCTGAGTTTGTTAATTAGCTAATTTAATTGCTAATTCAGTAATGGGTTTTTCTTCATCAATGGATGTGGGGGGATAGAGTGTGACAGACCACTCAAATCAGTAATTTAGTACAATCATGGCACACTTTTGATTGTTTTCAGTCATTCAGAGTTTCATCCACCTTGGGTATTCCAAATGTAATGGTTGTGATTAAGAGACGAGTGTACTTACTGGAAAACTGTATAGAAAAGCCTTGCTTGCTGATGAAGTAATCAGAATCAAACTGCAGCGTGAGTATGTTGAAAGTCGAATGGATATCTTCAGGTAAGGCGGGGCCTGACCATTCTTTCAACATGATCCCCCCATCTGATGGCCCAGATGGGCCATCCCAAACTCTCAGGATATCATGGCCGACCTCAGTGTCAAAGACGATGAAGTGGAGGCTGAGAAAACACAGAACTTACTCAGATCCAATACAAACATTAACAACTGTTCTTTATTCAGCAGTTTTACCAAAATCAAGCCAGCCATGAAATAAAATGAAGCAGAGCTGAGAACAAGCAAATCACACTACTGCACACGCACACACACACACACACACACACACACACACACACACACACACACACACACACACACACACACACACACACACAGGAATGTCAGCAGTGGCCACAATGTGTTGAGAAACACGATGGTGGCATAATGACTAATGCGGTGTACTCTCCTACACAGCAGTGGCTTTGACAGTGAACATTTATCTATAATTAGTAAATGTATCATTACCTGACAGTCATTACCTGTATGTAGAGCGAGTTAGCCAGAAAACTAATCCTATCTATGCCAGAGAAAAGCAACTCTGCGGATACTTGTTGGTGTACTTGTTTTCTTATTTCTATATAAAAAACATTTCTTGGCTAGATTCCTTTACTGTAAAACAAAAACAAATTCAGATAACTGCAGGCCATCATCCTACTCACAGTGGCGTCAGTGCACATATCCAACTGCTTCATAATTACCTGATAGTCTTGCCTGTGTCAGCCTCTATTGTCCAGGTACAGTGGAGGTTGTTGTCATATGGAGCAGGATATCCCGGAGACAAAATCCGTCCAGACACTGCTCCAGTTATGTGACCTCCACACTCCGCTACAAGGACATGAGAAAAAGGGATGATCATCGCTGGAGGGAAAAGTACATATTTTTTCTCCTCTTTATAGGACCTTTGAAATTTATCCATAAAATCTGAAATACATACAGAACCACATTTTCATTCAAATCAAATTGACAAAACACACACAAAACCACAGCAGGTATATCACTACTACACATAGTACTACACACATTTAAAGGGGTACTTTGTCGATTTTCAACCAGCTTTGTACCATAATAATGTGGGTGGTATGTGTGGATGAACTGTGGTAAACTTTCCTCCACTTCAGCGTACCCAGATCTCCCTGCTCATGTCTCAGCTTTTGCTGGCTCCAGGGCTGTAGCTCAAACTGCGGATTGTGCTTCTGCATTTTCGTATGCCCGCCACCAGGACATTAAGAGCACTGACATGGATCAGGAGAAAACGAGGCACCCCTCTCCCTCTGTCTCTCAAACTCAGATCAAATGGTAAAACTAGGCAGTGCTGATCAAATATAAACAAAGACTTTGTTATTTTATTGCTTAATTATTACCTACAATGTCTTCAGAGATGTATTTAAGGGCATTTTTGGCTCTAATATGAGAAGTTGTGAATAGGAAATTGTGCTGTTTCTCATATTATAAAAACAGAGGTTGATAAAAATGAGAGTGCTGATCAAATATGAATCAAGACCGTGTTATCGTGTTGCCTACTTCTCACCTTAAACGTTTTTAGAAGCATGTTTTAGCTTAATGTAATCTGAAATGGTTTGTGCATGCATTATGTCACACACTAGTGGGCGTGTTAATTGGCCCAGTGTAGTGCAGTGCATTCTGGTAGCTGAATGTTTTCTACCTCTTGAGCAAAAGTGAATGCTACTGCCCTTTTTCTCCATTTTCTCTGGTCATGTAGCAGGAATTTTAAAAGTAGTTGTGTCTTTCTCCTGCATACACAGCCCAAGTTAATGAAAACACCACCTTTCCAGCAGTAAAATATAAATGTAGCTGGACAAACCAAACATAGAAGGGGCGTCAGAATTCAACAAAGCAAGGATTGCAGGCTACCCATATATTGCAGGATTTCTGCAGGGCTATTATGAATTACAAACTCTGCAGTAGATACTGTTGGCAACTTGAAGCAATTGCTCAGCCATAAAATCCACTCTTCTCTATAATGAAGACATTTAAACTGTATTGGAGTACATGAGTCGCTGAATTAAGTTTTTATAAGGTGACTAAATAAATAAAATAAATCCTATTAAGTTACACCAATTCACCTGCATTGTCATGGTAAATCTGAACCTGGTCATCCTGTTTTACACAACTTGGTTTGTACAAGCTATGCTATGAATCTGTGAATCCATAGCTCTTGCTCTTTCTGTTTTGGATTATTTGTTCATGTTCATCATTTTACAGATTCTCTCTTAATTGGAGGTCATCACAACTTCACTCTGTCTCTCACAACTGAGACCTGACCCATGACCTGAGTGGGACGGCACTAAAATTATGTTCTTTCTAAATGGGTCAAGTACGGTCTTGTTTTGCTGCTGTGGTTCTCGAATCTGTGTGTAAATGTCTCAAATCAGAACAGATCCAAGCTGATCAAAGCATACTTAGTATCAGCTCTGATTATGTGGCTCTACAAGTCATAATCCCATCTGAAGGAAACATCCTGGGAAATTATTGGACATGTAAAAAATAGAGTAAAATGCATTCCATTAAAGGACTTTTTCAAAACTAGATCGGCAAATATTGGCTTGAACAAAGTTATCTTCTGTCTATCACACAGTTTGCTATAGAATACTGGTGAAGGTGAAACTATGACATTCAATATTTCCTTATATTAGTCTTTGCATAACTTAACATTTGTTCTCAGGACATTATCATTATATTGCTGCTCTTTTCAACTGCAGCGGCTTGCTAATTGATAGAGCATGATGCTGCTGATGGTAAACTCCAGGATCTGTTTGGTTTGACTGTCTTTTGGATTGGATCTAGCTGTCCTCCGTTATTTTCTGATTGGGTTATCTGTGTTCACCCTCTTTTCATAATTTATGCACACTGGGTTTGAGTAGGTTTTCCATTGGTCTGTTTTGGATTTGGTCCAGCATGTTGGACCTTTGAAGACCCCTTCTTTCAATAGAGACACATTCTTTGTATCATATTTCTTGGTCTTCTTTCAAGGCCCATTAACATTTCAGTTTATCTATGTAAGAGGCAGCTCCTCTACTCTCCTGTAAATCACTCTGAGGTGTGAAGGTTGAGTTAAATGAAAACTAGTTAAAACAGAGCTTGAGTCAGTAAATCAACCTTAAATTATCCAAGCTCTTGCCATGCATTTTTAAGGTAGGAGAAAAACATTGATAGCTGTTTCCCCTTAAGGATCTCCAACATCAATAAAAATCTGCTGTTTATTGCACAAGACAGAATTGGCTTTTGTGTTATTTTTATATTGTTTTCAGTGGTGAGGAACAGGGGAGATAGCAGGAAGCAGGGGAAAAGGCTGGGAGCAGATTTGAACTCATCATGGTAGTACATGGTAGCCCACTGAGCCAGCAGATCGCTGCTGATTAGAAAACAGTTTGGTATGGAGAATGCTTCATATCAGTGTGTGATTGTGTGAGTTAAGAGGCCACCATTAACATGGCTCTGCAATCTACAATACCATGACAACCTACTGCTGTTGCATTACCTTGTGCAGAATGCTCATGAATACACTTTCACATGTAACCACAAACACAAAGAGGGTAGCAAATAACAACACAATCTAACACATAAGGCCAGAAACATACTTGAAAACACTTATGTACTTACACAAGCACATACACGCATATAAATGCACACACCCACACACGTATTATAACCCGTTGTTTCAGTCACCGCTGATAGAAAACAGGAGGACAGGCAACTATTGCGCTGTGTTTTGCAGGTAGAGAAAGGAGGAGGCACAAACACACATGAGAGTAAAAAAAAGGAGTTGTTTGGTAAGCTTGGGTCTATGACAACTGCAATTTCCCTGGATAGAAAAAGAAAGAGAGAATAAATGGCACGCACATATACAGAGGAAGATAGACAGGTTTACTGCATGAAGGGAGAACGTCAAAAAGATTCAGAGGTAGACCAGAGAAAAAGAGAGAGATAGACGGTATAGAAACAGCCTGAGGCAAAACCATCTCCTCATCTCAATGCTAGTACATGCAGATATGGGACCGAGCCAGACAGACAGGGAAGGAGACAGTCAGAGAGGCAAAGACAAATGCCCCAGCAGACAGACAAAGGAGGAAGATACAAAGGTAGCTATGGAGGTAGTTAGCCCAGGGCTCTGCCAGCAAGTATTCTCCTGGTTGCTGGCTTACCTGAAATAAGGCAGCGACAGAGCAGCTACAAATTAATGACTGACTGCAGAGGTACACAGGGACACACACACACATACACAGATTTACACACATCCAGCCAAAAACGCATACTCATTCTTATTCACACCCACAGAAATACATTCACCACACACACCTATGCACACACATTCTTTTTAGTTGCTATTAGCAACCACATCAGACCATGTCCCACCTCAGAGAGCTCAGGTGTGCTGGCAGGTTAGAAAGAGACAAGGCTTGGCTCTGCAGTAGGGAATTCCAAATTAACATGTGCCAAGTGCCCGCCTTTACCCAACAAGGTAGAAATACTTACAGGGAAAAGTGCTTTAATTTGTAAAATATGCAAAACCACAGAATATTTATGGACAAGCAGGAATTATGGACTTCAAAAAATTGCGAATTTGCTTCAGGGATTTCAAAGCTAGCTGGTAACAATACAAACAAACAAACATGGAGTTCATGCTTCACTGGTGGTTACTGAATGACAATAAGGAATCAGAATGGCCAGCTGTACATGCTCTAGCCAATACCCAAAACTACTTTCACAGGTCTGTAAGCAAAAGGGAAAAAAAGTCTCCATGCTAAAGCACCTGAATCTTTTGGCACACTCCTCCCCAACCTAATTAAGAACTGCCAAGTGCAAACTAAAGCTAAATCTGCTCTCTGGCAGCTTATCTACCTCAAAACCTAGGAAATATTCAAATATATTCTAGATGTGCCAAATGAGAAACCTTTTTGTCATTTTCATGGTCTGAAAAATAAAACTGCACAGTAACAGTCACATAGATGGCTGATTATAACATTATGTTTTTGGGCAGTCCTAATAGTGATCTTTTTAAGCTTTATTGATAATCTTTTATTAAATTTCTTCTTATTTTGCGTGGTACTGAAAATGTACAATTGTTTTTATGTCCCTGTTCTTAATGTGTTTGCATTGCATTCATGTCAGAAATAAGCTGTCTTTAGTGTTGTCAGTAAGAATCACAACACTTGTGTATGAATGAAGTTCAAAGATTTTTTCAGGTCCAATGAATTGTTACTTTTGTTGTCACTATTTGTAGCTCTTTGTCAAACACTGAGCCAAGTTATCTAAAATCTAACTTTTTTTCCCAGAAGATTTTTCATCACAGCAAAGCGGTGGTGTGGAGTTTGCATGTTCTCCCCATGTTAGTGTGGGGTTTTTCCAGGTTCCCTGCTTTCCTCCCACAGTCAAAAGTAATGCACATAAGGTTTATTGGTGACTTTTAATTGCTCATAGGTGTAAATGGTTGTGTGTCGTTGTGTGTCCCTGTGTGTCCCTGTGTGACAGTATGGCAACCTGTCCAGGGTGTAGCTCTCTCTCTTGCCCAATGTTAGCTGGGATCAGCCCCCCCCCTCGATCCTGGACCCTTAAAGGTAAGAGTAAGTGTAAGCGGGGGATGGGTGTAGCACTGTTTATGTGGGTGTAGAGCAGAGGTGTCCAAACTTTTTTGAATGGGGGCCAGATTAGATCATGTAAAAAAATAGCTGGAAGCCAGCTGGTTCTTGCATCATATGGATTATTTAAATGAAAAAAATATAAAAAAAATCTTGTACAATGACTTAAACGCAACTCTTTCATCATTCAGTGAAAAAGTATTCAGCTTTCCACCGCTCCTGAAAGCAGAGGTCCTCACTGTTGACTTTACACCTCTTTGCTGTGGCCATGTCTGCTACCCAGCAGGAAATGCTGGCTGTTAAATAACTGTTCCATTTGCTTAGTTATTGTTGATTTATGAAAACATGTCATTTCTGCCTGCATAAGTCCTACTTAATGCATGTCTACAAACTGTATGATGTTCATCTCATTGTGAGGGGAAGGGAGATCATGCAATGTGATATTGCTAGATTAGCCAATATTATGTGGTGGGCCACATATAATATAATTGGTGAGTCAAGCCGAGGGCCATTTAGAATTGGTTTGAGGGCCACAATTGGCCTCATTGCCGGACTTTGGACATGAGTATAGAGTAAACTAGCTTAGATGAAAAGCTGAATTCCTCCAGGTGAAATAATTGTCAATACTTTTACTGTATTGGCATAAAAGAACACAGGCAGGGAAATTAATTATTAGAACTTTTCAAAGTAAGACTGGATGTAGTCATCAGTTTTGGGTTGTAACACCAAAGTGCATATGGGTGCACTTTCTCTCCAGTCTGTGATGTCCACTATCTGAAACTCAACAATTTCAGATGAATCAATATAGTTGGGTTTTTTTCACATCAAATCATTTTCTAGCATCTGAAAAAAAAGTCTCTCCTGATAGAATATTCTATTTATTGTGCATGCTCAGAATAGAACAGAAAGCGAAGGCTTCTGTCAAAGTCCTTGACATAAAATACTGTGTGCACCTTCAAGATTCAAGAAAGTAGTCTGGCTAACATTATAAATTTATCTCAGTTCAATTCAGACAGTCATCCCCTATTTTTGCACCTTAAGCATGCCATCCTTAAAATACACAAAAGCCTGGTGCACTAAAATCTCAGGCCCGTTGACATCCTGCTGTCCACACTTAGAGAACTTTGTGTGCACAGGCTGATGGATCAGCAAGGCCTGTTATTACACACAAAGGTCTATTAGCACCACTATAAATATTCCCCACAGAATGTTGAATCAGTCCCCATGCCCTCTTTTCAAAAAGTGATTGTATTGACTCAATCACTTGTTCACTCACTCTCTCGTGAATCATCATGCTCTCACTGAAGCTTAGAAACACACATAAGTAGCTTCCACTGTTGCTTTTTTCCATGTCACATATTTCTCATTGAATTGATGGTTAATAATTCAGACCTTGTGGATCTGAATTATTAATGCATATTGAACTTACATATGTGTTGGCATACTAACCGATGCAGGAAGGAAGTGGTTTGTCCCAGACACGTCTGTCCCCGCTGAGACAGGTCAGAGTACTGCTGCCATGGAGACTGTATCCAGGGTTGCAGGAGTACAGGACGAAAGTGTTGGCATAATGACCGTCGTCCTGGATCTTGTAGCCATAACTAGGCACACCTGGTTCCTCGCAACGTACCAGGTCAAAACCTAGAAAGAGATACAGACATAGGTATGCAGACACAGGTTAGATCTTGCTGTCCATGCAGTAAGACAACATTGCATAAATGAACTGGGTGAGTCAGAGCAGTTTTCAACAAAGGGACAAAAAGTCATACTTTTCTTCTTGTGTATCCTACAGAAATTTGAAGTTTGAATACTCACTGCTATGCAAAAACTGTGACAGCTGCAGTAAAAGTTACTGGACATTTAACTCTACATTTTGGTATTTTAAAAATGTATGGGCTTCTTCCCTTTCTGAGAGATACAATATGCAGTGAGCAGCCTCAGCGATTATATTCCTCGACTGAAAATGTTGCCTCTATTTGAAACTGTGGAAAAACATCAAATGATAATTTCACTTCCCACACAACCAGAAATATACTGTACACTTGAACGAGCACACTGCAAGGGACATCTGTGAGATTTGAAGATAACCAAGAAGGAGAAAGTTTCCCACCTCTGAGACAAATGGATAAACAAAGACACAACAATGTCAACACATTTTTCCCCTTAGATCAGGTTCTCAGAGAACCCCTCCTATCAGAAATGTCCAAGTTGCTATGTAATGGACAATGAACAGTGAATTTTTCAACATCTTTGGCTCTGTATATAGCAGTGAATCTCAAACTTTTTTCTGTAATGACTGCCTTCAGAAGCTGAAAAAAGTAATGCCCACTATCACACACTTGTTATCAATCATTTAGAATAATTAAAGAAGTAACTAATAAAAGATCATTTATGTTGAAATAACAGTCAACATGATGGAATCAGCAGACCCATGTTTAGTAATTTTCCCTACATGAGGGACTTTCATTCAGTTATGTTACACACCACACCACACAGACGTCAATATGATGTCAGAAAGACTTTGGACTCTTAGATCAGAGAGGCATTGAACTTGGTTGGAAACCGGGTTGGTGATATGTAAATATCTGGCAACATTAGAATTTCATGTTGTGTGGACATTAACACTATCAAGTTTTGCATATGTTTGGTTTTGTTCTCCATACCTCATGATTAAATGGTGTTTTTCTCCATCAAGATGACATTTGCATGAAATGTTTGGAGGACGCTGGATTTTGTTTGCTTCACTTAAAACCAACAAAATATTAACATCTGTCGTCAATACTCTGTCAAATTTACATCGGCATTAGAAGTTGTCCTGTCACAATCTTAATTCAACCAAATATTAGTGATGACATTGGTGGTCTGCTAGGTCATCTATGCCCCACCCACAGTGGCTCTATATGCCCCTCCAGAGAGCCACTGCATACAGAAACCCATTTTTGACACAACAACTTACTGAAACCATAATCTGATCAAAAATAGATTTAAATAACTTGTCACTTACAAACAACACTGGAACCACGTAGACTGATTGTAGTAACATCTGTGAACCATAACCACAGTAACTTAAATAGAGTTATTAAGATTGACCTTCAGGCTCTTCAACTGGCACTGAAATATGTCATCCCAGTACATTTAGTAAGATTTCAGAATTCTTTGGTGATGGATTGAGCTTTTGTCAGAAATGACTGTGAAATGTCTTCTTGGCAGAGGATGTCACTAAATTTTTTGATTAGAAAACTCCACCAATCCTCTTGACT
This sequence comes from Plectropomus leopardus, assembly GCF_008729295.1. Taxonomy (NCBI): domain Eukaryota; kingdom Metazoa; phylum Chordata; class Actinopteri; order Perciformes; family Serranidae; genus Plectropomus; species Plectropomus leopardus. The sequence continues at coordinate 23,946,442 of NC_056463.1, forward strand.
GATGTAATTATGAGAAAAACAATACATGTTATGAGTTATTTCTGGACAGAATCAGGACGCACAATCAGAACACGCTCACTGACCAATTACAATTTATTCTTCCATAACGCCTCGTAATAACATCTTTAACACAGCCAGCAAACTTTTTAAGTGAGCTGTCTCCACAGTTTTGTGAGGTGTGCCTGCAACTGTCTAACCATGCCAGTAAAACAGATGCATCTCCTTTCCATCAACCTTTCTTGTTAATGTCTTGAACAGATGTTTGAAATCGTATTACTCCATTAAAAAAGCCTCTGACACTGTGTAGTATTAAAGCGGTTTTACTCAAGTCCCTGATCCTGTTTAAGAAACCACCACTGCCTCTCCTGACCACATGCTTCTCTCTCCTTCCCCCTGTATCAACCTTCTATCCATCTCTCTTATCTCTCCGTCAGCCCATCCATTGTAGCAGAACTTTGCAGAAGGTGTCACCTTCTCCACTTTAACGACTTGCAGACTAACGGCTGTCTAATGGTTTAGCTGACACACAGAGCATCCGTCTAGTATCCATATACCATCTACCGTCATCCGTTTGTCCCTCCGTCCAGCCGCTCCTCCACTCCAGATGTGTCACTTTCTCACCTTCTTTTAATGACTTGCAGATAAATGCTTCTCTAATAGCCTCTTTGACTTTACACAGCAGCTGGTCTTGCCTTCTTAACAGACTCTTTAAAGCCATTAAGATGTGTGCTTGTGTGTGAGAAAAAGGGTGTAAATATGTGTGTTTGAAGTATTCATACACTCATTTCTTTTTTTTCTGTACGCTCAGTAAACTACTGCTGCACTTTGGACTCCACCTTCAACAGAAATTGCTTTGGAAAACTGTTTGTTGATTTCTTTTCAGCTGCCAGAAGTGAGAGAAATAGCTTGGTAATTTGCTGACGGAGAAAGACGAGTCTCTAGAGTTTTGTAGTGCATGAATCCTATTTTGTTCTGGTATGTGGCACTCAAAAATCATTTGACTGAGGCATAGGACAGATGCAGGATATATTCATGAGAGCAATCTTACACAATCACTACTACTCTGGTTTTCAATTAAAAACATCTCCTTACAAGGACCTTCATGATGAGCTACTCAAAATTTAGGAAATTACTGTTTGTGTGCATTTGTGTGCAAGTGACAAACTCTTTGTGAGAGTGAGAACTTGAAAGAGAGGGTTGCTTTCTTTATTTGTCCGTACTTGAACAAACCATGGCTGTGAAAGCAAATGCAGAAGAGAAACAACCTATTTTGCTGTCTAGTTTCTAGGGGTGAAAACAACAAGGCGATGTCTGTTACATTGTTGACGATACAATATAAGAACGATATGGGCTTATTTATAGCGGTACGATATGATACGATTTCAAGACTAGAAATTGATGTGGGAACTTTTTTTGCCAAAATAGAGGAAAAGAAAATGCCTATTTCAATGCAGTGGTAGTGGAGGTAAAACAATGGTAATACACCAAAGCGCACAAACACTCAGTGCATGACCTCTACTCAATGTGGGTGAAATAAATACCTGGATACTGGTTAGTAGAGGTCAGAATTCAGCAGTTTTGGGGGTTTTTTTGCAAGGGAATCAGAGCTAAATCAACATAACAAGTTAACACAACAATTAAAAGGCAAATTGCCATTGCATGTGATCTTGTATCTGCATATTTGGCAAACAGCACACATTTTTATCCTGAACATCTCTGTTTTTACAAAAGCCATAATGCGTCCAAACCTTGGACTGCAAGTGCAGACTTAAAATTGCTCGCTCGCTGTGAACCTGGTGCTTCCCTGCCATGGTCCGCCACTATCTGAAGCGACACAGCTAAATGCTGACGCTTTACGCATGCCAAAAAAGGGCTTGACTATGACTTTTTTCCCAAAGAGTACATGCTAAGTTAAAGTTTTAAAAAATTAGGAGTGCATAAAGAACTTTAGGGGTGCAATGAAAAAAACTTTCTGTATATTCAAAACATTCCCCACATATCCCCATAACTGTACAATTATACTTCAGAGGAAAACACTGTAGCACCAATTTACCCAAGACAGACATTCACATTTTTACTCACAAATGTAGCGATTAAAATATCATGTATTATTATTTATTAAACTATCCAGCATTGAATAAGAATTAAAAAGTCCACCTTGAACAGATTTTGAATTCATTGAAATACATTGTGGTAATAATTCCTCTCCTGACTGCAGGACTTTGACTTTAATTTTTAACTTCAGCTGTGTGCTATTAATAGTTTTACTTAAGAAAAAATGTTTTGAGTATTTCTTCTACAGCTGCCAACTGCCTACCAACATTCCCAGTTGGAGAAAGAGTGAAACTAAAGCATAGCAATGTGTCTAGGGCTCCAGGGCCCCAAATCACTAAATCTGCCCCTTATAATAATGAAAGTGCTCAGCACTCGATTAAAGTAGAGACACAGACGACCTGTCATTGTAGTATGATCTCAGGAATATAAATCAATGCATTCATACAATAGATGTATTGTTACACCCCCTATTAAGTCTAATCAGTTACGGTAAACTCAAATAACTCACTTGTGTATGTGAGGCGAAAGCCCTGATCGGTTCCAGAGGCATTGCTGTTGAACTCGAGCCACAAGCGATTGGACGTACTATTGATGACAGGACCCATCATGCCATCATGTGTAAAGTTACCAAGGAGACGGGATGAGGTGTTCTCTCCATCATACACCTGTCAATCAAAGCACAGGAACAGAACCACAGAACATGAATAAAAACATGAGTTAAAAGTGTTGATGGAGGTTTATGTGGGTGTACGTCTACCAATTTAGGTAATAAGAATATGACAGAACACAGGTGAACAGTGAATTGCTGATCTGGTCTTGACGCCAAAGATTGTAACAAAATGTGGTCAGTCTTGAAACCAAAATTGCAGGGCACTGTCTGTATTGTCTGTGCCTCTCCTCTGCAACACGCAGTGAGTCATCCAAATACCAAACAACGCAAGCGTGGCAAAAAACATCACTGTGCCTCAGGAAATAGCCACTTTGCTTAGCTTTGCATCAGCGCAGACCTTGTGAAGCACCACAGATAGAGCCTAAAATATCACACAAAAGTTGCTGAGGTCACAAGTGAGTTGTTAAGGGGGCTGTATGACAGTCTGATGAACTGATGAAGCCTCCCTTTTTTCTGTGAAACCATCAAGATTTTTATGCAACAATTCTAGAAAAAAATAAAACAAAATGTGGGAGTTTCATGGTGGGTAAATAAATTGGTTAGCTTACTTAAAATGTTTGCTACAATTAAATTTGGTGGACCGAGCTTGTTGTGTAAACCTACTTTGAGTTTTGCAGTTTAATCCTTGTCTAGCACCTGTGGGAAATAGTAGATTCAAGTATCACTTTAATTTGTACCTTGGCAGAGGGGATATTGCAGCCCTCATTGAAAAAAGTAGCTCATTCACAGTTGAGTTTGTCTCCAACTGTGATAAGTGTTCCAAATTTTTGTTTATATTTTTGAAAATTATTCTGCCAAAGTGGATTTAATTTAACAGAGAAAACCATCAACAAGTAATATTGTGTGTTAGCAATAAGCAGTAAAAGCTAGAAGTCTTAGTATGCATGTCAATGTCTGTGTCTGTGTGTGTGTGACTTGGCTTAAAATGCTGTCATGAATATAAGAGAAGGTGAAAATATCAGGAAGGTGAAGACAGAATAGATTAACATCATGGAACTGGATTACTATTGCAGGACTTTGCTTGTATTCACTTTGCTGATCAGCTTTTTCTTCCTTCTCTTTGTAAAAAAGTATGAAACTGATGAAGATGTTAACATTTCAGCCATCGTGGAATTGCTTCATTGCATTGTTTGCACCACGATCTTCAACCTGTGACTGCATTCTCACAGTGGCAGCGCAAACAAGACATAAAACAGCTGGAAGTCATTTATTTCAAATGAGCGCTGTTAGAGAAGTAGATACCGAGGGTGAAGTAATGGCTGCCAGGAAGATTTCAGCAACTTGGCAACATCAGAAATACGAGCAGAGTGTAACAGTGTCCCATTGAAGGGTTGATGTGCACAGATCACCACTGTAGCATATTCACTTCCCACTATGCTCACTGTGTTCTAACTGCTGCATACTCCAAAACATGGCACAATACACAGTTAACAGATTTAGTTTGTTGTTTGGAACCAAAGTAAGCTCTGCAGATATGCACAACAAAGCGAGCTGTGCTAGCGACAAATGGAAGCTGTTTATTTTGGCCATATTTTTCAATATTTTAGTGAAAGTAATGTTTGCAACATACTGAGAATACAGATGGAAAGCAGAGTGGTATATTGGTATATTATAGTGCAGCAGAAAAGGTTAGAGAAATTAATATGGATGATTTTCAAACACATTTTAGATTTTCAGATCCCTCCTCAGTTGCTCTTGCTTAGGTCTGTACCATATGTACCATATTTTACCCTGTTTATCTATTGGGGTGGGGGTTCCTAGTCCACTCTGAGGGGCGAAGGACAGAGGGAGGGAGCCTTGCCTTAAAGGTGGTAAGTATTTGATACTGAGACCCTGATACTGATACTGTTTCAGAGTCTACTTTCTGCACTCTCGTGGTCAAAAATCTCTGAATGCAGCTTTAATGCGGACAGAAGAGAAGTAGCAGGAAGTGGAGTCTATTTTTGACTGCAGTTTGAAGGGGCGAATTAGGACTCTGAAGTACCTCATAATACTATCTCACAGCTGGGTTATAAATGTGAACTGCTCATGCTTATATTTGGCAGCCTGGGACATTTTCACAGATTGGTGGTGACAGGTCTGCAGGTGGCAGAAATGCCAAGGAAAAAGGGCTAAGGCGATGTACTGTTCTATCTCTACGAGTACTGCCAGTCAGAGCAGACACCTCTACGTGAAGCCAAAGTAGGAGCTACAGTATGTTCATAAATATGAAGAAGACAGACACTGTGAGCTTAAAAGTTTAAAAACAGAAGAGTGGTATCACAGTTATCTGCAGCATTACTCCCCTAAACTTCATTTTCCATCCCTGTTCCTCCCTCTCCTCATCCCTCCAGTTCTTTCTGTCAGTGTCCCCCAATTTTGCATCTTGCTGTCTGTCTCTATCTCTTTATTTCTGTTTCTCTCTATCTTTCTCTCCTCCTCTCCCTGTTTCGGTAAAACCCAGTATAGTTAATGAAAAGCCCTGCAGCTCATAAATCAACATGTCACCATCTGCCACCCCTCCTCTCTCTCTCTGTCTGACTCTCTCCCTTTCTCGCTTGCTCTCCCACCACCTCTATTTTCAAAGAACAATTCCTGCACAACCCTACTTTGTTTCTTTCTCACCCTCTCTTTTTTCTTCAGGGCTGCAGTGCATCTGAGTAAATTTGGTCAAGCACTGTATTAGAGGACATTTTCAGGCGTATTGAGCTTGGCTAGCCCCTTTCTTTAACAAGTGCCAGGGCAGAAAACTTAGCCAGTAGCAAAAGGAATTGTAATGAGTTGGTTCATATGTTACAGGAGATTTTAGCCTAAAGCTCGCTGGAACTGTCAAACAAATGGTTTGTGTTGAGAGTGTTCAGCTGCAGTAACAGGCATTAGTGCCATTGCCCTTAGCCTGAGGAGTGGCATGCTAATTGCTAGCCTAAGTGGCACTTTAGGGCTTTCTTTCCAGTTCATTATAGTGTGCACTATGTTTAATGCTAATTCTCTGGAGAAATTATAATTAACAGATAAATTGTACATTACTAGTAATTGCCCTTATAAATCAATTCTATACAATCACACAAGATGACCACAGTATTGATACTATCAGAGGTCATCCCTGTGATTCCAGGGTCCTATGTTGCCAAGGGGATAATGAAGCCTTGTGTTGAGTTTTGAGTTTGTCTCTTGATATGACCCAGATCAATGCTTGCAATTCAGACCCCTGATAAACCATAGGCGGCAGTGTTGCAAACTTTGCAACTTTTTTCTTGCTAGATTTAGTAACTTTTGACACCCTCTTCACAACTTTATTCCTGAATAGCCATTGGTGACAAGTTAAGCTATTCATTGAAGGAATATTTCACCAACAAAAAGACCATTTGTAAAATAATTATTCATGCTGTGTTTCCTTGATTTCACAAAGACAACTTTGTTTTTATCCCATGCCACCACAGAAAACTGCAAACAAATTAATTGATTGGGGACCACATTTAATATCAGCAAAGCTATATCAAAAACATGTGTTTGCAAGCACTCAAACAACTCGTGCAGTGTAATGCAAGTCTCATTGTCATTAATTTCACTTTTAGTTCAGTTTTAAATAGAAAGGTTTTAGCAAAAATGCATGTTTGGAAAGTGCTGAGCATACGACTGGATAAATGAGGCTTAAATTATACTGCACAAGTTGTATGAGTCTGTCACAGTTTTGCTGTTGTTAAATGTGGTCCCCAACCAATCAATAAATCAATTTGCTGTTTTCTGTGGTGGCATGTGAAAAAAAAAGTTTGCTTCACAAATTCATCACTAACTGATTTACAAAAGGTCATTTTGTGGGTGAAGAATTCTGTTAAAACCATAAGGGAGAAAGTGAACAATAAATTAAAATCTATTATCTTGTTATTAATCTATATGCATGCTGCTCAGGGTAATCACAGTCCATGGCTCCTCTGACAACAGGGCAGGGTTTCTCTTCATCCTGTTGCACCCTGTGCAGGCAGTTAGTAGGTAAGAGGAGACACTACTCCCTGCAGGAGTGGGAGTTCAGTTGTGAGTTTCTATGGTTACTTTAAGTGGTGCACTGTAGTATACGTAAATGCCATAGCTCTTATCCCATTCAAATTTTTTATTGAAGATTTCTCTTCTGAATCTAATTCAGAGAAGTTGTAAAATGCTTCCATTACTCTTTATGCAAATGAGTTACCAGTGACGCCACCAATATGCAAATTACCATATGACATCACCTGGCAACTTTTGAACCAAGTTCTTCTTTCATTGTAAAAGAGTTTGTGCATGTCTGTATGGAGGTACATTTTACACCTGTATGAGTATGCTGTAAATATGGAACAATATAACATTGTGCTCTAATAAAAATATTTGAAAACGAAAGAGTTTGTGATACTAGTAGGTGTATAATTTCAACATTTTCATTCAGGGAAAGATACACTGAAACACTGGGGAAAAAATATTGCTCAGAACATAAAACCCTTTGGAAGGTTCTAATGTGTGTTATTAAGAGGATATTCAGCTGGGGAAAATAGGACTCTGGGAACATGGATATGCTCCCAAATGTAATCACATCAAGCATGAACTATATTAAGCATAATTACTACTCTTCATATGACCAATTTTTGACTGTACCCTATTTTTGAAAAAAGGTTGTTCAGGCATAAATTTTTTAAGTAAAAAAAAAAAAACTGCTTGATTTTACTTTTTTTTTCATACATAATTTTTTGGAAGGTCAATAGCCATGCTAGCAGCATCATTCAGTTGTTATGCCCAATAAAAAGACAAGAAAGAAAAAAGGTTGGATTTATGGAAATGGAGCAACAATTTAACTATTCTTACAAACAACTAACACAAATACCAAAAATACATAAAAATTTTAATTATCACGCCTAGCTGGTAAACGTGTTGTCTTACCATCAGAGTATGTTGTACTCTACTGTATTTACATTAACATACATGACTGTATTGCAACATTTTGGCTGTACAGGAAAGGGGAATGACTACAAAGTAACATTTACTTTTCATCTAATTTAAAAAGTTATTTGTTATCAGTAATTTGAAGCCAAACTGAAACCAAATATCCAATATTGTTGTATGCCCTACATTGAACGTGATGTGTCATTCTTGCAATCAGTCTCGAGGCCCCCCATCACTATTTGATTGCTATGTTAACATCCAGTGCATCCTCATTAACTTCTGTCACCTCTAGTCATTCTCTGTATTCTGTTCCTCTGTTCCTGTTATTTTCAGATAAGGAATCAATTTATTACAGTAAATACTATGTCAAATGCCTTGTGAAGAACACAGTGATAATTTGAAAAAAGAGCAAATGCCTTCCTCTGCTCTCCAGTCTTGATGGTTGCATCCTTGTGTTGTTTTACACAGATAATTGCTACATTTACGTGCACAAAATATTCAGTTTGAATGAACGTGATGTATACATGTTGAAACAATGTTCCTAAAACCTGAATAATACTAACATATCCCACATCTTAATCGGAAAATGCCACATTTGGAAAAAGGCCTAATTCAGAATACCCAAACCAAATATACAGTTTCCTTATACTGTATCAAACTAGGAATACTATCATATTCTGAGTAATAGTTAAATATTAGTGTTCATGATATCATATACTGTATAAGCAATATTTAAACATGTTTATGTCTGTTAAGCATCTCAATTTCAATTTCCTGAAGGGGATTTTTATTTTATTAATAACTATCCCACTGGGAACATTTCCATCTTTTACAATGGTGTTATGTCTCTCTGAAAGTCAGGAAGAACCCCACTAATACAATCCAACCACAGACAGGCTCAGCCAATGCTCTAGGCCTAATACTGATAATACACTCTAACCACATACTGGCTTAACCATGCCCTCAGGCCTAATACCACTATGAGACACTGTGAATGGAACACTTTTAGACGATGTCTGTAGGACAGCGTCAAGACTGTAAAACAGCTCACACAGCTGCTCCTAACTGACACTGAAGTGGGCACATGTACCCGAGAGAGGATTTATGAGGAATTATGAGCCCTGGGAACATCTGTAATTCTCTTAGTATTTAAGACGTACACAAGTATGCACATCGAAGGTTACAATATGTAAACATTTCAGGGAATTCTTTCGTATACCCTGTGATAACAAGGCATCCTTAAAGGGACAGTTTGACCCAAAATCAAAAATAAGTATTTTGCCCCTGTCCCTGTAGTGCTGTTTATTAGCCTAGATTGTTTTGTTGTGAGTTGGCAAGTGTTGGAGATATCGGCTGTAGAGATTTCTGCCTTCTCTTGAATATAATGAAACTGGATTGTGGCGTTCAAAGGGCCCAAAAGAAAAAAAGCATTTAAAAAGCTCAACAGCAATTTTTCTTTCCAGAAACACCTAATCACAGCTCAGAGGGAGGTGTACCTCTACTCATTGATGACAAGCTGGTGCTCAGGACAGCAAGACGTGTAAACATTAACGGCGCCCTCAGCTGGATGTAATGTTACCTAGTTCAGTGGTGCTGGGTAAGCAAGCATTAGATGTACACTGTCTTCTGTGCAGTGAAAACAATTAGCATTTGTAGTTCAGTAGAAAGAAAATAGTTCCAACATGAAACTGCTTATAACAAGGTCTATTTACTATCTTGAGTAACCAGGTCATGGTTTCTGGTAAGAGACATTGCTGTTGAGTTTTGTTAAATTATTGCATGGCACGCTGAGCTCCACAAATCGAGTGCCATCTAGTTTCATTATGCTGGAGAGAAGGCAGGCAACTCGACTGCCAATATTTTCAATACTTGGCAACTCAACTCAACCAAAAGCAATGTAGATTGAGAAATATCATTACAGGTGAAAGGTAAAATATTAACTTCTATTTTTGAGTGAACTGTCGCTTTAATGGGGGCACCGGCAGACTAAGAATAACCATTGAATCATATTGTAGCTCAAGCTTATATTATGCGATCCTCCAAGTGTTTTCAAGAGCAACATATGATTTCTGCAGTCATACTCAGTTCTACACATTGTGTAAATAATAGATTTCAGTCTGATTGTATTGTATTCTATAGTATTCTGTTCTATAGCCATTTACTTTCCTTAGTGTTACCATATACTGCAACCTATTAAATCACTCAAGGACACCTTAAAGTTTACAGTTAAAAACAAGTTGCAATGTATCACATACATGTAAAAACAAACAAAGCAGTACTATACAATAATAAGTTAATAAAATAACTTGGTATATATAATAATCATCAGTGCAAAATAAATGTGGGTGAAACCATTACAGAAACCATTTGATCAGACCAAATATGCCAGTTTGAAAAAATGTGTTCACAGGCGGGATTTGAAGGTGGAGAGAGAGTCGCTGTTGTGAATGTGTTGTGGGAGACAGAACCAAAGGCGGAGGGAAATGGCTCAAGGCTCTAGACCCCATGGCAGTCAAGCGGGCAGATGGTGAAGTGAAATGGATGGCAGAGGAGAATCTGGGAGTACGGGAGGGTGTGTAGAAATGAAGGAGTTCAGAAAGATACAAAAGGGCTAGCTTATGAAGGACCCTAAATGTGAGAAGCAGAATTCTGAAACTGATATATTTCACAGAGAGCCTATGATCTATAGGGGTGTATAAAAAAGCAAAGGTTACTTTCAAACACAACAATGTTACACTGTAGTGGGGTTGTTAGGGGGTTAACAGAGGCAGAATGGATCCCTTTGTGCCTTTGCTACCCAAGTATTCATTCAGCCGTGGATGGCCACTGCAGCAGGAGCACCATCAGCACTAATAGAGAACATGGGTAATAAACCCCTGCAGGGATGTTACTGCTTCTTACAACAATGTTTAACACATCTAACAGCTAGGGCACACCTGCTAATACAATTTAACTACATACTGGCTAAACCAAGGATTCAAAGCCCTGGCTGTCAGTCACGTCTTTACTCCAGCCTTCTTCTTGCACACCTCATATAATTAAGGGCTACGCATTTCCCTGACATCTTAATTGGACCAGGTGTGCATGGCTAGAACAAAAGTTTGCACAACGAACCTTTGAGGACAGCATTAGGAAAGTTTGGGCTCTGCAATTCAACATAAAAATGACTACTGAGTACAAAGACATAAAATGAATGTGTGAGAAATTTCCATTCGAGGCATTTTTTGCTTTTGTGAAAAATACAGAGGAGGGAGAAAGCAAAGTATTGAAACCTCCCTGAATTTTTTTTGTTCACTTTTGAATTGTCCTGGCATCATGCAAGCCACTGTAACTCTTGTTGAGTGACTAAACTCATAGGTAGCACTGGAAAGTAACACACATTGATTCTCAAGTTGAGTCGTTATTGAATTTCCTGATATTTCTTGTTATGCTGTTGAATGATACCTGCAATCATGTTCACCAGAAAGGTAGCTGGCTTTGAACATTGAAGAAACATGCTTTGGCTCCTCTATTTGTATTCTTCAGTATCAATGAATCAAAGAAAAACCTGAATATTTCAAAAATCTGACAAAAGCAGCCATATATTTATGTCTGCTTCAAACATAGCAAACAGCGAATAGCTACGTGGTGTATTCTTAAAATTAGAAATGTACCTTGATTGGTTTTTACTTGGCTCTCCCTTTAAACCTTACAATTAATTTAGGATACAAGACTTGAAATGATTACAGTACTATGTCATTTGAAGCCAAAACAATTATTTTTCTGTGAAAAAGAAAACAGACAGTTGGCACACAGCATTTAATGCAGTGCCTTTTTTAAATAACAGATCCCTGATTATATACTCTCATGGTCTAAGTGTGTGTGTTTTTTTTTCCCAGCACACCTTATTTTACTTTATTCATGATGTTATTATAATAAACCAAACATATACCATTTATTCAAACATACATGTCAAAGCATATGCAACGTTGCATATAGACAGATATTGATAATGAGTAAGTGCACTGTGTGTGTCTCTGAATATAAATAAAAATATGCATTTATGGTGCTTGTTCCAACTTACTGGCAAAAATGTGTGTTTGTGTGCATACCTTGAGATAGTCTCCATCTTGCAGTGAGAAGCTCTCAGCTTTCAGCCTGATTCCTTTGCCCTTTTCAGTAGTGATGTGGTAGATGCACTCGTGGTTGTTATCGTAGTTGGAGGGGAAGTTAGGAGAGAGCAGAACACCTTCTGGTCCGAGTGAGGAGGCTCCACACTCCGCTAAAGCAAGTAGAGAGTAAAGGGGGCAGGGACAGTGTGGATCAAAATAACAGTATTTCCACCTAATTATCTTTGAGCCGTCAGAATATCTGGGTTGGCTTATTGTGTGAAAAAAAAAGAGCGAGAGAGAGGAAAGGACTCACAACTCCACATAAAAAATTCAAATCTAGTGTAACCACAAGTCTCATTCAACTTTGCAGATATGATAACAATAATGATGATAATAATGAATCATACAGTATAACATAACTTTAAAGCACTTGTTTGAAATTTTCTTCAAATAAGATATTAAATAAATACAAAGATTTGGAACAGCAAAGCACATTCAAAAACAAAGCAATTAAACATAAACCGCAAAAGATTAGAATGAGGGCAAAATGAAAAACACTGCATAAAAGCAGGTCTGGATTAGTTTGTCGAGAAAAAAAGTGTTTCATAGAAATTATACAGAATTATCTAGCAGGTGCAGTGCCTATCAAAGTTTAGGAATTCAAATAAGTGGTACTTTGTGAGAATAGAGTTTTGTCATATGTAAATGAGGAGGGGAGAAAAGCAGGCTTTTAACTCCCACTGAGGACCACCGCTACTTGGAAGGGAGAAAGAGGAAATGGAAGTAATGAGACAGACAAGAGAGAAGCCGGTGTGAAACATTGTGGAAACTCACTGGGAAAGATGCAGTGTTTATCAAATCTGAACAAATGCAAAACAACAGTCTTGTCAATGTTCTGTAGTTTTTAAAGCAGATTAGGCTAGAAGATGAGAAGCATAGGATGCTACCAGCAATTCTCCCAAAAATCTTTTTAAAGTGAATACAGCAGAGAGGGAAAGAGGGAGTGAGAGATACAGGATAGTGAAGGGGGAGAAGAGGGGATGAAGAAGAAAATAAGGGAAGACAGCAGATGAGCTAAGAAAGAAAAGGCCTTGTGAAAATATGCAGAGAGAAATTAGAAGAGAGAAAAGGGGAGTAACAAAAGGCACGGTATTACCGTAACACCGTTCATACAGCAGCGAATGCCCTAATTACCCACCCAAGGACTGTCTAAATGCAGAGGGAGACGAGGAGAAACAGGAGGAGAGACAGAGGGCTACAGAGAGGGACATTTAAAAAGAGAGCGAGGGAGAAAGGTGAAGCCAGTGAACATTGCCAGCTGCTGTTGCTCAGTTTTTGTGTTAGTCAGGCCTGATCTCTTGACAGATAATGCCATTATAGCATTTTCGGTCTGCTCTTTTTGGGGCTTGAAAATTACCACCAGCCACCAGTCAGACTCTCATAAATTACCAGCAGCATCCAAGGAAACACTGGTACTCATCAAATTTCAGAAAATTACAACCTGCTAACAGCCAGATCCTGGTGAATAAAGCCAACTGTCAACCAGTCAAATAATAGTAAATTACCTTTGCGTCAGCAATAAAATACTGGCAAATTACAACCAGGGAAATGCTGATACTTTGCCTCCAGGCTTATTCATATGGTGAAAAAGTTAATTTGAAAGTTCTATTTTACAAGCTGCCAGTTATTTGCACAGAAGATAAACCCCTCCAATAAATATTGAAGGCAGAATTACTTTTGAAAAGGCTTATTACAACATCACTATATATAAGGCTGTGTAAAGAAAGGTCAACGAGTATAAACAATAATGTCCACATTCTAGACAACCACGTCTGAAACTATAGCCTGAATGTGTGTTTTGTGTGCTGTCATTCATTTTCACTGAGGCATTAGTCAGTGAGTTTGTCCGTCTACTTGACTGTCTTACCTATACATCGTGGCAGTATGTTGCTCCAGACTCGCCTGCCTCCACCCAAACAAGTGATCTTGCTGTCTCCCTCAAGTCGGTAGCCATGGAAACAAGTGAAGGCTAGCGAGTCACCAACTCGAAACCTGAATCCCATTCTCCTGCTGTATGCTGGCACGCCGGGATCCTCACATGGCTCTAAGTCATATTCTGTACATCCGAGAGACATATATAACATTGCTGAGGAGTCGTTATAAAAAGATTAAAGTAGTGTGACAGGTGAACGAACTGTGCAAATGTTGTTAAGTCACCAAATACAATGTCAATAGCAAGAAATAAATTACATTTCAAAACTTCAAACCTGAGACCATAATGTGCTACTCCTCCACCATGAATTAATTAATTAATAATCTGCAGTACTCACCAATGGCTGAATACAAGTGTTTTTTTCCACCCTTCTGAACTTGGGAGGAAGCAATAAATCCCAACCATGAATGTATAAAGAAAACCTGACAGATAGGTTCAAACCTATGAAAGTTGCTGGGTGGCGCATGAAGCCAAAATACTTCAACTGCTGCATGAAAAATTACCCACATGATTGGCACTGTACTGTGTGGCCCAAATGTTGAATCTATAGGGAAAATAAAGTCTTTTTGGGCATCATTTTTTGGCCACTACAAAAATTTGCTTCAACGACTCTAACATTTCCTTGGGGCCTGACCACAGCCTATTAGCTAATCGCAGGCCTATGGATAGCTAAAAAGCAGGTTAAGTCTATTCTGTCTACAGGGTTAGACTGTTTTGGGAATTATTTACCTGTCCGCTACATCCATGTTAATAAAATTCAGTTTCTGTTCAATGTTCTTACCTGAGAAAGTGATATTAAAGCCTTCATAACTCATGGAAAAATCTGAGATGAAACGCAGCTGAGCGCTGAAGTTCCCATAGAGGCCTGCTTTGACACTAGGGGGCAGAACTGAGCCAGTGAGTCGAGCCACTGGAACCTGGAAATTGCTGTCCTCACTGATAGAGAGGTAGTCATGGTTTTCCTCCAGATGAAAAGTGTGGAAAACCAGATGGACTCCTGAAAATCCATGGATGAATGGTTGAGTGGATAATTAGATGGATGTATAGATAAACAGAGTTAGTAAAAGATACATAATGGCAGCAAATGAACACAGATACCACACCAGAGACACATACGGCACAGCATACAGTGTAAATGCACAGCAATCTTCAACTTTTGAGGAAAAATATTCTATTTGAAAAAACAATATTTTTCAAGAAAATTAATGGCCGTTTCCATCATTTTTGTTAATGAGTGTTCTTACCTTTCCCATGAGACACCTCTATTGTCCAGGTGCAGTTGAGAGAATTGGGGTAGAAGTCAGGAAAGCCAGGGGACAGAATTGTCCCTGTCTTACCATAGACATAACCACCACAAAGGGCTACAGTGAGGAGGAGACACACAGAAAGGGGTGGCAAAGAAAGGAAGAATTTATTATTTTATCACTGTAAAAAACCTTTGCACTGAGTAAATGATAAAGATTTTAACAAATTTAAATATGACTCCCAGCGTTAACACCTACAAACAAAGGTACATTGTATGTGCAGTCAGGAGGTCACTGTATAATAGCAGATTTCTTTTTTGAAATTTCAACTTGTGGTTTATGGACAAGAATTAAACCACATTAAACCACAGAAGGTATACGCCCAGAATGATGTCAGTATTTGCTCTATGCTAAAAAAAAAAAAACTTTCCTCCCAATAATAAATAAATATAGGAAGGGGACATGAGACGAAACAGCTGTAGATTCAAGACAAATTACAAAGTAGTACAAAGTACAAAGATACAAAGTATCAGTGTTGAGAGGGTTGACCTAGTGGTAAATAAGTCTTTACCGTGTATTGTCTTATGTATACAATATTCAATTTCCAACTGATATCTTCATTTTGAGCAAATGGGTTTCCTATTCAATGTGCAATAACTGATTTTTTAGGCCGTTTGGGGACACCGGGAGCAAGTTGTGAACACAAGAGTGACAAAATATCACCTTAGTAAACAGTAGCTTATTTACACATCCAGCAGCAAAATTATTATTCATTTCGGTATCATATTTCTGATGACTTTAAGTCTAATATTCCAATAGGTTGAAATGTTATTAGTCCATTTAATGGGCGTCATCAGTGCGGGCGCATAGATTTGAGGTAGTATTATATTTCTTTATTGTTAGGCGGTGACTCAAGTGGCCATGGTAATTATGACGGGAGCAAAGAAAGGAAGTAAGGTGATGCAGTATAAAGGGTGATAAAATCCACACTGGGTGGAGGTCAGGGTGGACGGATTGGTTAAACAAACCCCAGGGTTTCCCCAAAGAGGCTGTTATTCACATCCCATGTGAAACCAAAAGTCAAAAGCTGACCTATTTTAACTGACGCCATATGTGTGACGTACTTGACTGACGTCACATAGGTAATGTAACATAACTAATGTACATTACTTAACTTAAGTAACAATCATACATATTTTAACCCAAACAGGAGTTTTTTTCCTAAACTTAATCCACTAGTTTTGGAAACTGCGACTATTTCATAACTTTGGATCTGCACCCTCTGGCCTGCTGATAGGTGCAGTTTGCCCCGTGTGAAGATTTAAAGTAGTTGTGATAAAAACTGATAATTGCCATTTAATGAGCCGATAACAGTTGAAACTGGTAGTTATTCACTCTCTTTTATAGCTGTATTTATAGTGTCAATGAATTTCTAATTCCTATTCCAAAGAGAAATATCTGTCTCTTTAGCTGCTAAATGCTACACTATATTCACCAGCTGGTCTCTGACTGTGTTTGTCTGCTGTTTGGTGCTGAGCAGGTAAAGTTCAGTGGATATCTAGAGCTGTTTCACTGACACTATGAGAGCAATGAGAGTGAACCAAAACAGTAAAGTTATGGGCCAGACAGCTAAACTATGAGCTGAAACTCAGTGAAAAGCTCCATGAAGCCAAGGAGAGCTGCAGATTAAGGTAATGATTCTCTGTGAATTCATCACTACAAGTAATGCCTCTCGCATTGTTGCAGTAGTTTTTCACAGTAATTTCATACAATGTTATTATAAAAAATATCAATTATATCTACTTCAAACAATGACACAAACCTTATCCTAACCTCACCTGAATTGTTGTTGTGGGGCTAAAATTAACAAAGGCATCAGAGAACATTTCATATAATAAATAGCTGATAATAGTGTGTCCACTTTAATATATTATCAAATATTCAAAGTTGTGACTGAGACACTTAATGTGGTTGTCTTTGTCCACAAGATACAGTAAATAACCGGCACTAAAACCTAATGTTGACCTTACTTGATTGTGGTACAGAGAAGAGTAGAACTTTTAAAGCAATAGAAAAACAAAAGGGCAAAGGCCAGCCATGCACTTAATGTAGAAACGAAAAGAAACAGAGCATGGAGAATGTGACAAAGAGAGAGTGGTTTCTTGTGAAAGAGTGAGGGATTGGTGTGTGTAAATGTGTGTGTGTGTGTGTGTGTGTGTGTGTGTGTTACCACATACCTAGTCTCCACACAGAGCCACACGACTGATATGAAACAGGGCAAACTCATTTGGGATGGAGTAGAGTGGAAAATACTATGGTAACGTAATGGAGAGTAAAAGAGGGCTTGCAGTCCATTACAGACTGTCGAACTAAGATAATATGTTGACTCTTTGTTTCTCTCTCGCTGCGCCTCCATCCCTTTCAGTTCTACTCTGCTCAGTTCAGTTACATTTAATTCAATTTAAGTGCTTGAAGGTGCTTGACTGGCATGAAAATAAAAAAGGAGTGTTTTTCTTGCCTATGAAACAAACATATCCCTGAATCAGAGACAGAAACATTTTTCTTTACTGCTGTTAAGTCCCTCCTGTCTCCTTGTTGAAGGTTTATACATATACTGGTGCACAAAAATCCCTTTTAGCTCCTAAAATAAATAGCGCGATGATTCATTTAGTAATTTGGGTAAAATGTATTGTTTTGACTTTTTGAAGACGGATGTTCTTGTATTCTTTATTCTGGAGCTATTCCAGTGTGTTTGCAAAACTGCTTTGTCTCCGCCTCTCCACCCTCTATCTCTCTGTCTATCAATGTCTTTCCATCCATCTCATAACGTATCATATTTCAACAGAGCTGGTATCGAGTTGAGTAGCTGTGATGAGAGCTGCTCTCCTCCTCTCCTTTCTCTCTAACAGGCTTGTGTGTGTTGTGGTAACTAGTTTTTTCACACTCCCATCAGGATTCAGCTAAAACTAGGACACTGTCTGACTAAATGACCCTTGTTGAGGGAGGCACGTGTGCGTCTGTGTGCACATACTGTATTGTTTCTGAGAGTGCACACTTCAGTGTATGTGAATGATCTGTGTGTGAGAAGACAGAGGCAGATTGTTAATGTATGTGTGTGAGAATGTGTGAGCTGCATAAAAATACAAGGAAAAGAAAAGAATAAGATAGAGAGAAAGACTATTCATGACTCTAACAAAGATTTGAGAGGCAAATCAAAGTGTGTCGGCCTTCAATGTGGAGAGCAGAAGCATGAGACTGAATGCTGAAAGAAAAGCAGATACAGAAAGATATGGCTTGTTTTTCAGACAGGGAAGAAGTAAATACTGAAAGACAGTGTACCAGACTTGAGCCATATCCCCATCCTCTTTCCTGCCTCCACGTTTTCTCTATCTTTAATTATCTCCCTCTTATAGGATGCCATGGCATTTTTTACCAAAAGGGATACTGTGACTTTGGTCACTTCTAACAAGTTGTTGTCTTGGCACCAACTGCAAGCTTTAAAATGTCACTGCGCCCCTTCAATATTCTCCCTGACACATAAAAGAGCAGCCAGTGTTCTGTATTATCTGTTTGGAGATTTAACTGACCTGCAGGAATAAGACGAGCAGTTTGGGTCCAACAGACACTGTGGCATTACTGAAAGGGAATGGTCTCTGCATGCCTGCGGGAGGACTGCATGTCATTTTCTTTTTTCTTTTAGACACAATATTGTCAAAATAATGAATTCCGGTGGCTGCGTAATGCAGTCAGTATGGCAAAAAAAGGTTGTCGCTTCCTGTTAAAATGTTAACTGCGCCTCTGAGACGGTACTGTAAATAAGATTATTGTCGTTAATGTGTGCACGCGCGCGTATGAGTTGCTTTGAGTATGGCTGTGGGAGTTTTTAAAAATGAGTTGCTGTCTCCTATAAATTGATGTGATGTGTCCAAGCAATTTCTCAGTGGACTTTGGAATTTTTTTTCTGTGTTTGTATGGGTTTGCTCCCACAGATCCAAAACAATGTAAATTCAGGTGAACTAGACAGGAAATTGTCAGTAAGTAAGGAAAAAAGTAACAAGTAACATAGCAGGCAAAGGCAATAATTATCAGATAATTTTAAAAAAATCAGTCAGGCTAAAACATATCTGACATATAATCTGGTTCCGTGATCTTCTCTGAAAGGAAACTATGATGTATTACATTCTAGCCGAGGCTTTCACATCGCTTTAGAAAGGTGCCATTCTGAAAAAGTGTGTCTTGTAATGTAACAACTGTCTCTTGAGATGGCATGCTTGGCTGAAAATTGAAAATGTCACAGTGGCCATTTAAGCCTGCTTATGTTATATGGCTGATACTGTGAGATAGATTGCCTCGGTATGAACTTGTTCCCAAGTTGAGACATCCTGACTTTGGATTTCAGATTGGATTCTTTTCAATCGGCAGATTGAATCAGACGGTGTGCATTCATCTCCCATGATAGCATGAGCTGTGGGCAAAAGCTGAATGAGAGCGGCCTGCGATGGTCAACGAGCATCTGTTTCAGTAGTGCCTGTTGACCCGCATAATATCACTGAGGCTGGATGTCCAACTTGGGCCATTGTGGTAGTGTGTGCTCATGAGTGGGGCACATTGTACAATTAACACTATGCCTGCCAGTTCCATTTAGTGAAACAGATAAAAGAGCAGAAGACTGGGAAATGAGTTACTAATAGGAACACCTGCACCAACTCCTTCTCTCCTCCAACTCTGACTCTCTGGCTCAACCTTCTTCTGGTCACATTGACCTACTCACTCCACTCCTGTTTTTATGTCCATGAAGATTGGGCCATGATGTTCAGGGCGATCCCAAACCAGCTAAGAGGGAAAATGAAGTGGACTATAAAACCCTTAAGCAGTAAGCACAGAATGATACAGATGTATCCCGCACCTTAGGCCATGTTGTTTAGTGATTTTATGTTGTATAATGCTTGGGCCTAATGTGTTTATTTGATCATGTAAAGTTATTTGATATGTTTGTATTGTGATATTTAAGCCTATAAACTAACTAACCACTGTCTGACACCTCAAATAGACACAACAAACACACAGCTGGCAGGCTGCAAAAGGGGATCCGCGAATAATTATTTACTGTGGACAATGCAGCTATGCTGTAGCTGAGGAACAGAGTGCACAGCTGCAGTACTGGTCACTCTTTGCCAGATTCTGCCAGTTTATTGCCAAGTGTAAACCTGCCTGACTACCATTTAAAGTGGCTTTCAACTGCATCATGACTTGTGTCTTATCTTTGTATTGGAGTTCAGTGTTACATGTGACTCAGAGCACAAAGTCATAGCTGTCTCACATTTTATAGTCCCCATCAGCAACTCATTTAAGTCAGAAGGAAATTCACTTAAAATAATATTCAAGGTTGATAAAAGAATATTCTTCTGCTAAACTACTGCATTTATTTTCAGCATTTTCAATGGTTCAGTGTTTCACGTATTAGGTGTGCAACAAGGAAGTTTCAAACCAAACATGCTGGGTGACTGGGGCCTTTTGTTCAGTTTGCATATGTCCCTCGTGCCTGTGAGAGTTTCCTTTGGATAATCCCAAGGCATGCGCTACGTTAACTGGCAATTTATATATATTTGGTAGCCCTGTGATGGAGTGAAGTCCTGAAGGGGTGGGAATTACCAGAGGCCCGACAAAATTATATTATCACAATACTTAGGTGACGATACAATATAATTGTGATTTTAAACATGTTTCCATATGCTGGCTATTGTGATAACATATATTGCACCATAGCGTGATTCATAACCCTTTTTTCAACAGCTGATTTTGTACCCAAATGTGCTTTATGTAATGAGATAAAGTTCGCAGTGTGTTCATCTCACTTTAGTCACTTTTAATGCAGCAAAATGTGGACTGAAAAAGCAAATAATTTTATTATTCTAGTGGGCTACCAAAAAGTTTAATTTGTAATTAATATAAAAAAACAGATACAATATTGCCACGCTATCCCTGCTCTAACACCCCCCCCCCCCCCCTCCCTCTGCTGCCCATGGTGTACTGACCAGCTTGACTCTGCATAGGATTGATAGATCTGAAGAAAAAAGCTACATGAATGTGGTCCAACAAACTGCAATGCCTATTTTTATGTTTCACTGTTTTCCAATGGATGATGCAATTTTATCTCATTCTGCAGTGCTGGATTAATTTCACTAATAACACACTCATATATACAGTATAAATATATATATAAATAAAATCTCAGAGGCTCCAAATTACCACAACAATAAGCTACTCTTTCGTTGCTGCAGTGTTGAGTTGCAGAAATTAAAACCATCATCTCTACAGCTTAAATAATCAATCAAATCGCTTGGTTTTTTTTTGTCCAAGATTAAATTCAGATCAAGAACACTTCATCTGCCAAGGGTGGATTTAGTATATTTACAAACCTCTTTTCAGCAGTTTTTTTGCTTGTGAGCAACCCTAGGGCTTTGTCCTCGGAGGAAAAGGAGCAAGGTAACCACAATGACCTCCGATGTTTGATTGCATTGGAAATTTCCAAATAGTTTTTCATTTTAATTGATAGATGTGTTAGTCTTACTGATTTTCCTGACTTTTTACTTGATGTGCAGACTTTTGCTGTTTCCTGTGTTTAATGATCTTCAAACTCCCTGTGACACGTGTTCCAGCAAGTGAGTGTGTTTCTCACACTATCGCATAATTCTCACTCTTAAATTGTTTTTGGAAAATAGTAAAAAAGGTTTCAGCCCACTCTCGGTCTTAAGAATGAGGGTAAAAAGTAAAGAAAGATTCTCACCATCACAACTGGGAAGAGCGTGACTCCACTGATGATTGTGCTCGCAAACAATTGGCTCCTGATCACTCAGTGTGTATCCTGGATCACATGTAAATGAAACACGGGAACTAATAGAAAAACTGCTGCCATGGCGACGACCATTGACTGGTATACCAGGATCAAGACAAGAGTCTGACTCCATTTTCACACCTGAGAATCACAGTAAGCAAGCACAATACCACAGAGTCAAGAGGGTGAGGGCACATGTGTGTGTGGGTAATTACACCTTTTCAAGCTGGTCTAAACATTGCTGCAGTGTATGAGTACCTGCAGGAAATTCACAGAGTGCCAAACATTTCTATCAGTGAGTCAATCAGCCTTACTTTCATATCTGATGCTGAATCCTGCTGCAGAGCGGCTGTTGTCTGTCGTGAACAACAGGAACAGGACGTTGGACGTGGAAATCAGGAAATGAGGTGCTTGGGTACCGTGGTATTCACCGATCAGGGGAGAGGAGGCTGAGGGGCCGTCCCTGATTTCCAGTGTGTCGTAGTTGACCTCAGTCTGAAACCTAGACAGACACACAGGAAGGAAAACAAAACACGCATGGCATACAAACTGATAACATTTATATAACTGGCATACATAATCTGTGTGCAGGCTACAGCAAACACAAGCTAATGTAATGTAACAAAGAGCTAACGACTGTTTGCAGTCAGAAGCAAATTATGTCAATAAACAGGGTGTTTATGCTGGAAGAGGGCTCCGCAGGAATGCTCAATCAAATCATGGTAAGCACAGAACATCAGACAAATGTCAATTATCAATGCAAACTCAAAAAAACAAAAGTGACTGACACTCACTCTACCAGACAACTGAAATAACTGAGCACTAAAACAGCAACATAACTACCTTGTGTAACTCACTGAACATCAGACCGACTTGTTGTTTCTCTCTTACTTCCTTCCTTTTCTACCTGTACTTCAACCTGAATAATTGACTTGCTGACTGACTGAGCAGTTACCCACAGTTTTGGCTGCGGGGTCCTGAGAACTGCTCGTTTCTTGAGAGTTCTGCTGGTTAGAATTTTAACCTTTAAATACAGATGAAACTGATTAAGAAAAATGGCATTCGCATGAATGCAATTAACTACCTTTTGAGATAGAGACAAAGAGTTGGGAACAGTTGACACACTTCAGTGCTATCACACTGCATCTGAACACCCAGCCAACTGAACAGTTAACCAGCCTCTGCACCAGACATTCACATGCAATGCAAAAGCTGAATCCTACACAAATGAAATGCCTCATAGGCGATAAAGATAACTTGGCCTTTACATCACTTCCCAAAAAGACAAATTTCAGCTTTAGCAATTTCAGGCTACACTGCATCTGCTTGTGGCTTGTTTACAGAGAAAAAAATCTGCAAAAAGTGAACATTAATTATTTACTGCAGCAGTAACTCACCAAGTACATTTATACCTGACTAACCTATGGTGCTACTGAAAGACTGACCAACTAATAGACTGACTAAATGAATAATGTACTAGCTGAAAACTGAAAAAATGACACACCTGCTTCATGACTCTGTTATCCAACTCATGACAATCTGACTGTATTTCTGAGTAACTGATGAGCAAAATTAAACAAACCTCTATACCTACTTAACAAAAAAATCCCTTACCTGTCAAAGTGTATCTTCACAGCATGGTCTGGCTGTGCCTCAATCACCCACTGACAGTTAAGAGAGTCTTTATAAAAGGAGGGCCAACCAGGAGACAGCAGCACACCAGTAGGAGCTGTGAGATGGCCTCCACATGGAGCTACGGGGAATAAAACACACAACCACAAAGCGAGGGGGAAAATTAATCACATTTTCTTGTAAGGGTGTTATGGCATTAGCACAATGCTCATTTCACATCGGGTTAGCAGATTCATCATCTGCTCAGTTTGTGTTAGCTCTCTAATCCTTTCTGAATTTCTAGAGTTCATACATAAACATTTACCTTCAGAAAATGTGATGGGGCAATCTTGTGCTACAGTAAACAAATTAGAGCTGCTCATGTTTGAAAAAGGGTAAAATAATTATAGCATGATAATTTATAGGGGAAATCAAGTATATTTATGTGTCAAATGATGCCAGAAAATGGCTCCTCATTTCCCTGCAACTCAGGGAACCGTGCAGAGCTGGCACATCTTGAAACTCATTTATAGCAAACATTTTATTGCTAAAATCTCAATCATGGCATGTTAAAATGCAAAATTAGCTTCAGCTAAGTTTAGTTTCCTCATCAATAAAAATACTCTAGAACTTTATGACGGCATAGTAACATCTTTGATGAAACTTTAGACCTAGAGTTCATGAACTGTTCATTATCCATTGCTCTTTCTACAGTTTGTAATTTCTGATGGCTTATCTTACACACTCTTGCCACTTCTTGTGTTCTCAAGAAGCTGATACCTTCGCCCTTTCCATTGCTCTCATGACTACAGACTTTCAGCAAACTAAAGAAAATTAGTTTTCTTTTACCCATTCACTGAATACTGAAGCTGCATGGATGGGATACACAAGAGAAGGTCATTCTAGAAATAAAACATAATTATCCTTCCCTGTCCAACGGGAGGGATAATATTTTCCCATACTCCATATTTAATAAGGTGACAACCCTATTCAATTGGATTGTCTCCTCCATCCCATTTATTAACAACAGCCAACATTTCATAATGTCATTTAGACAATACAATCAAGATGGAGGGGATACAAAAAAGACATACAGATACTCACAGGCCAGTGGATAACATTTGCCTTTAAAAAGTGTTGAAATAACAGCACATTCACTGTCCTTTAATTATTACTTCCACATATTAGCTTATCTGCATACTATGGATACATCTCTGTATACTGGAGTCTGCACATAATGAATGCATCTCCCTGAATTAGTTTCAGCACAACTTGTGCCAATCTCATTTCAGATTATTGTTGAGAGAGAAAGATGTGTGCAAACAGGCTGAATAAGTGTGGGGAGGCTGGAGGCTAAAGCAATTAGAGGAGGAAATGTATACAATTCTTAAGGTGTATAAGCACGCTTGAGCTGCTTTGTCACCTTAGATTCTGGCAAGTCGAACATTTTCAATGACTACCCATTGCTCATATTCACAGAGTAAACACATTGCATTTGTGTTTACCTTCACAGCGAGGTACAGCTGCAGACCAAACAACATTTCCATCCTGGATGATGCAAGTGACCTGATCAGACCCCTGGAAACAGAATACCAATGTATGACATTAACGTATGTTACTGTTTTTAACATGATATACGAACAGAAAAAAACTAAACTAGAACATAATTACAAGTAAACCAAAAAAAATTATTAACAGTCCCAAATTAAGAACAGGAGAGCATACAGTAAGTTGCATTTTGCAACAACTACTATGACAGATACCAATATGTACAGTGGCCAACAAGGTAAAGTGCACTACAACAGCCCAAAACATGAGACATGTGCTGCAGCTTCAGAAACAATTTCAATAAAACACATACAAAAAAACAGCAACAAAACAATAACAACAATGGAAACATGCTGCAAATGCAAAAATGTGCTTCAGAAACCCCAAAAATATTAACAGCAAATACAGAAACAATGCAATATCAGTAACAAACAAACCCAATATAAATGCCACAGAAAAACGCTGCATATCCATTCAATTCAACGGAAGATCTCCAGTGTATTTGACTCTGCATCATTTCTGTATTTGCAGCATGTTTGCTGATAATGCCTTTTGTTTAATCTTTCTGCAGCACTTTTTATTCATTTTCAGCACATTTCAGAAGTTGTATTTCTTTGGGATTATCACGTGTTTTTGAATTAGCATTGTTTCTGAAGTTGCAATGCATTTCCCCCACGCAGCAGCCTCCAGGGCTGAAAAATGTAGCCAACACAAAGTGCCACAAAGTGCCGCAAAGTGCCACAAAGAGCCGAAAACTGCAATAGCTTGAATGGCCACTTGAGGTCGGCGCAAGATGGTGACGGTAATAAAACCAATGAGTGACATCATGGTAGATACATCCATAATTATTAGAGACTGAGTATTCTCCTTATGGAACTTTTTTTAGGCTGGTGTAACATGTTTGCCAATGTCGACCACCTTACATAAATATGAATGCTGATAATGCTAATACTTCTTATACAAATATGTATTTAACTTGTTTAAATAATACCCTATTAAAGTAGATTTAGACAGATATTCGATTTTTACCTGTGTTCTAATGAATCCTTGATCACAGCGAAAAGCCACGGAGCTCCCGAGCTGAAACTGGTCACCGTACCTTTGACCGTTGACAGGAACTCCTGGATCATGACATTCATTCTGACCAAATGCTACAGAGAGACAATGAGAGAACAGTTAACATAGGAGCCAGCAGACAAAGAGCTAAATAAACTGTATGAAACAGACAAACTACTTTAGGAGTGAATGAGTGGAGAGAAAACTGTGACAGAAAAGAATGATAAAATGACACATTGAGCCAAGAGACTGTAGTATGGATATTTGGAACATTAGAGTTGCTCAAAATACATGTGAATATTTGATCATTTGATCATTTCAGCGTTTCCTGGTTTTCCAGCTTATTCCAATACCTGAAAATTGGTTCGACCAGAGAGGGAAAAAAGTTTGAAAGCCACGGCTGTATCACTGTCAGTAAATGTGACATCTCCACTGATATGGAAATATGGGAATGGAATTATCTTCACGTGGATTCAACCCTGTCATGTTTAGCTTATATCATCCCCATTCCAGAGATTAACCTGATCCCACCCAGAGCACACACCCAGTGATTGGACATGTCTCAGGTTGATTAGCTACTGATGGAAAGGAAATGAGAGCAGAGAGAGAGAAAGATAGAGAATAAAAAGGGAGAAATCAGTGCAAACACAAAACGAATACGCACATTAGATATATTGGCAGATGGATACAAACACATTTGCATGCACATGTACTCTAATGCACATGTAGAGCACACACATACTGTATATAAAGGCAAAGAGCAGAAACAGAAAAGCACCATGCATGCTTTAAAACAATGGGAGGCAGAAAAAGAGGAGAGAGATATATACATATATATGTGTAAACACACAAAATGACAATACAAAAAATTATATGTGTAAACTCATTTTTCATTTTTGAATGAAAAAGGAAAACAACAGAGAAGAAGCCTGAGTCAGAGTGAAAGGCAGATATCAGCATGATGGATTAGAAAATAAGGGAGAAAAATACAGAATAATAGGGTTGGGGTAGAGAGAGAGAGAAAGAGAGAGACGACCTCTAACTTTGACAGCAATATGTTGGAAATGTGGTGTAAAACCCCTCTGTCTTCAAGCGAGAGCAGAGCTTTGTACCAGCTACATGAGATTTTCTAAGGAAGGTGCTGTGAGTCATTTGTTTGTTTTTTTTTAAAACTTGTGTACAATTTTTCCTTGTTTCTTGGTTTCAAGTGAGTTTCAGTGTCAATTTGCAGTATTGTTACAGTACATGCTCAGACCAGTTCAGCAACAAACTGCACTTGACTGTGGCTATCACAGTCCATCAACAATACTTTAACATACTGGAGCAGAATTAAACAGGGTAAATAACTGTATTGTGGACTTTTATAGTTGTGCAAGAGGAAATAAGTTATTGTTATAAAAAAAAATCATAATATTTGTGGATAATAATATATGGGAACTATACATTTTTTTTAATTAGGTTATAGTGCTTTTTAAACACAGCAGACTCCAAATACAGAATTGATGTAATTTAATGAAGCTATAATTACACTGAAGAAAACCTTTAGACATTACCTTAACTATAAAGTAATAAATTAGTAACATTTATAATTTTCTATGTCAAAAGTTCATATCTGAGTCTCTCACATTATTCATATAAATACTGACATACCCACAGCAACACCAATTGATATTCATATATGCATTAAAATGTTAATAGACCAAATTACTGAAACAGCACAAAGATGCCTGATCATTCTCAAATCCCATCATTGAATTTGTGTGATCAACTTAAATTACATTTTCAAAAAAGTTTTATAATTAAAAACTAACTAAATTTCATTTAAGTAAATGGATATTTATCTACAGTGCATTGTGTTTTTCTTTTTACAACTGTTAATAAACAACAGTTGCATATATCCAAGAAAATATTAGACATTATAATGAGGATTTCTATATGTGTGCATTACGTCTTGCAATGTTTGTGAGTGATAAAGGACTCCAATGGCATATTTTGGCTCCAGTGGTGCATTAAACCTTTCATTTAAGGATTAGAATGAAAAAAATTGTTTGCATTAGGATTAGATATATACTTTTTTTTAAAAAACATCCCATAGTGCTGAAGAGGCAAAAAATAATGTTGTATTTTCATTTGTCAAGTGTCACCTCTCAAGAAAGAGTCAGAGACAAGGTCATTTGGGAGGCAGTGTGTGAAATGGTGCAAAACCGCATGGAAATCACAGATAATTAATCCAAATCAGTCATGCAGAACTAGTTCAGCTTAGAGCTGATAAATATACAGACTGCAGTCATTGGGTTCAAAGCTAACAATGGGACAGATTTAACGAGGAAAAGCATGAGTAAGACATAAAAACAGATGATCAGTCAAGCAGAATAACGAAAACACAGCAAGAGTGAGACGATAAGTGCTTCAAGAAAAGGTACGCTTATTCAAAACATAGTGTAGAATGCAGCTGCATTGGATTATAGGCGACTAACTTTTCTGTTTAATCTCTGTGTGTGATCATATACTGTTGAAAACTGAATACTGAAAAAAGCCATTTCTCTTCTATTCTGACCACAAAAATTTGCTAGTCATGTCAACTGCTGTCTGTTTTTTTTTTTTTTTTAGATTTTTGAACAGTTTTCTGCCATCAAACGCCATTGTAGCTGTTCTGAAAATCCCTCTTACATGATATCATGCTGACATTTGAGTGGATACGTGCAGGGGTAGGGAAAACACAACAGTACACCACAAATGGGAACACTAATTCTTGCCACATTTCAAAATAACTTTAACAATTTGAGGATAAAAGTGTGGTTTGATTTTGTTGCATGTGATTCTACACTAATGAGCACATTCAAAGATGTTCAAGCAAATGTGCTTAGATATGACAACACTACAGTGACGTTTTATATCATTTTGACAGAAAGTTAGTGGAGCTCTTGTTGAATACTTGCGGCGCTAGATGAACCTAATGCCACAAAGTTGTGATGCTCAGATAAGATGCACTGATTGACTAACATGTAAAACTTGCCACTTACATTGCATTGTGATAATCAGGATGAAAATAAATTAATTGCAAATAATATATTCTGACTTAATCGATGGCAATGCTAAAGTTTCACACATCAGTAAATCTAATTGACACAAACAAACAGACACAGATTAATACTGTAGATGAGCAGGGAGGTAGCACATACTGGTGTAGCTGATATTGAAGCCTTTTCCAGTATTAGAGTGATCCGATTGAAATTCCAGTCTCATGATGTGTCCATTCGAGGCGATCTGTGCTGGAACATCTTTTCCCGAGAACGTCCCAAATGTTGTTGGCTCAGACAGGCCTAAAATAGAAGAGAGTTTAAACAATCTTTTACAGACACATTTTAATGGTGCTTATCTAATTCTGTCTGAATAACATTAGGCCAAGGACATACTTGGAAAGTGAAGGACTCTGGTAAAAGGGAAAAACAAAGCACCCCCTGAGACCTCAAGAGATATATTGAATGCTATTAGAGCTAGGAAAAAAATTACTGTGAGGTGATTCAGTAATTCTTTAGACTCTTGTTAAAATTTACAAATTCTTATATGCTGTTTTGGTGTTATGCAGACAAATGTAACCAATGCACATATCCTACTCATATTATCCATTCCACAAATGACACTACCCCTCTCTTGCAATCACCTGAGAAAGTAGCTGTGTTGGTAGCACAATGACTAGCACTATTAGCCCATCACCTGCCTGTCAGTGGGATTAAAGAATTTAATGGAGTGGGGGGAAAAATATTCAATTCACTTCATTCAGTTCTCTAATACTGTCAGTACCAAATGGAGAAATAATCCATTACAAATCCTGAATTTAAAATCTTATTTAAGAAATGTAAACAAGTATTAGCAGCAAAATGTGCCTGAGAATGTTTCCTTTCAGAGTGACATATAAATGACACTGCATGTATTAAAATGTTGTAGCTGGTGGAGCCCAGTTTGACTACTTCATCACATGTTGGGAGCTGTAACAACAGCAGTGAGTTCCACTGTCAAAAACTTTGTCTCCCAGATTTTGTTGCTTTTCCTTTAGGCCACTAAAGGATAAATTGTTTTTCCACAGGCTTAGTCTTTATGTGACTATTATTGATGTTAAAATGCATCGCCAATGTGCTAAACAATGTTATCTCACAGTTTCTGGAAATATGGCATTTTGAAGATTCTGTAGAACAGTAATTTTTATCATTTCATGTTGCCTTTCTAATCTGCATTACCTTTCAGGTATCAACAGGAATAACCCAGTACCAAGTACTATAAAAACCTCTCCAGTCAAAAGATTCTTGTATACAATCCGTTTTGCACCCCTATCTAGAAAATACCACTATTTTCTAAAGTTTCACTCGCAAGTGATTACTACAAGCGTCGCAACTGAGGGATGTGATTGGCCCACTGCAGCAGTAGTTACAGCCCATACAGTTTGTGTTGTAGTGAATTTGAGGGCTGTGTATTTGAAGCAGCTGTTTGTTCATTTATTTAATAAATGTTTAAATAATTTGAAAACTTTCAAAATGTATTTGTGCAAAAATCATTTCTGGGGTTTGGTGGTGGCATTTTACGCAACTGAATGTTTCCTCTGACATGACAGATATCAAATGAAGTAAAAGAAAAAGGTATCTAATGAAGTATACTATTGGTATTTGTGTTACTTCAAGGGCACTGGTATTGGTATTAGTATTGATACTGGTCTCGTACTTTATAGAAAAATACCAAGCCCTAATCTGCATAGTAGCTATTAAATAAATAATGACAAAAAAGTTGCATAGAAGTACAGTCCTCCAAAGTGGGACACTCTTCCTTCCAACTCTGTATGGTGGTAGTGCACTGTTTTATCAAAATACACAAAGAAATGTAACAGTTTTTATGTATAAATGTGGTTGTGCATTACTGAAAGATTATTTCATTTTGGATTAAATTTATATTACATCATGACTCTTTAAACTAAAATTACATTTTTCATAATCCTGCTGATTCCTAACTCGAACTTTACCCCTAACTTAACATGCAAAATATACAACAGTGATCTGAAAAATACCGACCCCTGTTCAGTGCCGCATTGGTCCACACCTTTAGCCGTAATAACAGCTCCAACATGTCTCAGCAGTGACTCAGCAAGGGATCTGTCAGTATCTGACATTAAAGCAAACCAGGCAGACATCAGTGCTTCACACGACTGCCATAAGGCTGACGTGTAGATGCTCTTTTCTACAGATGCCACGTTTGAGTGAATCCCATAGAGACTGATATCGGGGGATTCTGGTGTCCAGATCATTAACGCTATTTCACCTGGATGTGTCTTGCATTGCTGGACAATTCTGTCACCATGGCAGGGAGCATTATCCTGTTCAAAGTACCCATCATCCCCTTGGGGGTACATGATTGCAATGAATGGTTGAACCAGACTGCTATGTTAAGGTATGCTCAGGCATTAAGGCATTGCTCTATAGCCATTAAAGGACCACTGTGTACCAATTGAATGGCCCGGAAACCATTACACCTCTCCCACTGGCCTGTACAGCTGTAACCATGCATCACCTCATTTCTGTCTGAGACATTTGTGTCACGGCATAGGACCATTTACTGCAACAAATGGCTACACACTTTTTTTTGGCAGAATACACTCTGCTCTTGAGGGTGCTCCCAAATGATCCAACCGTCAGCGACAGATTCAGTGGGGAGTGCAATAAAACCCTGAAGGGCTTCACAGAACAGAACCCAGCAGGCCCATATCAGTGAGATATGAAATGAAAATAATGCACAAGGAAACAAATGTCATCCAAAAATATGGTGATAAGACACTTGAACAGGAGGAGGCTGAGGTGGTTGATGGAGAAATCAATCGTTGCAGCCAGTAACAGCAGTTTGTAGAAGGTAGAAATAAACAGATTAACCACCAGCAGCAGTGCGATAATGATCAAGAGTAAGTGGGAGACATTGCGAGATTATAAAGGCGCCTGATTGTTTTGATTGAAAGCAATTGGAAATGTATTTTGAGCGTGATCGGTGCTTATAAATGTCAACTAATGCTGATGAGCTATTGGCATGCGCAACTTCAGTTCACTGCCAGAACTAACACAATGCTTGTTGTTGCTGATGGCCCACCAGGAGTGTGGCAGATTGATGCTGCAGCAGGAATTGTGATTCATCAGAAAACACCTGCAGTTATGCATGGATAGGAAAAGCAGCACTGGTGATTATTCATTATGGCCTTTGCCACCCAACATTGCCGGTGTTCATCCACTACTAGTGGCATCTATCCACATAAGCGAATGGTTTCATGTGGTATCTTGTGTTCTGGCCCGTTCATTGATGACCTTTGAGAATGCCACTCTCAAAAAGTCAAGCCCCTCTGTGATATTAGTGATGCTCAAACTAGCCTTCTGGCATCTGCAATCAGGACTTTTTCAAAGTATTAAATTCCATGTATGTGGATCCATTTACATGCAGAGCAAATGTGTGTATAAACTGATCTGATCAGGTCCAAAAAATGATAGCAGTTTGTGCCCAAGCCTCTTTAAAATCCTAAATTTCTGCTGTATAAAACATAATATATGTATGATATATTTTTTATATTAAAACATTTATTAAAAGCTATGGCTGATGTCTTTCCTCGCACAACTTCTTCTTCTTTTCCTTATTTCAGTAGTCTGTCGTCTCAAGCAAGACAGGTTTGTCAGAACGGGCTGCTCCCCTCGGTGTTTCTGGTGCGCTCAGCGACCCATGGCGATGCGGTGCGTAGATGATGATTCTGCTTTTTGCTGCATGTAATGCAAAGCTCTCCTAGACTGCCAACCACTTTGACTTGCAGCCCCCCTCCTTCTCTATTTTACCATCCCTCAAACGCGTGCGCTTTCTCGCCGCCAGTTCTCTACAATACTACTCTGTTGTTTCGTCACTTACTCTCTATCAGTCGCATTTCTCCCTGCTTTCTCTCTCTTTTTCACTTGATTCAGTCCAGTAAAACTCCTGCCATTACACATGAGAACTGCCAGTTTCATTAAAAAAAAATAAAACAAAACAAATAAAACAAAGACACCATTGAATTGGTGAGAACCCAACCTTAATCAAGCCCGCGAGCAAAAATAAAAAATTACAGCTCGACCTTGCCGAGACGAGATGGATCAGGTCGGGCCCAATCGGGCTCGTGTAGAGAATCAGAGCTCGAACATAAATGTGCTGTTGTAATGGCAAAGTAGGGCTAAAAGTAACAGATGGCAGGCTGACACTGATAACCACTTTGAGAAACTGGCAACCTATTCTTGGCCTTTGGTTGCCGTCAGTGGCAGCCACTTTTTAACATAGGGACAGCAAAACATACACCCAAAAAGGCTATGTTTTATATGTATATAAAAGTTAACTATGCAGGATTGTTGGTTACTGTTTGTAAATATGCTCGCCAGCGAAGGTGAAGGTAAAAGCCAGCCCCAGATTCACTCTTGTTTGGTTTTTATATGTATATATTTGCTTTTTTTTGCACCGTGTCACTTGGTTGCCTGCTTCTTATGATCTGGCACCTGGTTGCTTCCTTTTTATAAAGCCCTAACCCCACCTGAGTGCTGTGGGAGTACACACCCATAAACATCTGGAGCACAGAAAATAGGAAGAAAAAGGCAGAGGGCAGAGTCTCTGCAGAAAAATACACAAACACACACTTCTAGTGGGTCATAAGTGATACTTGAGAAACATAATTTCTGCATGAGTCTATACATTGTTTTTTTTAGGGAAAACCTCCATATTCTATCTCTAAATATTGCTGTCAGAGTCAGAACTACACCAGACAATGCTGCACACGACAAAGTTGTATGTGAATTGGTGCGTTTACGCACATGCACAAAGGCATCTATTGTTTTTTTTTTTAATATTGGAAATTGAGGTTGGACATGTTAACTGAAAACACTTAAGATTCAAATTTTGTGAAATATTAGATAAAATACAAAGTAAATAGCTAGTTCATTTACTGCATTAAAGTTTTTTTACATTCTTTGATGTCATGTTTTCATTATTAAGCAGACATTTAGTATCTTCACTACACATATTATAAGGTACCTAAAATAGCAACTATATTTTCTGTTTCAGCAACCAAAAGCTGATGCCTGGCCAGCCTGGCAACTACTTTTAAGTTAGTGTAGTGCCCTACAAAGTATAGGCGCACTTTTTCTCTCGGGTGAATATGATGTTTGATATCATATAGAGGAATCCTGAAAAAAAGTTATTATATGATATTCAATGTGAAAAAAATTTTAAGGGCATTTACACTATCAGTTCATATATTTTAAAATAATTTACACATCTTAAAATACTTAAAGATTATGGTATTGATAATGGTTGACGAGCAAGGCATTGATGCTGTGTCACATCATTCCTGAGCTTGAGAATCATTCCAATCATTTAAACATTACAGAGAGTGTGTGTCCTTACGATTGCATCGTTAAGGGAATACACTCTATCGAAAGTAATATTCAAAATCCTCTTATGAATCCAACTACAAAAGGTGCAATGAGAAGCAGGGTGAGTTGGGACAGAGAGACAGCTACACAGAAAGTTTTCTTTTTATTTCCTCCTTGACTTGGACTTTTGGATTCTTTGCACTTAGACTCAATTAAGCTACACAGCGAATGAGTTGCAAAGTGTCAGTCTCTTTGTTCTTCACCAACCCAAAAGCTCTTTCACTTATTCATTATTGCACTGATAGGCAAGAGACCAGGAGTGGAAAGAGAAGCAATGCGACAATAGCTGAAAGAGTGACAAGGTCCTACGTCGTCTTATCTAAGAGGAGAGATTTAGAGAAAAGCCTTTTGTGACAGTCTATCACTATGTTCTCTGATATTAGATGACAACAATGGCTGTCTGATTATGTTAACCATTCATATACTGATGAAAAGCGTACCTTGAAGATTTATTCATTTTCATCCTACTGTTTCCCAGCTCAGGAGATTTATTGGTTATTACTGTGGTTGCTCTGCTCACTTTTGCATGCAATTTGTTTGTATTTCAATGTTTTATTATCCAGGGATAAAAAAGAAGACAAAGTCATGAGTGTCAAGGTCATATAAACTCCTTGGTGAATGAAAAAGCCCTTGGGTTTCTCTGATGTGGAGAAACTTTTATCTTATTGCATTAGGATGCAGATTTATTTTCCTCCTGGACTAAAACATCTCTTTTTTTATGTATGCATTTTTAAAAGCAGAACAGCAGACTGGGGGTCACTGTATTGGCTGCATAACAGCAAAAATGTTGATCATAAGTATCCAAATGTTTTATACTTAAATGTGTTACATGAGGAGAGAATACAAAACAATGCCAATCAATCAGCAATGTGCATTATCAATGATGACTAAGGAACACTTGAAAAGGGATCTGGTTATTTTAATGGCTATATCTGCCTCTTAAAATAACTCTCAGTCCGACTTTTTTTCTTTTTTTTTTTTTATCAGTGATTCCAAATTAAAGTACCATTGCAGTGCCGAGCTATGTCACTTTTGAACCAAATTTCTCATCTGCCAGCCCGTTGAGTACTGAGGTATGCCGTTTAAGGTCAAGTTAAACTTTTTAAGACCAACAAGACCAACTAGTAGCAATTTAATAGGTGTCATATTAATGGGCAGTGTCCTTTTATGAAACACTTACATACCCGCATGATACGGCAAAACAAACTTCTGTGATACTTACTGTCATACTCTACTGTATAAATTAAATTCACTTGTGGATTTACCTTGACCTGTTCTTGACTTGTTAAAACCTTGACCTTAAAAGTTTACATGATTTTCGATACAACATTTCTTATGTCACTAAGCAGCGTGTACAGTTTCACCTACCTTATTTAAATCTGTCAGTAAAGTTTAAATCCAGAGGTTTTGCAGAAGAAAATCATGAAGGTTTCAAAATATTGATTAATTTCAAGAGGGCCTGTCGGTTAAGTTTTGTCCTAATTTTTGATGAAACGGTGTAGATGCCACGTGACAGCAGCAATCTATCACCAAGCGGAACAAACTCTAAGACTTTGAAGCAGCAATTTTAATTTTGGTTTGCCCAGTGCAACAGCACTAATTGCCCTGCAATTTCAAAACACTGCTCCAAAAAAACCCCATCTCTGCACGGGGACAGGTTTACAGCCAGCCGATTAAACACAAGTTCATCTTCAATGACCTGCCAGTCAAACGAGGGGTTTACTTGATTCAGTTTAAATCAATAACCTTTATTACAATGGGCAACAGTGATCTATTTGCTCTGTCTTCTGTGTGCAGAGGAAAAGTGTACAATAAAATAAAACATTACAACTATCCATTCAGTTTGCCAACTGGCCATTCATCAGCTAAATCCAATCAGAAATTCTTTTTATCTACTAATTATTGATTAAGTTGAGAAAGAGTGCCCCCCCAAAAATATTTTTTCATTTTTTCAGCTGTATAACATAGATGTGGTAGTTGGTAATGAGTTGGGTTCACAACTAAGTGGATGGGTTAATACCAATAAGGAAGAAGGTATACTCTGCCATATACCAGTGACTTCTTGGCTTATAGGTGGGTGCACTCTAAACAGCCAGAAAAAAAGGTGGGTATACCCTGAATACCTGTCTATACCCTCTACTATACCACTGTTTTATGTACATGCACATTCATATTTCAGCACAAATTTGCATGTGCATATCCTCAGCTGTCAATTTAGCAACTGAGTTTAAAAAATCAGGTGATATATTAAGATAAAATTACCTTCATCTTTGACCACCAACCAGTCAAACTGTGGCTCCAGGTCAAAGTCAGAGAAGAGGAGATGGATACGGCTGCCCGGTTCAGAGATAATCAACCACACACAGTTCAGGTTGTTTCCATACTCCTCTGGGTAGTTTGGGGACAATATAGTCCCTGATGGAGCCGTGAAGTTGAAGAAACACGAGACTACAAACAGGAAAGAACGAAGGAAGAAAGGCAGGGAGGAAAGAGGTTGAGATTAAAGGTTGTTGGGTAAAAGTGAAGCTGAAAGTCAAAGTAAAAGAGGACTAAGTAATAAAGAAAAAGAAAAAATAAGGCAAAATTAGAATTAATAACTAAAAGATCAAGATGTATATATGTATCAAACCATTAAAATGTAATGCTTCCAAGTCCTTTTCAAAATAGTTTTTAACCTATTTTAAAACAGATTTTTTAAAAGATTTATTTCTTATTCAAGCATTGCAGGTTGAGTAGTATGTATTCCCATACAGAGGCAGTTTTTATGTAGGACTTTGGTTATTAGAGGGAGTTAGGCTCATCTACACTTTACAATCAGGTGAGTGGAAATATACAGTAAAGAATTAAATTAAGTGATGGGTTTAAAGATTTGTAACATCAGACGTGAAGTTTAGCATAGAAAAGCTTGACTCATTTCCTTTTTTTAAAGTAAATGTTGGTTAAAGGTTTAAGACTACTCAAAGACTTTTAAGCCTGACATTTACAAAACCTTATATTAGACATAATAAAGGTCTAGTGATGAGGATTTAGTGGCATCTGGTGGTTACTTGCATAACTAAAACTTCTCCTTTGTGCCAGACGTGTAAGAGAACTATGGTGGCCAAAGTGAAAACACAAATGGTCCTATCTCGAGCCAGTGTTTGCTTTGTCTATATTGGGCTTCTGTAAAACAATATGGCAAACGCCGTGAAAGAGTACCTGCTTCGTATGTAGATATAAGCGGCTCATTCAAAGGTAATGAAAACACAATTCTTACTTTCAAGCGATTAGAAACCAATAAAAACATAGCTATGAATATCAAAAACCATTTCTACAAATAGATGCCCCTAAATCACACTGGACCTCTAAGAATTTTTTTAAGGACCTATACAGACACACAGATATCAATGTGTGGTATAAGCACACAAACATGTACTTACAGATACAACTGGGTTTATTGCCAGACCACTGATTATTGTGTTGGCA
This sequence comes from Plectropomus leopardus, assembly GCF_008729295.1. Classification (NCBI taxonomy): domain Eukaryota; kingdom Metazoa; phylum Chordata; class Actinopteri; order Perciformes; family Serranidae; genus Plectropomus; species Plectropomus leopardus. The sequence goes on from NC_056463.1 coordinate 23,984,365, forward strand.
TGTGATGGTCCTCTCTCCCACTAGTTCAAAAGCCGACTGGCAAAAGAAGGTCAACACATCACCATGCTGAAAGCGATCCCCACTACGGCGACCAAATGCCGGCACCCCAGGATCACCGCAGCCTCCCCGTTCGATTTCTGTAACACACGACACAGACAGCCATGTTTTTATGCTGATAATTAATGTCAACATGCGACACAGTGACATTCTGATAAGGGGTTGACCGTTTTTGCTCTTGAGTTGGGGTTAAATGCTAATAACATGCATACATCGATTTTTAGATAGTCGTTGAGTCAAATCTGATCATTCTGTCTGTGGTGTTTGTAGTGATGCAGCTTCCAAATCTTCCACACACATATTACTGGCTGCCAAATTTGTCAGTTCACATCTTTGTCACTAAACTCTGACTTTTTACAACCTTTTTCAGACTTTGGTTAAAGTTAATTGATGAGGGAGTATCTGTGCAGCCTATGAATAGACCATGCTGTCTGAACACAAAGGCAATACTTAATATGTCTTTGGAAGACAACAGGTCAACAGGTTGAATTATGATAAGAACTGGCGAGTCTTAGATGAAAGAATAGCTGCAACATTAATACAGCTGTATGCAACAGCAAGATAAATACGAACATGCCAAGCATCTATTATTTAACATTGCTGTGTTAAGAAATACAGCCCATGAGAAATTAATTGTAGTGTTTTCACAGCTAATTGTCATCAGTGTAATTATAGTGTTATTAAGCTTTAATTGTGAAAAGCAAAACAAATACTGGAGGCTCACAGGTAGATGCAAACACACACTGATCCATGCGTGCGCTTGTTAAGAAACCAGCAGGAGGTAGAAACTGAAGAGAGCAACACTGATGTTTGTAACATTGTGTCATGACTGCTTTCCATACACACATTTACAGACACATGAATTGTTTCCCTCCTCATTTCTTTATCTTTATCTCTCTGTTTCTGCCTGTCCTCCTTTCAAATTGCCCCTGTCTTTCTTTCCCACTGTGCTCAATTTTCTTCTTATCGCTCCCGCACTCTCAATCTGATTCAATACACTGTGCTTTATTGGCATGAGTGTCACATTAGCGGTACTGCCGAACTGGCCTGCAATCATATTCCATTCATTCTGTAACTTTTTTTAATCCCTTCTTCCCTTAATGGCAGTGTGGTTTTATCCACTGCTCTTCCCTCTCTCCCCTCCTTTAAAATTTGACATTCTACCAGACGTCTGTCATTTTGTAACACATGCTCCACCATGCTCCTGGATTCGCTTTGGGCAAATACATCTCAAGGTGAGCAATGTGTGTGTGTTCTACACGTTTACTATCTGTTGGGATGTAAGTACACCCACAAGAACAGAATACTCAAAGAAGTGGCAGTTGTGTGTGTGTGTGTGTGTGTGTGTGGCCCAGAGCTAGCTGTCACACAGTTGACGAGTGTCAGGATGGATATCAACGATCTTGAGCCCCTGGTAAGTCTGTCATTATGGTGGTAACTGCCTCTCTCACTCACTTTTTTTTTGTCTTTTTTAGTTTGTTCCCTTCTTTCTTCTTTTCTCTTTTTTTTTTTTTTTTTTAACTTTCCTTTCTTGCAAAGTTTTAAGAATTTTGCTGAGGCACACAACATAGATTTACAGCTCAATACCACATTTTATGCTTCTGTTTCTTTTCCTTTCCAAAAGTCATATATTATACAAAGTAATCTACATAATTGAGAATACAAAATAAAACAAAAACATGGAGGATAAATGTATTCAAATGTTATAAAGCAAAAGGAAGAAAACAATACACTGATGGATACTTTAGGGACCTTTCAGGTAATTTTGTGTGTTTTAGCCCATTTACGACAAACATAAACTGCGCATTACTGCCAACCATTTTCCGAGGCGCGCGCACACACAAACACACACACACACACACACACACACACACACACATAAAGGTTTAGATGTATTTCAATACATTCCAGCCACATTTGGTTTCAGTTCATGCCAGCACGGTACAGAAATCATCTTGCAGAGAACGGAAACTGCTTCATGTAAGTAATCAATCACAAAGAACAATTTACAGCCTGAAGTTTTTATTATGAAGTTATGCAGGAAGTACAAAGAAAACTCTTTGTTGGTTTATCCAACTGCTTTTGCAAAACTTGAGTGTAAGCTGTCAAACTGCAATCATTGCACTGCAAACAACTATTGTTTATAGTTTGCATTTTGAGGTTGATTTTTGCCAGTCAAAATAAAGGTTTCAATCTGCAGGAATGCAACAAGGACTGTATACAGATGCACATTTTATAGAGTAACAATCACACTGATACTTCTGATTCTATGGAAGAGTCTCTGAGACATTCAATGCAAATTTTTTTAGTCCTTGGATGAGTTTAAAAAAACTGTATTATTTACATTGTTACTCTTTTCGCAGCCAATTGCCATCAGCCTGAAAAATTGGCTGCAGCATTTCACTGAAAGCTTCAATTATCATAATGGGCTGTGTGTGTTTGATATTTACTCACTCTCTCGCAAACACACAAACACACACAAAACACACATAGCGGCAGTGATTGACAAGTATAACATGACAGCATTCAAAAGCAAGACAGCGCTACACACACACACGCACACGCACAAATGCGCACACACACACACACACACACACACACACACACACACACACACACACACACACAAGTGTTGGATTTTTCCGTGGGGCTAAAAAACCTAAGGGCTCTCAGGGGGTTACACTAATCAAAGTGTGTAACATGGTGACATTATATGATTTGACAGCATCACATATATACATGCAAGGACACGCACACTAAACACAACACAGGCTGCTGGCGCTTCAGCTATCCTGGGGAAAACTAAAACAAGATCATCTAGAGGTTATCAAGTATCATTTGTTTGTTAGTTTCTTATTTTCTTTCTTTCTTAGTTCCACATTGTTGTATGTGTCTTTATCTTGAAATGTTTATCAGACTACTAAGCTAGGCCACCTACTGTAAGTGTTTTTGACCGCTGAGCCAAGCTGTAAAAAGGAAAAAGCTTCTTACTACTGTTAGGGCAAATGTTAAACACACAAAAACAAGGTCAGCATCATCTTAGCCTCTTGTTGATCCAAGGAAACTCTGAAACATGATGTTAAACATCACCTTCTTACAGTTACAGCTGCATGTAGTTTGTGCAGCTACACTGTGCTGATTCCCTTGAACAGCAACTGACCCTGGACAACACTGTCAGCAACATCACTGAATCAAACAGCTGAGCAGAACCGAGAGCACAACCCTCATCCCTCTCACGCACTCCTTCTCTCTCACACTCCCTCGATCTCTCTGATACAGTTTATTTCTCCTCACTCAATTTGTCATTTTGTCTCCTTCTGTCCCACTCTGTCAATTTCTTGTTGTCCCTCTTCCTCTGTCTCCACGTTTATCAAATTACCCCTCTCTCTCTACCTGTCCAACTCATTGTCTCAAGTGAATTCAATTTAGTTCAGTTCCATTTAAAGAGCTGCATTGGCATGGTGTGATGCAGTAATCAAATATATAAATGTAATAAATGGATTGTTCTAAATAATAAGTATTTAGAGGGACATCTATATCATCCCCTCTCACCTTCACTCACTGTGACTGTCACCATCTTTATCTCTCCAGCTTTGGTATAATATGAAAAATAACCAAGCAAAACAATCAGATGATTGACTCATAATTCATTTATTACCTTCTTGTACTGCACAATCGCACACACACTCATATGTATACACAAGGACAGACAACAGCAGTTGTGTTCACTATTGAATCTGCGCATCAGCAACACCATGACTTTCACACTCCATTATGTGAGCATATATCATTGTTTGTGTGCGTGTGTGTGTGTTTCAGAGACAGACAAAGAAAAGTGTGTTGTATTTAAAGTTGCTGCATACCTTCATAGACTGCCTTGAACCCAGCTGAGCCGATCGTATCGTCTGACTGCAGGTGTAGCCACATCTGATTGGATAAGCTAACGATGAGGTCAGGGACACTGGAGCCAGTAAGTCTGCAAACACACACACAAACACACAAACACACACACACACACACACACACACACACACAAATGCATCCACACAAACTGTTAATAGGCACTATAGATTTACTACTGGACCTTCTAATTTTGACTTTAAAATAGACTTTAATTATCTACAAATGTAAAATGACATATTAAAAATGCTGTTTGTAACTGCAGAAAGATAGCTGATTGTTGAGTCTCATTCCCAGGCCAACGCTTTGATTTGGTGATTTGGTCTGACAACCAACCCTAACAGCTGATATTTGTCAACCTGGGAATGAGACTCAACAATCAGCTATCTTTCTGCAGAGTTACATACAGCACCTTCAGTGCTTGGATGAACTTATCTATGAGTGGTGAACATCACTGTCTATGTACTCTGTCAAAAAGTCTGTATTCTTTTTGCTCCTCGTGTAGTTTATTGTACAACAATTCCATCTAAACATTGTAAGTTTTCAACGCAGTCCAATACTTAGAATTCATACCTGCACCATAGCATCCATGTGTCTCCAATTATTCCTCTGAATGCCAGAATTAAGTTGTTCTACAGTGTTGCAAGTCAGGATTACTGTATTAAAGGCCAGAACACATAAGTGATGCTTACACATAGAGAACTCTCCGGGTATCTCCTATCTTGCCTCCATCTCCCACAGTTAGTGTGTCATATCCTCTTTCCAGGTCAAACTCTTCAAATGACAGCTTTATCACCTAAAAAACAAACATAGTAACAGTTACAAACACAAACAACGTGGAAAGGATAATACAGACAAAGCAAAAACAAAGACAAACAACCAGTGAGAGATTGATTATCAATTCCTACAGGGATGGTCTCTCAGGGATCTTTTTCACCCTTCCAATTTTAGCTATAGAAACTGATGATTATATAGCTGGGGAAATGTAAAAGACTAGTACTGAAATGTGGATTCTGGTAAACAAACTACTGCCCCTTAGGCAATGAAAGAGCTATATGATGCAAGGAGCAGCATGTTAATACTAATAAATTAATCATAGCATTTTGCAAACAAAACATATCATATCAAACATATCATTATCAAAGATTGGCAGCCTCTGCCAACCTCATGACCTGACGACTCCTTTAATTAAATCTGACTTCATATCATGAAGATTTAATTACAGCAAAGAGGAAAATGATTTTAGAGCAGAAAATACGAGGCAGGCTTCTATTATTCCTGTCTAAACGGTCCTAAAGTTTTTAATTTGTTCACAATTACCTTTATGAGTGAAACAATGCTGCACTAACATACTCTCTGGAGCACTATATTCTACGGTACTTATAGGGTGTTCAACGTGCATTTGCAAAAACAACATACAAAATATATCGAGATCTAATGGAACTGATAGGGTCATCAAACCAAGCAATTTCATGGGGGACCCCAGATATGCTACAATGTGAAATGAACCATACAGTGGGGAATTCACAAAAAAAAAACACATTTCATCCTAAAAAGAATGATTAAAAAGCTAAACCGTTGATGGAGGAGGATGAAGCCATGTTTTTGTTGTCGTAGGAGGCAACAAATGTGGGAGGAAATATTCTGTTCTAAAATGTGCAAGTACTAATGATTAAACCAGAATGAGCGAGAGAGAGGGACAACCAACCAGTGTTTTTGGCCGTGACCATCATCTTATTTAATTAAAGCTGCTATGCCAAAGGTATAACAATTAATATGACAGTGACATATTGGTATTTGAAAAATAATCCATCTTTAATGAATGAGAACTGAGAGAAAGAACAAAACTCTGAAACTGAGGGGACCCTTGCTGTTATTTGGCAGCGTCCTCTTCAACATTCAAAGTTACACAAATCACTTCTGGGAGCTTCGCTCGCTGCACCCTGATAACACACCATTCTGCTGTTGAACACTGAGAAATTGGGTGTTTAATGCCTTACTCGCAGGCACGTCCGTGGCTGTAGTTGCATGCATACAGCACTGGGTCATCAATCTACTCCACGCTCTAAAATGCCGTAATGCTGGTATTTTATTATTTGCTGCTTGTCCATTATTTATTAGCTGTAGATCATTTCCCTGACAGAGTGGAAGATGGCAGATTTCCTCTGTGTTCAGAAAACCTCAAAGAGAAAAGAGCTGGTCTCAATCACTGACTTTCTGGTTTAATAGAGGACTAATATGAACCATGAACATGTAATGTTGTGGCGGAGAATCAATCACTTAGGAAATCACACTACAGTGAGGAAAAACCTTACAGCAGGTGATTAGGATGTAAAAACCATTTCAACATGCCGGAATCATCAATGCATAGCTGAGCCTTTGGCCGTGCTTTGTCAAAATAAAAATGGCTAGCAAAAAAATGTAAAACGATATGGAATCATCTGAGGGATTAACTGCCATCATGACAGGAATAGCAAAGAAGCCGCAGATAACTGTATAAATCTGTATTCATACACATGTTTGAGTGCATCCATATGCCAAACACAGTCAGTGCAAACTGATATGCAAACAGGCTAATATTTAAAAGAAAAAAAAAACAGTTTATTTTTGACATCAGCAACTTACATTCAAGATGCAGCTTAATAAATATGAGACTCATACTTGCAGAAAGCTATCTTATTATACACTGAATGTTGCAGCCTCTGGCAATGTTAAGTCAACAAGCCAACATGGCTTGAAGTAATAGGAGAAAGATGCAAAACAGCATTGTGAGGTATTAACTGCTGGCTAACAACAAATCACACAGAGCAATAATAAACCATTGTATTTTATTTGTTGATTTAAAAAAAAATGACATATTCCCCTCTCTAAAATGTGAAGGTCCAAAAGAACCCAAGGATTTATGTAGATTTTTTTAAAGATACATCATCGTCACTGTCAAAATCTTCAGATGTTTGTTTTATTCTTTTAAGGACACGATATTTAATCCTTCAACAGCAGTGCTGATCACTTCAAATACCAGGTATTAAGGGGGATAAAGAAACCATTTTTGGTTGTCAAACATAAACTTTTAGTTTGATAACTGTTTCAACAGACATGTAAAGACTGCCAATCAGCTGCCACACCTGCATGTTTTATTTCTGCCACAGCATACACATCATTTTGTAAATTGTTTGACATGTGCCTCCTTGCCCTAAAAAGATCAGTGCCCAAAAGGGACAAATGTATATTTTATAAAGCTGTACACATAATGACATTTTGTAGGCTAGTGAGCTCATCAGAGAGTCAGTTATAGCACAATAAACAAAAAATATATATATAAAAAAATATATTAAATAATAAATGCTGTTGAAGGAAATGTTTTTATTGGGCTGGGGAGGCACATGTGCCAAAAAAAATCAACGCCTATGTGTTCAATACCACTGCTATCACAAAACTGTCCATCCTCAGCTTGTAAGCCGCAGTCACCAGCATACGCTGTCGCATAGCTGTCAGTCAAAGAAATGTACCCAAAGGCCTGGAGGTTTCAGGAACTTTTTTTTTTCTTTTCCTTTGAATCATTAAAAATATTAACAATATATCTGAAAATCTTAACTGCAAAAAGGAATGACAATTTGTGATTTAATTGTGACTTTCAATCCCAACACGTGGAACACAAAAATCAAACCAAGAACAGTAACAATCAGATGGTGTTGATACGGCTGTGTGTTTGTCGGAAAAGTGGAGGTTGTTGTTAAGACTGTACAACAGCAGCAGCAGCAGCAGCAGCAGCAGCAGCGTGTGGTCATAAAGAAAGGTAGTGAAGCAGAACACAGACCGAATCTGATCTGTGCATTTTTGCCAGTGAGTGAATATGTGTAAGTGTGTTTAGGAGGTGGTTTTCTCAGGTATGTCTGTCTCTGCAGAATGATGTCCAGGCACGCCTGTTTCATTTTATGTGTGAGCGCTGCTTGGCTGAGTTTCAGTGTCTACATGTTTCTGTCCATATTTATACGTTGGTGTGTATCTTTGTGTCCAGACAGTGAATGCATATTGCACAGTAACAAGAGACTTAAAGAGAGGAACTGATCACACTAAGGTCATTAGCAGGAAGCTCAGTGCTGTTCAATAGATCCAAATAGGCCCATTTAGAGAGACATTAAGGGCTGCAACTCCAAACTACATTAGATTAGCTTCTTTACTTTCTGAAGCTACAAAGAAACAAGGAAAGAAAGGGAGAGAGCAACAGAGACAGAAAAAAAACAGGATAGCTCAGTGTCACCTTAACAAATCCCCAACTGAAACAGTGTTGACAGTAAACACAAGATTTGCCTTTAGTTTGATGACTGCAGCTCTGTATGTTGTCTTCTGATTCCATCACATTATTGAGTTCCTGCAGTACTTTCTGGCATTTCGAGAGAGAGTTTCCCATGTTCAAATTTGGACCATACAGAACAAGCAGTGTCTCTGTTTGAAGGTAGATGCTCTTTGAAAGGATAAGTGAGGTGTTATCACTTTGAGGTCATTAGCAAGCAGCTGAGCAGCTAGGAGCAGCTCAATAGGCCATTTAAAAATTGTTAAGACCACTGTGCAGTCCAGACCTACAGTGAAACGCATTCAGTGAGTCAGCCAGTAAAGCTGTAGTACCGTGAATTTTAGGGTCTCCTCAGGGCATGCTCACAGCTAGGGAGAAACTAGCGGCAATCTTTCTCCTACTCGGATCCTGAATTCGCAACAGATATGCATTTGCCACTCAAGTCAAATTATCAGAGAAGTACTTTTGCTAGTCAGAATCAGTCAGCCGAGCCTTATAAACATTACGCACAGTGTGCACTGTACCTATTCAGTTTATCTACAGCACAGTAATAATGGGTTGCATGCTTACCCTCAGATACCCCCTCTATCGCCCCAGAAAGAAAATCTTGAAACAGGAAAGCCATACTACGCCTGGTGATCTTGCCCTCACTGTTGTGACCTTACGTCAGAGTAGTGTAAGAGAACACACAGCTGTAATTGGGTGGACTACTTCTTGAATTCCCTTGTCGGGCAGAGGCTGCAGCAGTGCTGAGTCACTGCTGAGCAGAAACAGTGAGGAGAAATGACATCACATATCTATCTATGTATCTATCTACAGATCTATCTACAGATCTATCTGTCTATCTCTCTATCTATCTATCTATCTATCTATCATGTTTTCAAAACAATAATGGAGGAATTTCATCTCGACTTTACGACAGCCTCAGCCACAGACAGGCTGATAAGGGTTCTTCACCTGCTCAAGGGCACTCCAGATGGTCATATGCTTCTCTATGTGGTTATATACACTTGGGTCCTCTGGTCAGAGGGTGGCCTCCCTATCATACTTACTATGCTGTTGTGCAGTGTTAGGTTCCCCTTAAAAATAAGATTTGATTTAGACCCTGTTAAAATGTCAACACTCTGCACACGTCTAATGAATTACGTTCAGTCAGCCGAGGTGACCCCTGCCAAGGATAGTGCACATGGGTATAGGTTTCATTTCAATCTTGGTAGCAGCAATGCGAGTCCTTATTACTATCACACCCAACTAAACTACAAAAAACAGGCTGTTTTCCTCACATCAAACTGTGATTTTCAATAGAACACAAAGCAGTTGATATTTTCACTCTTGATTTGATCGACCTCTCAACTGACCCACTGTAAATGAAGTAATTATTGCAAAACCAAAATTTCTCTTTAATAAAGTTGCAAGTGCATGACTGAATGCTGTGTTTGAACACTATTTTCCAACAAAGTAGCACATTTACAAACTGACTCACTTGAATCAGAGGCTGGCAATAATGGTGCACTGTAAGTATGTTTGTGTGGAGGAGGAATACAATTCAATTCGTTCATCAGACAGGCCCAAACTTCTGAGCCCAGAAGTGAAATCAAAATGGAAAATACAACATTTTGAAGCCAGACAGCACATTTTTACAAGCTGGCACCCCCAACTGACATGAAAGGTAATGTAATTTAAACACTGAAGTACCCAGAACTTACATGACGTAACATCAGTAAACCACACAGCACTGATGATTACAAACTTGGATGGCTGAACACCAAAAATCCTAGACTGGGAAGAAAGACAAAACCATGTTCTTCCACTTGATAAAAACTCTTGTTCAGAGTTCAAATACTTTTTCGTTGGTAACATTTCAAAACTTTTCCATGACTTTTCAACAACCCCCATAAAGAGCATGGGGAGAAAATGAAGAAACATAAATGATTGTAAACAAAATGTCACGCCTCACTGTATATTAATGCTACATAATATCAACAGCAAAAGAAGATAAGTTTTCCGTTATGTTACATTACATGGAAGGCTGTCCACGGATGATTACTGTAACAATTAATCTCATTACACACAACAAAATTTCCAAAGCCTGGAAAATGAGATTATGAAATTACAGGGTTGTTCCAGGTTTTCCATGACCATGGGAAACCTGATTGTTTCATTAATTGCGTCACTTCCTGATCACATGGATAGTGTCATTCTAATCACCAAAACCCAATAATACCACAATGTCAGTGATATGTGGGGTCTTAACAGAGGTGGGTTCAGGGTTGACAAACTCTATTCTGCTGCAGGCCCATTGGGACTTAGGCTTAAGTGAGGTGAATTTTTACATAAATATTGTGCCCACTGAAGCTTTAATGCTTTTCTACTACCCTGAGTCAAAAATAAACTGTCGAGAAAAAGATTAAACTATGTACTGAGGTGACCCCTTGTCAGAAGTAGTGCAGAGAGGGAACAGGCTGTCCTGAAAGCAGAGTGTACGAGTATTCCCCTGCTGAGATTGTGTAGCTATGTTGAGTCATTGGTGAGCTGCCACAATAGCAGTTCGGGGCCTTTTTTTCCAATAGATTACTTTTAGCCTTTCAGCCAAATAAACAAGTATAGAATAACCTGGAACCCTGCTCGAGGATACAAACCACAGCACACGGCTCATGCCTGGGAAAGATGCTTTCCAAAAAAAGTAATCGGCTACAAAAAACATCTGCCTGTAATCAATCATTTATCAGGTTACTCTTATTATCAAATATAATATTTTTAATTCTATAGCCTTAACTTCCAGAGGCATTTCATTGACACTCTAATCAGAACTTTAGAAGCACTTTCACTGCTCATTGCAGCTCAAGAGAGCATTATAAATCATCTTTACAGTGCGCTGCGTCTTGCAACTACAGTGAATTTTATGATGGATACACACTGTGCAGTTGGGCAATGAGGGACAAACACAGCATGAGGACGCATACAAAACCACTGCTTGTGGATTCGCATTCAAACAATTCATTTAGATCAGCAGAGTAGAGCCTCTTCAGCCCTGTTAACCAGCACAAAGAGCTAACTGCAGCTGGATGTACATAGAGGTCTAAGTCCAATGCCACAGCCCCATACAGTCCACTAGGCAAGAGCTAATAGACCGTTATTCCTTAAGTAATACGATAAATGACTCACTGTGTGAATTTGCCTCTCTGCATGTAAAGGCCTTAAGCATTCATTCACGGCTTTTCTTAACTTTTACTCTCTTGCTTTGTCTCAAGGGTCAGGGCCCTTTTCCGCTACGCACTGACCAGAGGGCAGAGAGCGACCTAGACAGATGGCCATGCAATCACAGGGCTAACACAGATATACAATCACCCTTTAACAGTCTTCCTGACCTGCTTGTCTTAGGACTTTGTGAGGAAAAAGAAAAAATGGTGGAAATGACTGAATTACTTGAGATCTGGCGACAAGAGATTAATTTCTTCAAAGTTTTAACAGGGTCATTGCATCTGTGCTATTAAAAAAAATAAATTAGTTACACAGTAGACGGTTGAGTATTTGTGGTGGTCACTGCATTTAGGTTCATGTATCAATGTTTTTTAGCTTGGTTATTGTGCATCACTGTTGTAATATGATCTGACAAGTGAGTTTCCAAGTGGGACAAATGAAGAACCAGTCAATATATAAAAATAGACTGGCGAGGGTGCTAGCCTGTTGGCTGTACCTAGAAGTACCCAGATGTGCCATGTTTATGTGTTGCAGTCCTGCCCTGAGGTGACCCTTGTTTTAAGTGGTAAGAAAGCACTGCTGCTGTCTGGTAAAAACTCCCTTGTCGAGGTGTTACAGCACCTTTGAGTGATGTTGACCTGTTGGCCAGACAGTTTAGGAAAATAAACTGCATACTATGTTTGAGCAACAGCTGTGTGACAGCTCTGTGGAAACTACGTTATAAACTGTTCTCTGATAAAGCAGAAAACTACCTGACAACAGCAGACTGTGGGTTCAGAAAATTTATTTGATAATTCTTGATTTCAGCAGATGCTTTATTCCATTATGTTTTATACTACAGCTCTGAAATTAACTTTAATTAATATATTACCACCATTACAGGAGGCCAATGCACAAAACTGAACAGTGTGACCTTGGGACGTGCATGCATTCATTTAGCAGAGGTGTAAGGTTCAGGGATGAGAGCCAAAGACAGAGCTAATACGATGAATTATGGTCAGTCAGACTGCCAAACTACAGTCAAAAGCCAGAACAGCGAAAAGCCCTGAATTGAGATAATGTGCTAATTAGGCAGCTACTGGTGAATGTCTTTCCATTACCACGGACACTGATGGTTATTTACTCTGCACTTTACTGCATTTTGCTCAGTCCATGTGATCAGTGTCCTCACTGAGCTGTGGCTTGTATGTTGTATAATTTGTAGTGATTCAGAAATTACACAGTAATGCAGCTATTAAGCTAACCACCACAACACAATATTATACATTGTTATAGAAAATATACAAGTAGTAGCTAATTCACATTCATTCTCATTCAGATCATCGCACAGGTTGTAAAGAACCCAAGGATAGATCAACTTATTTAAAAGAGAAAATTAAATAAAAGTTAAAACTATGACCAACAATGCAGACAAAAATGTCACCAACCTCTCAGCTCAACTTAACCGGCTGTCTGTCTGTCTGTCTGTCTGTCTGTCTGTCTGTTGATTTTCCAAGGACATGCAGTGTCAAATGCAAGTTTTTATGATCTACAGGACACATTTATTTATAATTTCTAGTCTTCCAACCACTTAAAACATGTTTATACTACATACCACATTTATCCTTTCACATATATTCTTATGCTGATGGCCGAGCCTCCCATACAAGGTACCACCTGCTACTTAGTAACCATTTATCTGTACCCACACACTGATGGAACAGCCATCAGAGGCGAGCAATTTGCGGCTCAGTATCTTAGGGAGCCAGGGATCAAGCTGCTAATCTTCTGGTAAGTGGACGACCCACTCTATCTCCTGAGCCACAACCGCCCCATAACCATATCCATAGAATGAAAGGCCAGAACAACAAAATAAAACTTTTACTAAACCACAGTTTTCCTTTAACTTCAGATCACTGACCAAAAAACTGAACTTTGTTTTTACTCTCACACCATTATGATAGTGCACCTAATATTGGATACTATATCTTCATCCAATAATAGCTTGAGCAACTGAGCTGTCATATTACAAATCAATGCACTGTTTTAAAATGAGACTGGACTTTATCATGTTCTGGCTAAGGCCCTTATTGGTTTTTATTGGCTTCAGTTTCTGTATCAAGTAAAGTTTAGCAGATTCTGATAGAATGTTACAGAATGTGTCCTGCCATCACTAAAGTGACGATGATGACCCATGCATGAAAATGACCAAACATTCAATACCATGATAACACACAAAAACACACTAATATGTATTTGTTAGGAAAAAGACAGCTGTGATTAAAGGCCTAATGGGTGTGTGTGATGATGTGTCTAAAGGTGTATGTGTGTGAGCAGTCAGGCATGATTCAGACTTGAACGAAATAATTATAGTTTCATACTGATGAATCAAATGATGGACACACACGCACGCACGCACGCACACACAAAGAAAGTCAGTTCTTTTCTGCAGCGAACCCAAGTTTTTCCTCACACCTGAAAGTTGACAGTTTACCCTACAGTACAACATATTTTTACAACCTCTGGCAGTTAGCAATTAAGTTGGCAGACATAAAACACACAGTCAATATTAATAAAATCACACACAACCAGATGCCCGTTCACAAACTTACACAAATAATCACACAGGCACACACACAAACAGAAGCACGCTCACAGCATTTTGCCGATGGGCTGTCAGAGCATTACAAACTATATTGATTGTGCTGCTTTTATTCAGAACTTAACAGAATGACAACAGACACACAGCATTACTTATTGACTACTGAAACTTGTGCAGGTAAACCTACACAAAGAAGGAACGAAAGGACATGCACACTTCGATAAAATCATTTCTCTCTGTCTCAATTTTGTATAACATGTTATTGATGAAAGAAGTCAACTAGAATAATAGTCGGTTAGAGGCCCAGCAAGGGAGAGAGGGAATAAAAAAGAAGAGGAGAGGAGACAAAGTCTGAGAAAACAGAAAGGTGCACACAAAGTGTTTTTTGTCTTAATTCATGCTTATTTCTATCTCATATCTCATTCTCTCTCTGAATCTTTCTATGCTTTCTCCCTTACTGACCACAAAAAACACACATAACCTTTTTATTTTTGGAGAACATACACTTTTAATAGTGCGTTTAATCATCTCTCTCACTCTCTGTACACACAAGTAAAATCACGATGAAAAGATCAATGTTCAAGAGGAAATACATACGTCTATGAATAAAGGAAGCTATACTTGTAAAGGAAGTTAAATACCTTTACACCTTTACATAATGTTCTAACATAAAGAGATGATTGCTGATAAAAAACAAAGAACTAGCCAATTACACTGAGGAGACTTCACAGCACAACATCTGAGGCTCAGTTGAGGTCACTGGGATGAAAATAATACTAAAATTTGAATATTAAGGAATATTCCTGAACACTATATGGAGCTTCTTTGAGAATTTGACTGTACTGTAGAACTTTATTGCTATTGTTTATTTATACCTTTTAAAACATCTGGATGACATCATAACAGTAAAATTGAGGTAAGCAAGGATTAAATTGCTTAAAAAAATGCAACAAGCCTGGGTCGGATATGCGCTTCATGTTTTAAAAGATCAATAGATCAGGGCAAAGCATGTTTTTAAAATTCGGAGTAGAAGATAATGCAAGTATATGCACACACACGACAAAGACATTCTCAAATATCTGAGGATATGTGGATATTAATGAAGTCAAATCAAGTCAGTCTGCAAATAAAAGAATATACAATTAATAACAGCACCGTTTAGCTTAAAGCTTGGTCTTTGTTTATTTATTCAAATTATTCGGTTAGCAAGTTCATACTGTATTGCATTTACTGTCTGCATAAAAATTATATATTTTAATGATAATAAATAATATTATTCAGGTTCATGTTTTTGGGTGCTGTCATCTCAAAAAGAGAGAGAATTTAAGTTCAAAAGAGAGCAAGTGGCTATGTGCAGGTGCTGCACTTGAAGTGCACTCAGCCTTCACACAACTCTCAGCAATTGTTATCCTCCTAAGTGCCACCTGGTTTAAAGCACACTATTACCTGCACCAGGGAACACCAATATCAACACACTAAACTTCATATAACCTTCTGCATTTGCCTAAAAAAAACCCAAAACCCATCAACGATGCATATTTAAATTTAATATGTATTATATGTAAAACCTTTGTAACCACTCTTCCTACACTGGAAAATCTCTCTATGAACTGCGAGACACTGTGGGGATTAAACTAAGTTTTGGGTTGTGTACAGAAAATAATATCAATTAAAATATCAGACATTTAAAACCCTTACATGTGTCAGAAATTCTATAATGGTCTGGCAATATTTAAAGTCCCCCTCCTCTCCAAAATGTATTTTGCCCCTTGTAATGTCTGACCTCAACTATAGGCCTACTTGTATCTGTACAAAGTTTGTTACTGGAGAGGCGTTTTCAAGTTCCTCTACTGAAAGGGGGCGATGATTGTGCACATCACTAAAAGTTGAAATTCAAAAGTACGTCAAATAAACTAGGATTTAGGATCTAAGCAAGGAGCTACTGCATAAATTTGAAAGTCGTTCGCTGTCTTTTATGCAGAAGAAACCTGAAATCCCTGGTGCAGAGTAAACTTTTTACATTTAATATCAAAATTTTAGCCAGATGGAATATACCCTTATGAAAAAATTTATTAGACCTTTGGTGTATAATTACCATAAAAAACAGCATGACAGTGTAAAGACAGTGTAACATTGAGGCAGATATTATTGTACATTTCATAACCATTAACAGACCCCTCGTCTGATTCTGAGTCAACTGAAGCTGAAGAATGCATGCCTGAATCTAGATGCTTCCTCTAACCATCTTGACACTTACTGCTCTTTTACCCATCAACCTATACCAAGTACTGTAGCAGTGTTTGGCAGGGCAGAGGCCATATCCAGAATTTCTCAATGAAAGCAAAAAATTAGATTTGATTCATGCCCTTTTTCAGAGTTTTTTTTAGCTTTTTTATATGGGAAAACCATGTTAAACAAAATATTTATCATAGCAGAGTATTAAAACGTGTTTGGAGGGGAACTTTAATATTGTAGTATTTTACATGTTGTGGTTAAAATCGGTCTAGAGGCTGCTGTGATATAACACTGAGCTTCACTGAAGAACAGATAAACCAGTGTGTTGGCATCTTCCAGCCATCTGCAGACCAATATTGTTATTTTTGTTCTTATTTTCTACTTGTAGTAAAAATTCCACAAAGTGGCTTCATTTCTCTCTTTTTGTCAATACTGTTGATGACGCAGCCATTGCGTTGAATAACTTTATTGGACTTGTCACTGGACAAAACTAAGTAATGGAATCCAAATTATGTATTATGTTTTTTAAAAAGGGAAAAACTAGAAAAGCTAAAAAATAAGCTCTCCTTAAGTCCTGCCCCTCCCCACTCTGTGCTCCAGCAACAAGCAATTTGGAACCCATCAGAACCTCATTCATATTTCCCTTTTCCTGTTGCAGGCTACTTTAGACATGATACCTGCTAGGCTCCTCTGTGCTGGACAGTAAGATACCAAATTTTAAAGATGGCTAAAGGATGTGGCTGGGGGACTTTCAGAATCTTTGTTGGACACAATATATTGCACATATTAACGTTTTAAGTTAGCAACTGTCAGCAAAATGCTGGCTAACTACCTTACGTATGGCTACTTCAAGAGCGGTCAGCCTAATGTCAGATTAGCAATGTATCAGCCAGGTTTGCTTCCCCAATTTATCCCTTGAAAATCATTCGTAAAAGGACAAATAGGTTGCTTGCTGACATTTTTCAGATGAAGGCTCAAGGCTATTATTCTTGTGTATATATTATCTCTGTAAGGCAACTACTTTAACTTTTTTCAGTAATACAGACTAAAGTTAGGTCAGCGTCATGGCACTAATAATAAATACACAATGCACTTTACTGATCCTCAGCAGGGGAAGATTGGACACATACCCAGCATTGCAGAAACAAATCTGACTGACTCTCTTGTCATTTTATTTCCCCTCAGTTAACATCAAGAATATATCCCTCAATCACATACTGTAGTCATTGCCATCAACTTCTTGAGGCTATAACACCCAAAAACTTTTTTAATAAACCCTGCAGCACCTGACAAAGAAGAACCAGCCTTCCTGTGTTCCTTTTTTTCAAGCTTGTCCAACGCAGCAACAGTTGACATATGCGTGTATTATATTACAATATAGTACAGTGCACTGATGTCTTAGTATAATAAATGAATTCCACTTAATTTTATTTACAGTGCCATTCATTTACAATCAAATCTATTCTTTTCTTTTCTACTCTACTCCAGTCTAGTCTTGTCTATAACTGTCTTTATCCTCTTGTTTGCCGCTGTCCTTGTCTCTCTCTCTCTCTCTCTCTCTCTGTCTCTGTGTATGTAGATAGTGACATTCTGCAAATGCCAGCAGCTGTAGTGGCTGATTATCTGTCATTATAGCACATTCTTAAAGTGCTCTCAAACCTCAAGCATTTTAAACACACACACACACACACACACACACACACACACACTCTCTCTCTCTCTCGCTCTCTCTCTCTCTCTCTCTAGCCTACACAGAAGAGATAAAAGACATTCCATCTGTCATAAGCTAAGGCTATGTGACTCTAATACACTCTATTGTATTGGATTCAATTTTAAACCCCAAGCAACAAGCACACACACACACACACACACACACACACACACACACACACACACACACACACACACACACAAAAATGACTTGTCACCTGACACCAAGCACGATCGCAAATAATTCATTTTACCTATGGCTGTTATTTCTTGTAAGACGCTTAAAATAAGAACAGGAGACAATGGCTGCAAAGATGATGTCACTTCCAAAGAAGTGTCTGCCACACCTGCCACATGCTGGTTTGGAAAAAATCTCGTAGTGCAAACCTCTCTCAAAATACAAAGAGATAAGAGTCTCATAGACAGGTGAATGCAAATATACACAGTCATACAGTAACAACTGAGTGAAGCTTGCCATAGCTATACCGGATCCACGTCACTCTATCAAGGTCAGAGACACAAAGGTGAGAACAAAAGGCCTATTTCTCTCTCTCTTCCCTTCATTTTTCCCCCTCTTGACTCAATTATACCTCAGCATTTCTCCATATCCTTCGTCAGAGGCTCAGAGGTGAGTAGGCTCAATTTCCACCCATCTTTAGAGAAAACTTCAATGCCACATGTCAAGTACCTGCTTGGACATTCAGTCGTTTTTCTTTTTACTTCTCTCTCTTCCTGGCTCTTGCTTTTTAATAGGGAAGTAGCTAGCTGAACATTCAGCCCAGTTTTCCTCCTCTATACTTTCCCTTACTCTTTTTCTCTCCAGTTTCCAATGAGCTTAGTGCCATCCTGCTCTCATTTTGCTCTTTTCTCTCTCTACTCTCACAACTTCAAACTTAACATTTTAGACAAATCAAAGTGAAAGGAGGAAAGAAGATGACAGAGGGAGAAAGTAGACGAGGAGAGAGCAGAGCAAAGTAGATGAGGGAGAGAGGTGAAGGACAGAATAAAGAACAGAGATGTTAGGAAGAAATGAGAGGCGAGCAGGGGGAAAGAGTGGAGGGCAGAGAGAGTACAGGAGCTGGGGAAAGGGGAGAAGAAGTGAAGACAGGGTATGTGATGACACATGACGAGAAGATAATACCACTAAAGAAACTGCAGATAGAGAGACTTGAGATGTTGTACCGCAGGTATATGAATAATTCATCTCTACACAACAATGGTTCAACAACAAAGTTTCCCTCACAAAATTGGGGAGGTGGTGACCATGAGCTCAGCGATGGAAACAGAATTCAGTCAGCAAGCAGGAAAGCAAAAAGGAAGTCTAAACAACGGTCCTTCAACGCTCAACACTGGACCAAATAAGAGATTATTTGTGTATGTTGTGTCATAGTTGTCTCGCTTACAGCTTTTTACAGTTTGTTACTCATGCTCTGTTTTTTTTTTTTTGCCTCTCTTGTCACTCTCCACTGCATTTTTTAATCGATATTTATCACAGGAAGGCTCTGTATGCAAAAATGTCATTTTCAACAAGTCATGCAGTAACACACACTCATATCGTAGATTTCTGGCTAATGGAAACAGAAAAATCTTTGAAATATAACATATTCTTAATATCTGTTTTGTTAGCAAAGGTCTTCAATAGATATTGAGTAAATAATTTGCAGACAGGTGTCCACTCTCTTGTATTCTCTTCATCATACTTATTAGCTATCTTAAATGACAATCACCAAAAGTTTTTGACAACCATAATTTGGCATTATTTGATATTATTGACCAATGAAATTAAAAATGTGGACTTCACAGACAACATATAAAAACAAACACAGTATACTCTTAACAGAACAGTGCTGACTAACATAAAAAGTGAATTTTCCCAAGAGTGTCAGGATCCCTACACGAGAAGGTTTATTTTTCCCATGTCATATTATTATGCCTTTTTTGATAGAAATGCCTGGTGAAATAAAGGGGGAATAAAAAAATGTAAATGAGCTCACCTTTCCAGGGTCCATTGCAGTGATGACCCACACACAGTGTGCGTTGTTCTCATATTGAACAGGGTAGTTAGGAGAAGTTATGACCCCTTTGGGCCCCCTTAGATTGCTGCCACAGGTACGCGCTACAGGGGAGGAAAGCAAAAGAGGGAGACAGAGTTTTAAAAAAGATTCATAGGGTAATCAAAATTATGCTTGCAGATTGCAAATGGCCTCTTACCTTAAAAAGAGAAAGGACAAAGAGAGGGTGTGGCAGCGACAGAGTTCAATGTTACTAAAACTGAAACAGTGAATTGTGGAGACTGAATTGGGATATTTGTTTGGCCAAAAGTTATCTCTCTGTCATATTTTTGGGGGAACATGCCTAAAATTATCAATGCAACCCTTTGTAAATCAAAAATTCCCTGCAATGAAATAATTCACATTCCCTTTCCACATCTTCCTTCTGCAGATATTTTGCACAAATACTGACCACTCACAAGATCAAACTCATTTATTTATTAATTACTCATATTTTTTTTTTTTGACTGCCCAACCAACAGACCATCAGAACAATATGTAGTTATACTGCTAACAGCTTAAAATGAAGGTGAAAGGTGTGCACACAAATTTACAGTAGTGACATTGGGTAAATAAGGTGAATCAAAATTTTTGCTCTGCAAAATCTGATATGACATCATGATTAAAACAAAAAACCAAAACTCCAAATATAGTATCTGTCATAAAATATAAGTTCCCATTATCTATTTACTAGAAGAGGTGTTCAAATTGCAATATTGTGATGATGCAAAATCTAAAGTGCCGCATGCTGTGTGTTCATGCTGTAGGACATAATTATATTATTCTAGGAAGTGGATCCAATTGTACCAAAAAGGGCATATCATGAGCTCGGCAAATCTACTGTCCACATGAGTGCTGCCTTTTGAAGTCTTTTGCATTGGATACAAACATTAAAATGCATAACTTGGTATGAGTACAAACCTACAGCCCTGTGAAATGGAAAAAAATACTTTGGGCTGTGGTCTGAAGACTTTTTTGCCCTTTCCCTTTCTTACACAGATGCATTTGTGTGTTAGAGAAAGTCAGAGACTTTAAAAAAAGAAAAGTTTTTTGGCAAACATGACGACAAGGTGAATGGTGTCAACAACCACCTTGCAAGACTTAATAAGAGTCAAATACTGAATGATCATACTTTGTCCAACAGACCAGGTCTAGTCCAGCAACACGATGTTCAAATTCGGAAAGGTCACAATGACCCCCACAAACAACACCATTACAATGTTCAATGCCAAAATCATCTCTCACTCTAGAAAAGTGTTTCAGTAATACACAACACATTACACAACACGTTACTCAATAATTGTACAGGATGCCGCAAAGGGCCGAGGCCTGAATCGAATCCGCTAAAAGGGCTTAGCCTCTGTGCATGGTATATAAGTATATGTTATGTGCAATGTATGTGCATTACTTTTATGTGCAATTTTGATTATATGCTATCTGCTGGTGTAACTTAGAGCAACTAGTGCTGTTTTGTTTATATGTGGCTTGTTTTATTGTGACTGTGAAGGCATTTATTGGTGCAGCATCTGAGTCCAAGACAAATTTCCCTACGGGGATAATAAAGTATATCGTAACATATAGCTGTTGGATTATGTACCAACAGGATGACAACATAATCTTCCTAATTTTAGAAATAGGTTTTTTTCCAGGTAAAGATGGGCATTTTTTAAGTATTTGCCCCAAAACTCTACTTTGAAAACTTTCAGTACCTTTGCTCCTGAACACCCTGCAGATCCTTGTTATCAACAGCATTTTTCATAATATTCTTCCTAGTGCTCTATTTTATCCATATTGATTTTGTCCAGTGTGATACTAAGGGTAATATTTCTTGCCTTCAGTACCTCATAAGTCACCCTTGTGTTATTGCCTTAAAGAGATATTTAGCAAAAAAGTGTATTGTGTCAAAAGTACCCTTAAAGGCCCTCTCCTGAACACAGTAATATTAAAAGGCTATGTTGACATTTTCACTCAGTTTTAGTCAACAAGCAGTGTTACCATTGCAGAGGAAGTTTTATCTGATCATATTTGCCCTTTATCTATTATAATGACTTAGCTGGAGGCGATCACTGCCATTAGAGGGAGGGAAGGCCAATGACATTGAGGCAAAAGCATTCAAGACGAGAAAGGACATAAGAGTAACACAGAATAATAGTGGCAGTGAGGAGTTAGAGACAGATGGGTGGAAATAATAAAGTAAAGAAGTTTGCAAATACAGACAGGTTGAGAGGCAAAGTGGAAAGACATGACGGAGAGAGGTTAGAAAGAGACAGAAACAGAGAGTAGAGAGGGCAAAAGATAATAATGTGAGAAAGGAGGAGAAAAGAAATTGAAGGAGGAAGGGCAAGAGGCAGGAAAGAGACAGAGGCATAGAGAATACCACTAGAGAGAGGGAGAGAGAGGAGGACCTCAGATGACTGATCTGCCTGTTAATTAGAAAAGAGGGCTGAAACACACTGTGATACACACAGGTACACACACACACACACACACGCACACGGACACACAGAAACACATTCACGGCGATTCATCCCAGAGACCAGCTTCTAATTAACATTAAAGTCTCAGCAGAGAATGAGAGCGGCTCATGGGTTTGAATCCCAGGAGAGAGATCACACCAGATAACACAATACACCAGAGCTACAGTAAGGGAATTTTTAACCCCTTTCTGCCTGCCTGTTTGTTTGTGTGTTACAGACTCACCTCTTTTCTCTCTCTCTCTCTTCCTTGCACTCTCTTTTTCACAGGTTATTCCTCTCCATCAATATCACTGTCAACATACTACCTTGAATGTATTTTCCAGCTGTCACTATGTTAAGCAGTGTTGTGTCATCCTGAACATTCCCCCTTTAAATTTAGATTCAAAGTAAAAAAAAACAAACAAAAAAACAAATTGTTCCAAAGTTTAAAAATAGCATACATATCTTCTGCACCTACTTTTATGACTTCATTGGAGGAATATGAAATGTAATGCATACTGAGTGAAATCCAGCACCCACTGTCTGCATTGCTGCCCAATTCAAATGGAAATATTCTACTTCAGAAGTTTTGTGCATTTTGTACATTTTTTCCAGCTTAGTTTAGGGATTACTGCATTTTGCCACTCAACACTGTTCACCAATCACTTGACAATTTTTGTTCCTGTTTGATGCTGGACAGGTAGAGTATTATTTTTGATAAAAACAGTTGCCTCAGGGAGCTGATGACAACGATTAGACTCAAAATCACAATATGTGGTGGAGTCATGAATTCAAGAATAGCTGAAATGAGATGAGTAAATATCTCTGAGCTGAAAGCTTCACAGAACTGAAAAGATGGATAGTAATATTCTATGATTTTAGTTACAAACAGAAATCTCTTTCAATTAGATCCTGAGATTCATTTGATTTGAGAGCAACAGTGCAGGTATATAAGAAGCAATTTATCCCACTGGCTTACTCAATTCTTTTCATGTTGTTTTTCATTTTATTACCAAGCAATATGGACACATTTTTTTACTCTTAGAGTTAAGTTTTATTCTACTCTTTTCCATTCTATTTCATGTTAATATTATTATTGGTTAATACAGGTTTTAGGATCTGTGTTCATTTGGATCACAAACAAAAGGGAAATCCACAGGCAATACCTTAATTCTTGTCATTCTAACTGCTCTTAATGTGGAAATTTTATTCTCCCTTAATTTCCAAATAATTTCTGGCACCAAAAATCAATCAGTGGCTCAGGGTCATCTGACTTAACATAAGAGAATAATCATTCCTTGAGAATACAAACAGTGTAAAAAAAAAACCTCTGTGTGCAAACTAATTGTGTAATATTATTAATATTATATCTATGTGTCCTTCCATCTGGCCTTCATCTCTCTTACTGACAAGAGTAGCCTGTATCATGAAGTCAGGCAGGTTCCTGCAGCCACAGACAGACATATAGACACAAAACAAGCACGCACACACTTACACTGTAATGTGATGTGACAGCGACCCTATAGTGTGTGCCTGAGCACAGGGACTGTCTGTCCATCAAACACACACAGCTCAAGGCAAATACTGTTGCAGCTATGAGGGGTGTGTGTGTGTGTGTGTGTGTGTGTGTGTGTGTGTGTGTGTGTGTGCGCGTGTGTGTGTGACATTGTCCGTTGGATACTTGCTGTCAGTGTGTGTCAGTGTGTGTTGCGTACACACACTTGGGTGTGTATGCTATCTGTCTGCCTTTTCATTGTGGAGCAATAAACCCAACAGGGTATTGTCAGTAAACATGTGGGCAGTGAGAGCCCCTGCATCATTGCTCTGCCACTCACACAGTTATTTATTTAGTCACTCAGGCAGTCAGTCAGAAAGTGAATCATGACTTTAACACATCAACGCACAACAAAACATAAATCACACTCATATTTTCTCTTCACTGTGTTTTTGTGATGTTTACTTTAAAAGTTTCTTCATTAGCAAAAACCAGCAGGATAACATTCTAAAATACAGATTTAAAAATGACAGTCAATACTGATGATGTTTTTTTTCCACATGTAATGCTTTATATATATGGGTCTGGAATTTTACTGTGAACTTTTTTTCTTTATCAGGCACAAGAAGATGACGTGTCCATTCTTAATTCTGCCTACAAAGCTCAAATCCTAGAGTTGGGTAAATTTTGGCAAGTCTACTCTGGAGTAAGGGTTGCGTACCAACTACCAGAAGTCCTTTCAGAAGTGAAAACTTAACTAAATCAGCAACCTTTGCTGACAACGTCACTGCAATAAATTGTTGTGCTGTTTTAGTTATAAGGAATATGACAATGTGATTAACATATATTATGTACTGTAAATACATTTATGAACAGACCAATGGAGCTACTAGTGTCTGACAGGTTGTGTGCAATTAACTACCATGCTGGCGTAGAAGACTACGACTGTGCCAATACAGCACTTTTTTGGATATGAAGGCAATAAAAAAGGTGCTCTGAGTGGCTTTGAGTGACCCACTACACTATTTTGGGCTGAACGTTTGCTGTTGGCTATATTGTATATCATTTCCTGTAAATATTACTATCTAAAACGTGCTATCTGTTTAAAAAATAATGTTACAAACGCAGTACGGTAGCAAGTGGGCTACTAACTCTTCTGTTATGTGGTCAGTTGATCTAAAGTGCACAGCTGATATTTAGGTATTAGAAATTAAATGGTTTGTTTACATGGCATAACCAGCGTGCATATTTAATGGATTCAATGTGGACAAAGAGTTCCAATGTTACATGACGCAAGGTAATAGTCGGACACTCACCTGCAGTTTGGACACAGTGTCATTATGCTCTATTCACTGGAGGCTGTTGAATCAAGTTCGACATCTAGTGGTAAAATTTGGTATACCAGTCCAGTGTTTGGCCGAATATCAAACTGGTTTGAACATTTACAATGGCCAAACCTTAGTTAGCTGTTTAACAATCAGGGAAGCAGCCATCAGTGATCTCTACATCAACAAATGCTGAATATAAAATGCTGAAAAAGTCTGAGATCTGGGCAGTGATTCAAAGGTCTGGAACCAGACTAAAGTACTGCAGCATTAAAAAGGATATGCAAAATTTCTGCAGTTATACAGTGAAAAGAATCAGAGACATTTAATATGAATTAAGTCAAATGCATGAACTGCATTATGTGATGTACTATTTATGATAAACTGGTTTAGTTTATTGATTAGTTTTAGGGCTTTGCAGGGCCCGGTGCTCAGCTTTGCTCTGAACTCCTTTTCCCGCCTGAGCAGAATATTTCTGAGAAGGAGCCAAAGGAGCTCAGACAGGAACCTTATGACTGTTTTAGTGTCGAGGCTAATGACTGAAGGTGAACAGGCTTTCTCCATCAGGGCTTCACGGCTTTGGAACAACAGCCTGGGGATCTCAGGCAGCAGTATCACAGAGGATACGACTGGCCTTATTTTATCATTTTACTACCATCACCAAATCCCCTTAAGAAACAAAAACTAACAATTAATTTATTGTACTAACACATATTGTTTGTGTGGCCAAATCCAAATAAAAGGTACACATTGCTGCCATGAAATTCCACTGTTATCCAAGAAATATTAAAAGCACATTTAACACTCTTAACATTGCCTCTGGGTAACATACTCCTGCTTTATGACGAACATGCAAGTAAAGTTTCAGTGCTGCACTGCCTGCAGCAGTGGGATCTGTGATGACAGGTGGGGCATCATTTTCTTTACCCCCAGACCTCTGGGGTGATAATAGCTGGTTATCAGGGTTGATGGTTAAATTCTTAGCTCCTCCTAACAGCATGCTGAAGTCTCCTTAAGCATAAAACTGAATCCCAGATAAGCAGGTCAGCACCTTGCCTAAAGGCTCCGCCACCATCAGTGTATGAAAATGTATGATAGTGTGTGTAAATGTATCACAAATGTAGTGTATGGATGTCCATTGAAAACTAAAATTGATGATTGGTTTACTACTATGATATTTATGATTATATATTAATAGGTCAGAATTGAAGTTACTGCCTTTTTCAAAAGTCCAGCCCTCTACTTTGCACTTTGCACAGGAGCATCCCAAACAAAGAAAATAAGCAGGTAGAGGGCAGAGTCTCTGCAGATAAATATACCGACACACACTTTTAATGGGTCATAAGTGAGGGCTGAGAGGGATTACTTTTGTGTGAGTCTATACATTGTACATTTTTTTAACTATGTTTGAATACTTAAGAAAATATAACAACACATTGATTGTTGTAATGCAATATGACTATGTCATAGTTCTCACATTGATATATGGCACAGTTATTGTCAGTGCAGCTATATAAAAACATAGTTATTCAATGCAACCAAATCAATATGGGTGTAATAATACATACAGTTATTGATTAAATGAACAATCAAATATGGATGCAAAGTGAAAATATCGCTACAAATTGTCATCTTTGAGATACACCCTATTTTTGAAATACCCATGGCACGTCTGTGCCACCATTTCAGTCCAAGCACACCTCCTTCCTAAACATTCAAACCGTGCTGGCAGGCTAGCAACAGGCAGATAATGATAAGCAGCAAAAAAAAGCAAAAAAAAAAGACAATGAGGATATTTACTCATCTCATCTCACATTGATTGCAGGCCCCTCAATATAATCAAATCAAAATCATATCGTGGCAGACTTTGTGATATCAGCAAGTATTGTATAGTTCTCCAAAAACTCTACTGTAATAATGTATCATAATGAAACTTGTGATTTACACCCCTACGAATCTGTACAACTTAATGCACAGTGATACGCAGCATCAGGTATGCTTTATAAGACGTGGCCAGATCTGTTGGTAGGTATGAATCCAGAATATAAATAGCTCGAGCTCTAATGCCATTTAAAAGAATGGCAGGTGACACTTACTTCTGCAGATGGGTCTGTGGTCACTCCAGGCAGCCAGTGTGTCAGTGACTCGTTGACAGGTGATACTTTTAGATCCTTGTAGTACATAGCTGTCATCACAACTGAACTGGACGCTGGATCCAATTCTATTTAAGGGACACAACAGAAACAACACTTGTCAAAAACAGTCATAACTGTTACATTGATTCTAGCTCTCACTGCTTCGCAAAGATGATACTGTGATGCTTGTAGACACCTTTCACATTACTGGCTATATCTTAAGAGAACTAGAAAAGAAGATAACTGTAGAATGTATGTATAAATGATGGCCATAATATTAACAATGCAGTGGCTTTAGGATCCCTGTGGAAGACAACATTCCCCCCAGATCATACAATTAGGACCTTTAATTCTTCATTTTCTGTGAGACCCTTTATTTTTTTCTCCACTCATGACTTTTTCTTATGTTCTGCTACCCTTTGATCTTCTCTCATTTCTTTCCTTCACTCCTCTCACTTCCGTCCTCATCATTGGTTCTTATCATTCCTGTTTTCCTCATTCCCTCCAACACCCCGCTGTCTAACACGTGAGAGGGACATTCAGCCATCTAAGTGGAAGTCTGTATGGTGTCTTGTCTGTAAAGCTTAATGTCTCCTCCCTGCTGATACACACCACAGTCTACCACCTGGCCAAACATCCGCCATGTAGGGTTCTGGTTGTTCAGTGGCTCCACCCTGTTGTTAAACACTGTAGAATCGTATTGCCTGGCCAAATCGCACAGTAAGTGCCTTTGTCACGGAGAGTTGGGTCATTTACTTTACAGCTTCTGTTACTTGATGACACTAAAAGTACCTCCCATCCAGCCGCTCACTGTGAAATTTACAATTACAGGAAAGAAAACTTTGTTGTTACTGCTATTTCCTCGGAAAGAACTAAAACCTTTCCATCTCAGTTCTGTATACGGTTGCTTGTGAATCAGAACTGCCATGACACACTAGGTTACAGACATTATGCACATTTGCACCACCCAACAGTGAAAACTTTAGTTTTCTCTGCAGCTATGTTTTCTCTCCATTTCTCCTGTTTCACTTCATCACACCACATTTCTGTTCCAGCTCCTGCATCTTAGTGCGTAATGATGATTAGACAGAAACCTGTAACACACACTAAACACATCCATGCCAACATGCAAGCACAGTTATACATAAACGCCCACAGATAAACACACAAACACATAAACATACTGAGGTAATGACCTTTCACTAACTCAGGCACTAATAGTCCTACAGAGTTTGTGCAGTCAAAGTTGCTAATGATTAAGAAGCGCACCAGGAGCCTGAGATTAAAAGATGATTATCATTTAAAAGTTTTTTGGCCTGGAAATAGTCTCAGAATAAGGTAAAAATGGAAAGCTCATCTTGGTTTTCGTATAAAATCGAGAGAAACATGAGAGCAGTCTTTCCACTGATGCTAAGTGGATGCGTCGTAGGGAGAGGTGATCATTTTATAATTGCTCTCTCCTGATTAAATGAAATTATGTCTCCCGTTTTACTGATAGGATGGCAGACATCATGGAGTGAATCATTAAGAAACTCCTGTGACCACCAAGACCTTGATTATTATCCAGATCCTACTTCCGTAACAAACCGTCCTGCTATTTGTGTTCAACTCTTTCTATGAGTGTGGATCCTTAACAACAGGCTGTTACTGTAACTGTAGCATCACAGGTGAAAGTGTTTCTCAAAATAACACACACACACACACACACACACACACACACACACACAGAATTAAAACAGGGGCTATAAAGGAAAAAAATGCAGCTTCAACTCGTGTTACCTGCAGGTGATACACATCCAAAATTCCAGCAGTTAGACTCTGTGTGATTACCTTTTTGTCTTATTTTGTGTGCGTGATGTACATGAACATATCTATATTTTCTAATTAAAACTGTGGCACCAACTAATTTTAAGTTTTCTTCTAAGTGACTCAGGTTGGCGGATGTGGAGCTGGTCTGACAAGCACTAAACAGCTTCCCCCTTTAGGAGGATCTAAAAGACTACAAATGTGAATATGAGTTTTTTTTTCCGGTTTGTTTCGAGCTAGTTACATAAGGTGCTTCGCATCTAAAAAGCCAGAGCTGTAACAAGAAGTCCCTCACAGACAGAAATTATTCATGATGATACATAAACCACAAAACACTACAGTCTCTGGGAAAATGGTGGAGAATGTTGGTGAGGATGGTTCATGCTCATTGGACCAATCCTGGGACCAAACAGCGGCAGAGTGGAACTCACTATCAGCGGGGGAGTTAAAGGATGCGCACGAGTGAAGAAGAGAGGAGAAACAACTAAACACACACACTGTGGTTTCTGAGGAAATAAACTTACAGTCTGAACTGGGCCCTGAAGTCACAACATCTGTAACCTCAAAATAATATTGAATGTTTACTGCGTTATAATGTGTTAATCACTTTAGACTTGCAACTGTTATAGATGGAGCTCATTTTATTTACTTTGTAAAATGCTGGGTATTTTAATCAATCATGCTGCATCAACATTTATTAGTTGATCTATATTTTGTATTAAAAATTTGAATCTAATATAACTAAAGCTGTCAATTAATTGTAATAAAGTACAAAGTACAATAATTGCCTCTACAATGTAGAGAAGTAGAAATATAAATCATAGACTGTAAAATAAAAATGGATGATGTAGTACACAATAAATATGTTTTTTTTCCCCAAAGATGGTTTCTGTCTTTTAAGTTTGGTTTTTAGTTTTTATAACCCTGATTTTTGTTAAAGTGTTTTTCTGATAAAATTGGTTTTAATTAGTTATTTGATGCTATAAAAAGGGAGTTTAACATCATGATTGACAGATTTGTGGGCCAATCAGTGTGCTTGCAATCAATGGCGCTGCTCAAACCTGGTCAGATGGGTGTATGAGCAGATATTCCACCATCATAGAGATCGCTACTGCGAATACTTTGGTTCCAAATGACGTTACCAACACAAGACGGCAACGGCCATATCTGGTACATTTTGGCCTCATTTTAGCAGAGTGGAGTAGGGTCAAGACACGTCATTAAAACTGATATACTCAAGTACGGGTGCTCAAAATATTAATTAAGTAAAGTACTTGAGTTAACTGTCTTAGTAACATTCATAACATAAATATATTTAACTGTTTTTCCAACTTTAGTCAATAACTATGATAATTGCAGTTGTGAAATATATAATTTCTATTAAATACCAACATTAATAACACAGGTTGTGAATACTTTTGCATTTACACCCTATCACTAAATCAACTATATTTTTAACATCACAATTCACAGGTAATCTGGAACATGAGCAGCACTGCCGTCTGGTTTCTACATGTCTGACACACATACAGTAATGATCCCTGTGCTGGACAAAAGATCGACAATATTCATAGCACCTGTGGGTGTTTTTATTATACTTCATTTAACTAGGAGTGACTAAGAGCCGTTGAGTCTGTATTTATATGAACTTACTGGAAGGTTGAGCCTATCCTTTTGCCATTTTCTGGAACTCCAGGATCTGGACACACATCACCAGCAAGACCACTTTGACTCACTGAAAAAAAGGGAAAAACATATGGTAAGTAGTGTCAGTCTTTTTTGTGGTAACGAATGTGGATTGGATGAGAATATTTTCATACATTTTAGGGATGCCTCGTAAATGTAGGAGGCACGCTGTGGGCGTCATATTATACTGACAAGTAAGTCATTAAACTTGTTCTGGACTTTTTACAGTGAGATGAAAGTAAGAGGGGATAAAAATCTTCTTGTTATTGTGACCACAAGCATCTGAGTATTTTTCAATATGTGATGACTGTCAAGTGTTAAAGCACAACTAGAATAACTCAAACTGTGAAAAAATATCCCCAACTGTTGTTGAGAACTCACAAAATGAAGCAAGCAGTCAAGCTTTGAATTTTAAAATAGATCAATTCTCAGCTGACTCGAGAACATGTTGGAAAAATACACAGACCTCAATATGAAAATAAGACATTTTCTTTTTGAATTTATTACCTGACAGATAAAATAACCTTAAAAAAAAGCCTTAAAGATGAAAAAAAGAGCACCCATGGATACCCTCATCATGATCAGCCTTTTGTAATTTGTTTGTCTAGGGAGATCATCCAACACAAAATAAACAAGTCTCCACACAGGAAGAAATTGACCAACAAGTGTTTTGTTTCCTTCATTATAAAGGAAAAACTGCAGTAACTGATTTGGCAGTATATCGACAAAGCAGACAGCAGACATTTACAGACATTTTTACTCATCATAGTATGAAAAACATTAACTATTACTAAAATACTACTAATAGGCCTATTTCATGGTAAGAATTTTAAGTTGTCACAGGAAAAAGCACAAATGAAAAAAAACTTCACTACATGGTTCAGTTCTATTAAGTTTCCCAGTAAGCCAGCATGCACAATACCAGGACCCTGAAACTGAAGCAGCTGGAAGGAAAGCAATCACTTTTAATGAAATCAATTACGCCTGTGCTTTTCCTGCTATGATGAGTCAAAATGTCTGCTGTGAAAAAGGTCTTTAAGCTGGAGAATACTTGTGAATTGGATGAAATACAAGCAAGTGCTGTTCACCAATATTGTCTACTTTATGAACAAAAAAATATGCCATGAAAACATCAGAAAGATGCTATAATCACATACAAATTCCACACAAGAATATTTTACACAATAGTAGAGAAATAAATATATTAGATATAAAGTAATAAGGAGTAAAATATTTAGAAAATGCGTTCAAAAAACACACTTACGCTTGCGATATCAAGCATAAGATATACTCATAGCAACATAATTAGAAAACTGACTTCTGACAGTCTTCTGATGTTTAACACTACAAGTGAAGGGCTAACAAGTAAAATAAGATGAGTTATACAACTAAATGATAAGAATTCCTCCTTAAAAAAAGGAGGAGGTGAAAGGATTAGGACTTCAACACATCAACAAAGAACATTTTGCATGCACCTTACATGGGAGGCCATTTTACGTAAATATTGTGCCAATTTCTAACCTAGCATGTTACTAGCATGTCAATAACAATAGCATTCAAACAACACCTGCAACGTTGAAGTTAGCTTACGTTACAGGATACCTGCTAGCGAACAGTTAAACAAAAAGTGACTCATTAGTGCAGAAAATGTTTTTTCTTCTTCATAAAATTAATCCACTTACATTTAAGCGTTTCTTTAGCCTATGTTTTGGTCATTGATTGTACCGTTGTTTGCCCCCCCCCCCCACCCCCAAAAAAAAAGAAATGTGACTGCCTATAGCCATGGCCTGACAAGCCTTGACTCAAGATGCATTTAAAAAGCTGTCAGTTGTCAAGCGTTACCATCTGTAGAAAACAAAACTGTGTGAACAGCTCCTACCTTTTGAGCTTTAGCTTGTCCCTGAACAAAGCACTAATTTAATCTGCCATATGTCACACAGACGGTTGACAGATTGCTCTAGGCAAGAAAATAACATGAAAATTTGCAATGATGCACTGTAGGCTACTTGTAATTTTGAACATTCTGTTCTTGCATTTCTTTTCTTTTTAGCATTTCCTCTTTATGCTTCTTTACACTTAAAGGTCGGGTGTGTAGGATTTGAAACATATCCTGTGTTTTCGTTACCTCAGAACAAGCCGTTTATATCTGCTGGTGCGGAAAAGCATGTGTGTATATAATCACGCTGATAAGAGCTGCATTCCATTTAGGGGAAGTTCTGATATTGTGCATGCTGGTTCACTGGATGATTTTACTGGGACACTTAATGGAACACAGCCATCCACAATGCATCACCTTCACCTGTGCTTTTGCTATTGTGACAAGTCAAAATGTCTGAAAAAAGGTCCATTATGTTCCGAACACACACAAAAAAGTATTGTATTGGTGGATTTCTGCACTAAATTCACTCATGAATCACTAAAAGAAAATATCACACTTTTTGTGGGTTTTTATATTGTGGGATAGTATTTAACTGCTGCAAAAATTAGCTTTTTATAAATCTAGACTGTCTATGCAGTAAAGACACCAAAATACTTTCAAAATTGGTGCTTTATGACCACATAAAACAGGGAAAAGGGAATGTGGCATTCACTTTTGCACAAGAGGTAGAAAACCTAGAACTACCAGAGTGCACTGCTGCACCAAATCAATAAATGCTGCCACTGGTGGGTGACATAGGCCTAAAGCAAGACTGAGCGTTTTGACAAAGAAAAGAATATGGCAGGCGGCCGGTAACAAATAATCTTGCATAACAGATAACGGTAGCCTAAACATAAATATGTGCCTCAACACAGTAACAGAATCTTGGCTTGTAATTGATCAGCACCACCTAGTTGGATCTCAGTAGCCTATTTTCAGTGAACAGTAGACTAAAATATGCTTCTGAAAACAGTTAAGATGAGAAATATGCAATGCAGGAACAGAGTCTTGATTTATATTTGACTGGCAGTGCCTGATTTTGGAGTTTGATCTGAGTTTACATGGGAGGAACAGCTCTTTCTCTCAGTCAGTTTCTACATTCTTTTTGTGTCTGTGATGGCGGCCTTACAAAAATGTGGAAGTATAATCTGTAGTTTGAGCAACGGCCTGAGGGTCGGCAAAAAATGTTATGTGGCACATTTGAGCTGAGGAAGGAGGTCTGAGTGCTGGCAAGATGGAAAGAAGTTTACTACAGTTCATTTACACACATTACCCACATTGTTGTGATACAAAGTTGGTAGGAAAATTGGCAGAGTATTGCTTTAAGTAAATATTGAATAATTCTTCCACCCCTAAAACAAGCACACATATTTTTCAAAAAGGACTGTATTGTCCAGAACATCTTGCAACTTTTCTCCATGTTTTAAACTAATAAAATTGCCGAGGACCATAAGGTTTTCCAGTATTTATGCAAACTAGTTGCTCTAGCATCAATAACTGTATTTATTATACCAACCTTTCCATTTGCCTGCTTATTCTGTGCAAAGTTTTTTGAATTTTCATAATGACTCGTGAGCAAATCCAAACATGTAGTGAGCAAAATAACATGAATATTAAATAAAATCTCCGGGGAGCAATTGTAAAAATAAATAAATAAATAAACAAACAAAAAAAGTAAAACTGTTGTTGTCGAAGTGACAACCATCCCGTGCAGTGATTTAATGAGGAGAACTGTCCTCTTGTTCTGACATTTCAGCATCTCATTCCTCCCTGTTTTTCTTATCTATCGGCACAATCTGCTCGGTTACAAAGAAAACCGCAAACACAAAACACATGGCAATTTTTAGACCAGCTCATATTTGGGATCTTTCATTGGTTTTAGACTTCACCATGGCTGGGAGCATCTGCTGCATGCCTAAAATGTAATGTAAATGTAAATGAGACCAGACAACATGACAGAAACCAGTTTAGACCAGCTCTGTCTTAATGGAACTCTGTGGATGAATAATGATGGTTAGCAAAAAACAAAAAAATAAAGGGAAAGGAAGGAGAGAATAAATCAAATGGAAATGAGGAGAATGCTGAAAAGGGACTTTAATAGCACAAAGAGAAAAAAAGAATATCCTGGAGAAAGAGCCATATCTGACCTCTTAGCATGTCTCTTTTTCTTCCTTGTTTCTTGTATCTTTCTCACATGCCTCCCTCTTCCTGTCTTCCTCATCAGCCTCCGCTCCCACTCACTCCTTCTCTCTACTTTTGTATTCTCAGCCTGCTCACCCCGCTTTTTCTCTCTCATACACATTAGCTGCAATTTACAAAGGGGTGCCTAGCATAAAAGATGGATGAATGATTTGCTGCATTTGTGTGATTTTGTTGTGTGTATGCTGTCGAGTTGTGAGTGCATAGACGCTGCTTATGCGTGTTTGTGTGAGATATGATGCAAACAGAACAAGCTGTCTTGTTGCTCTGCTTTGTTTTTGATGTTCTGTCCAAAAATCACCACACAAACACACTCTAAAAACACACTTTCTCTGTCCCGCTCTCTCATCCTTTTCTCTCTCACTCATGTTCAAATGGCTTTCATTGGCATCAAATACAAAGGTTCATATCGCCGAAACAAATCCGGCTCATGCAAACAACATGAGATTGTTATAGAAAAAAAAAAGCTGCCAAATATCACTGCCGGGCTGATGTCAAAAATCCTCAAACTGACTTAATCCCATATTTGCACTTAAAAGACCATTCAGCATTTAAACACAAGCTTATGATGTATAATATAATTTCCATATCATCAAAGTGTCTTCAGCAAAGCTTTCATCTCTAAAAGTCAACTTTTTAGGAATTCCTAAAAAGTGATTAACTTTCTTGCTGGTGCAATGTATGTGTTAACTGTAATAGACATCACTTTTCGTAAGCCACCCACTCCTAAAGACAGGGCTAATACTCACTACATGACTCCATTCATTCTGCTATTTGTCCTAAACTGCTCACTACACACTCACCTCTAAGAGTAAATAATGTCCTCATGAACTGTACAGTGTTGAATGGCCTGCCTGAAAAATATAAGTTCTCTAGTATAGAGTGTTTAAAGGCATATTTTAAAGAGCACTGAGCACATTACGTAGTAAATGGTTTTCAGCATGGCCACATACAACTGGTGGACTGTAATTGGGTTTCCATCCAAGTGTAGCGCAGATTTTAACCACATTTTCAGAAAATCAACAAAAGAAAATGCAAACGCATCTGCCTTTTCATCCACTACTGATATGTGAATATTAAGAATTGATTCATTGAGATAAGCAGTAGGTGGTGCTAATTCTCCAGTCAAGTGCTACCACAGCAGAAATAGCTTCAACAAGATGACATAATTCAAAGAATGTCAGTCAAAAACTTACATGAAGGAAAAGGATGGATGTATAATAACAGAGAGCACACAGAACAATTTAAATAAAGTTCTTTGAAAAACTAATCTTATGCTTTGTGCTCTTAGAGGAGTTCTGGTAACAGTCCTGTGTGCATACATGAGCATGTTAAAAGCCATCCAGCGTTAAAAAAGAGAGCTTGCAGTGGCCTATGCAATTATGATAAGTCATATCATTTTGCCTATTTGCTAGGTAAAGAAAATGAGTTCCATTTCCCTGGCTCGAAATTACTTTTTCCTTTCACTGATACACAAATTTGAAAACATCCTTAAAGTGCATTATTATTATGTATTTATTTTTGCAATATTTCAAGATGTGTTTACAATCAGTTTTTTTTGTTTTGTTTTGTTTTGTTTTGTTTTTTTAACGTGCATATTGAAAAGGGCATGAAAACAGATGGAACAAACGTTATGTGGCTGCTGCAGAGGTGGAATATAGCTAAATATTTGCTGACCTTCACTGCAATATTTAATTTTAATTAATTTTTCAGATTTTTACATCATTACTTTTATGAGAGAAATGCATTAGATTTCACTCCACAACATTTATTTCACAGTTGTAGTTATTTTGCAGATGAAGTTAGAACAATACATGTTGATCTGAGTACTTCTTCTATCACTGGGATTATGCAATCTTAATTGGCCCTCAAAAAGGCAAGAATGTCTTTACATACTCACATGTCATTGCATAAAGTTCATCTAGTTTATGAATGCATGGAAAGATGAAAAACCTGCATTCAGTTGCTCAGAGGGTGTGGTATTAAATTTCAATTTCTGCCTGTGTATATATTTTTCCCTCTTTTGTTTGTGCAGTTGTTGTATCTGTTCTTGTCATTTCTGTTTCTCTATTAAATGTTCTTATTACATTTGGACTGTAAAGGTAGGAAATGTTTTTTTATCCACAATAAACAGACCACTGAAAAGCCAGTATTACCACAGTATTTGACATACAAACAAGCATAAAGAGACTATATGGCTGCTGCCATCACCATTAGTCCTCAATGCAGCCAGATTGAAAGTGACACTACGGTTTTTATTGCGCCTTTTTTAGGGAGTGCATCATGAACTGTTAATTCTGATCATCATAAATATTCAAGAAGGTGAAGCACTAGAGTAATTTACAAACTGGAAAACTATCCATCCAATATGAATCAGTTTAGTATCTTCAAAACATAATTTTAAGTTTACATGCAAAAATTGTAAATGTCTGTTTTTATAATAATGACAGATGAATGCTTTAATATTACCTTTTTTATCCATTTCAAAATAACAGAAGGTATCCAATACAGTATTTTCATATTATGGGGACATAATGTTACAGATCTATTATGAACATTTCCCTCTGTGAGGAAGAATATATAATTTGTAAATTTAAACAAAAATGCCACATTAAATGTTTGAAAGCATGAGTAATTACCATTGTCTAAGCAAACAGAACACAGACACTTACATCTTCTTATTAATTGTTTTGCCCACAGTAAATATGATTTATATGTGAGTGTTTTGTTTGTTTTGATCCCTGCTTTGTTTTGTTGGGTTTTTTTTTTCTAGAAATTGCCATTGTCTCTATAATTTAATCAGTCTGCTGCAGAGAGCTGCAGCATTTGGATGATACTTGGCAGGTTAGATGTCACTTGCGACACTTTTACAGTACAGAAAGTTGGTGAATCCAGAGTTAAAAACAAAATCTAGATTAGTTTAGATGAAGTGTAGAAAAAAGTCGCATTAAATATACACATTAAGGCAGTATACGTAGCTTTATGTCTTTTCTGCTGCTGGTTTTGTTTTCTTTGTTGTACGAAACTGTTGTTAAAGTTCCCATGAGAAAGAGTTACAAACCACTGGCTCAGGGAATTGGAGAAAAATGGAAAACCACTGGCTTAGAGGGCAACGTAGCCGGATAAACACAAAAGGCATTTGCATTGAGAATGCAAAGCTGTGTAGCACAAAAATTGAGTTATTATAACAGCCGACAGATGACCCATTAAAAAGGAAAATGTGGTCAAGAGTCAATGAGAGAGGGTGCAAGGAGATCAGGAGAGGCAGGGAGAGCGTGGGAGAGCATGTTTGTTAGTTTGTGTGTGTGTGTGTGTGTGTGTGTGTGTGTGTGTGTGTGTGTGCGCCTGCGTCTGTAATCAGCTGACATGTGTTTCAGGTAAGAGCCTTTGAGGTGCTCTTCTGATGCCTGCTGAAAGAGGAGAGAAATGTGTGAAGTGCAATTTGTTGATATTCTCTCCTCAGCTGCTCTACTCTGCTCTTCTTGTTGCCTCTTACCCACCCTCCCTCTCTTTCCTCCAACTTCTCGTGCTCACAGGTCAGACGAGCTGAGAGCTGAAGTCTACATCCATCTTCCCAGCATCACTTTGTTGAGCCCACAGGATTTATCCATATAAATGCACTTGTTATGATGCAGGGTCAGAGTCATGTGTGATCAAACACGGTATAAAACGACCAAATGCCCTATCTCATGATGTTGACAAAAGTGAATGGCGAATCATGTCCACTCCAAAATGTAATGGTATCTTCCCTAAGCCATGCTACCACTAAGTTACATGACATACATGACTTACATTCTGTAATACTGCTGACAAACAAACATATCAAACAGAAACAAAACCACACTGGCAGATGCAATAATATTCTGATAATTACAGACTGCATTACTGTGAGGTGGCCCCAAATGTATTCAGATGTGTGTGCACTGTACCACCGTGTGATTTCCATGTTTCAAGTGGTCGCATCACTCTCATTTGAGTAGACTGCAGCCAGGCTCCACCTTGGACAACAATCCTGTAGAAAACACTGATTATAAATCATGCTCTCACGATGATGATTCATTATAGGTCTAGGTCATTGTCTAGGGAGTAAAACTCCTTAATCACAATCTTTCAGCCTCTCTATAATTATGACACATCCTCAGCAGTAAGCTAATGTTACAGCTGAGAGAGGGCAACTGCAAGGCAGGCTGCGTTCATGTGAACCTATTTAAATTGTTCTAGTTACCTCTTACCTCTTAATTTATCTTTGTCATTTAATTAGCTCATCTCTTAAATATCCATCTATCTATCTATCTATTTCTCTGTTACTGTCTTCAGAATCACGTGTGATTCTTATCAGTTGTCACTGTGAGAATTATTCATAAACAGACTGTTCTCAAACTGATTTAAACTTATTCTCATGTGTGTCTGTCTATTAGACTGTGCTTTAATATAGGCTAGAGGCTGTTACAGACAGTCTTTTAGATTATGATTCATAAGCACTCCATTCTCTAGACAGGTAAAACTCATTATCATCAGTCTCTGGTTCTTTGTAATGATTATATATTGCATAATTCTCTGCCATACAGCTATAATATTACCACTGGGAGTCATACACTATAAAGAAGTGTTGTTGAAAGACTGGTTCGGGACTAAAAGTGGACCCTGACTTTACTATTTTTTTAAATACTTTAATGATCCCAGCCTGATGGCCTAACTGTACTACATTGCGGCCATTGAGTGTTTGACCCAATGTGAAAACCCACATTTGCTCAGTTTTTGTCCCCCTGACAGAAATGCTGGCATGTTTTTAATGAGCATGGGTCCCATGGTGAGAAACTAAATTTCTCATTTAGGTCCAGGGCTGCAAAAGCATAAGGGAGCCCTGGACTGCAAAGTTATTGGTCATTATCATCATTCTTTGGCTCTGCATTGTGATAACAGATAACAAAGCTGGTCTCTACATTGCAGCAATAATTTTACAAGTGGGAAAGCTGCTTTTGAGAGTTGTTAAGCACATGTGGAGCCAGTGGTGATCACAGTGATTCCACCTAAACATCATGATAACATCCACAGAGGGCAACGTGCAGTGAGATCTGAACAACAAGTCATAGATTAACAGCCATTTTTTGCAGCTTGGCTTCACCACTTGCAGAGATAGTTTGTTTTTCAAGTTGATATTTATTTGGGAATGCAGAGCATCACATTTCTAAAGTTGTATTGTAATTTATTTTAATACATTTACGTGTCAGCCTGAGAGAAACCTCCACAGACTGCCCTGATAGGAGAGTTACTTCACAACAAGATGTTTTTGTTAGCTGGCCCTCCTCGTAACAAGCAAATGCAATAGCTTTGGACTCAGCAGACTGACTCCAGGCCATTCTCTCACACGGAAACAACTTTGTATATAAGTGTGTGTACGTATATGTGTGTATCAGTGTGTGCATGGTGCATGCTTACTTTGTGTAAGTGAAAGTGAAAAAGAAAGTGTGTGCGTAGGATCTGAACTCTTCACTGGGCCACACATCATTGATAGATATAATAAAACTGGTTTGCCCCGGGAAATCCTCATGTGCGTGTACACATTAAAATAAACACAGAGCATACCGGTTTTAATCTTAATTGCCACAACACATGAAGAAGCACACAAGCACAAGATTTCTTCTTCACATATACAGCACACAAAAAAACCACCACACTAATGTTAATTGCATCAGCACATGCTTGGCTGAGCGTGTAAATCAGCAGAATTATTGATGAGGGTTTTTATTATGAAGCTAAACGCTAAGGAATGGACAAGGTATGAGCTTGGGCTTCCATGACAATTAAAAGCGTCTGTCACACGATCTGAATATTGTTTTAAAGGCGTCTCCAAGCTGCTAAGAAATATGTATACCATTTGTAGAGATATTAATCTCGTTTATCATTAAAGTCATTGTTTTGCTGCCTTGTGGTCAATATAATGTTTAAGTTTATTTGTATTCCCATTAGCTGCCAATGAGGTAAAAACTATTTTCCCAGAGGCATCACCCTCCCATCTCAAACAACTAATCAAACACTATACGCACAGAAGAGGCTCGGCTGGTTATTCATTTGCCTTTAAAATGTGTGGGGGAAAAAAAAACATGACGAACATTCACCTTCATGTTACTTGGTTGGCTGATGGTTAATGGTATTATCGCCACACAAAATGGGAAATCATTTGAATCATTTACAGCACTCAAATAACAGCCTAAAAATGCAACTTTTCTCTGTAAGTTTAAAAGTACACGTAGTAACTTTCACCATCCCACTAACTGCCGAGGTGAAAGGCATGACAACACCTATTTAAGTCCCATTGACATGACATGAAGGATATTATACAAGTATAGAGCTGAGCACATGAAAAGGGGACAGGGGCGGAGAGTGGAAAATAATGTAGCAAGACAGAAACTAAAAGGAACACTTTTTAAACTCATACTTCATATATTGGCTTTTATTAATGTCCATTATATTGTACCAGTTCTCTTCTGGCTTACGATGTATCTCGAAGGTGGGCTGTCAAAAATTTACCGATTAATGACTTCATCTGATAGAAACTGTACTGTCACTTTTCGGATTCTTGGCTGCACCTCCAGAGAGGGCGAATAAGATGCAGTGGGCACATTTCCAGCTTTGGCCATGATGAATCTCAACACAAACCCTCCAGACTCCACTTCAAATTTCGAAAGTTAGAATATAATGAAAAAGTGGAAATGGATAACACAAGGACTTTAGGATCCACTGGGAAGCAACAGCTACAGCAAGCATAAAGTGAGTCATTATGCTGCACTGAGTTTATTATGGACTGTAGCAGATTATCATCTTGACACCAGCACAGGGAGGTTTACTCTGTGCTTGAAAACGTATTCAAACTGTCATAACAGAAACAAAACAGAGGGTCACGGGTTTGGTATCCAGCACGATGGCTGTACAGGGGGCTGACACGATTGCAAGAAATCGAAAGAGTATATTCAGAATCTGTTTGATCTCTCATCTTATTTTAATTACAGAAAAATAATTGGAAAAAGCAGGTTTATTTGTATCATTGGTTGGTTTGTAATGAATTGTAAGAATGTTTAAAGGTCTAGTGTGTGGGATTTAGTGGCATCTTGGGTGAGGTTGCAGAACTTTAACCTCTCTTGTGTCACAACTACTGTGGGCAACACAAACATGGAAATGGCTGGTTATGGTTTGTCTGTTCTGAGCTGCTACAGAACAACATGGTGGAGAGACCAGGCTCTGTGTGTAGATATATTACCAAATGAAAATAAATATTACATACCATTTTTGCCAAAAGATGGCCCTAATTCTACACACTGGACCTTTAAAAAGGTACCTTTGATACTGTACTTTAAGTGTATATTTGCTTCTTTCATATTGACTTCTGACCCTTTGAGGAAAAGATGAAAAACACAGAAGAAATGCAGAAAACTATGGACCTAATTCTTGTCTCCTAGAAGAGCAACCAGTGAACATTAAAGATGGATGCACACTGTGTGTACTGGTGATTACAGAGTGTGTGTGTGTGTGTGTGTGTGTGTGTGTGTGTGTGCGTGTGTGCGTGCGTGCGTGCGTGCGTGCGTGCGTGCGTGCGTGC
The DNA here is from genome assembly GCF_008729295.1 of Plectropomus leopardus. Taxonomy (NCBI): domain Eukaryota; kingdom Metazoa; phylum Chordata; class Actinopteri; order Perciformes; family Serranidae; genus Plectropomus; species Plectropomus leopardus. The sequence goes on from NC_056463.1 coordinate 24,027,011, forward strand.
GTGCGTGCGTGCGTGCGTGCACATGTGTTTATGTATGTGATTAAAAGTTTTCTAAATGATGATGAGTCACACATACACACAGATAGTAGTTTACTTACAGACAGCATTTTTGTGACTGGAGTCTTTACTGGGCATCATCTTCACCCCTCTGGACTTCAACTCTATTGCTTTCTTCACTGTAGAAAGCAGAGGATATGGATCTCAATAATTGAATCATAAATAACACTTAATCATACTTAAATTACTGCACATTTTTGAAGTGCTTATAATTTTCAGTGTTGCCTTTCAGCACATATCAGCTTTGCATTCAACTCAGAAAGTGCTTCACACTCCCCCTCCGATAACAAACCTACAACAAATGCAACAGAGGCAGAAACTGAAAATTAGAACGGGGAAAGAGGAGAAGACATTAAAAGAAGCAGAGAAGAAGGGACAAGAGAGGAGAAAATGGGGGAGAAGAGCAAAGCAGTGGAGTAGCATTAAAATGTATTCCATCTATTTTATCCTAAGTAGCAGCATTGCAGAGGATAACAGAAAAATCTGAGCTACAACCAAACTACACTCCACTGAGAAACAGACTTGGCATGAAAAGCACATCTCTTTCTCACACACACAAATATCACATACAGAAGAGGCAGACAGAAAGGAAACGAAGTACCAATGGCAAGAGCCAGAGACTGACGAGACAGAGAGAAAAAGACAGCATAAAGTGAACAAAAAAAAGAAGAGATCGAGACAGACAGGAAGTGAGACGCACAGCGAGGGATACATACAGGTCTTGGATTGCTGTGTTTTGTGTTGAGAGCAGCCAATTAAATCTGGGCCGCCACGTGGAAACTAATATGCACCTTAATATGCTAATTACGTTATACAACCAGTCCATTAAATGACAGAAGAGGTCCAGCAAGTCCAGTCAGGTAGTTTCAGACTCCTGTTCCAAATAATTGCTATTCTCAGTTACAGAGTATGAAAATGTATCGCAGAAAAACGACCATGTACTTCCTGTGGTAGCTTTGTGTTTTTATATATGTGGATTGGTTTGTACAGTAAGCACAGTACATTATACAAATAACTGTGAGTGTACCAGACATGTATGCATAGAAGGGAGGCAGGGAATAGATAAGTCACATTACTCTGTGCACTTGGAATTATTGACTAATGGATTATGGTATACACTGGGGAGTGCCTTGATCAAGCAAGCCCCTCTGAGGGTGTTTTATTTCATCATACCATTACATTTCTGTTGCTCAATTACTCTTTTTTTTGGCATATATGAATACAAATCAACTGAATTCAGCATTAAAAACTGAGAGAGTGTGATATACCTTGGTACTGAGCGCTGAATCCTTTTCTTCTATGGTTGCTGTCTGAGGTGAAATGTATCCGAAGCCAGTTCTTATTTGATATCACTGGTGACGGCAGGGTCATACCCGTGAGCCTGGAAGTAAGCAAGTAAGAAATAATTAAAATTAAGAAAAAAAGCACAACAAAAAATAACAAAACAGTGTAGGAGTAGAAGAATTTAGGCAGAGACAAAACATGACCTACTGATCTTCACATTTTATAACGTCTGGAATGTGTCCTCCTTTCTAAATTAGGCTCATGTTGTACTTACATTTTGCTATTTTGTGTATTGATACAATTCTTTAGAAATTACAGCAAACAAACAAGGCACATGGGAAAGGGAAGGCATGATGTAACAAAACCCAAGCTGTTGTAATTGCAGATTCACATTATTCACCTTTGCCCACTAAGTCACAGAGGCCCTCTCCAAGTTGCATTATGTTACTGTTGTCTAATATGTATGAATTTCTGCTCTTCTGTATGCCGCACATTGCTGATGAATATGACACTGACAGAGAGATTATGTCCTCTTCCAGATGTTGTTTGTAATGCCTTTCTGTTACAGTATTAGTGCACTCAGTTCATGGATGTGCTTATGGAAGATGATATTTCAATTCGAGGTAGAAAAACATCTCAAACTTAGGTGCAATTGCTGGAGGAAAAGGCTTCTTCTAATTACAGACTGCAGAATGACCAACCACTGTTATGAAATTACTTATCACAAACCATTGTAAATACATTATATTATACATGCAAAACATTGTTTTTCATAACTCCAGGATCTAAACTACTATGAATAATAATTAAAAAAAAAAAAAAAAAAATCCTATGCGATGCAGAATTTTCCAGAGAGTACAAAGTATTATTTTGATGTCACTTTGCATTGTTTTTCAAGGTGCAAAGGCTGGCTGTAATTTAGAGAGATTTTAGCTGAAAAGGCAGTTTGTTCCACTGGCTTGGAAAACGTGGACGGGAGAACTGAATGAGTGATATCATCCCTTCCCATAATGATCAGCACCAACCAGAAGCAGAGCTCTGGCTTGCACTGGGAACAGTATAACTCCCACAACCAAGAGTGTTTAACTAAGGGAATACTGAACAAATCTTTGCTTAAAAAAATGGTAAAATGCACTAAAATTCCTTGTCACTAATTGATTGGAAAGCCAGACTGAAGCAGAGAAATAGTAAAATCGTAGCAGTGAATGGAGATAGTAAAGTAGTAGAAAGTCAGCAAAGTTCACATCTTCAAAAACACTTTCTAAAGCATCACCACCGAGACTATGAGTTAGTTGCCTATGGTAAGTCTTACATCAGCTTTAGCTGCTCTCACATTTCGTTACCAACGGCAATCAAGGCAGTGGTAAAGAAAATTTTTAAAATGTGGGGAAAATGGTGCACTGAGACAAAAAAGGAAATGATGTAAGAGACTGCCTGGAAGCCAATGTTCTACCATCCTCCCTTGAGCAACAGGAGCCACTGGAACTGCCCTTTAATAATGCTGCAGGTATACTGAGTAGATAGAGACAGCGAGGGAGGAAGAAACACAGATAAGAGAAAGGGCAGAAACAAAATATGAGTGGTAAAAAAAAAAAAAAAAAGGATATATTAAGAGCCCTTGTTAGAGGCCTTTATTGAGTGCTTATTATTGGAGACATAAAGTTCTGTCTCTGAGAATATAGTTAGGAACATAATCAAAAAAAGAGAAAAGACTGAAAAAGACAGCTCTAGAAAATCAGGGTGAAAAAAGAATGTGAAGAATGTCAGATGAGAAAAAAGGCACTGCCAATGTGTCTGCCTGAAGGCAATCTAACTGTTTAGTATATACATCAAATAGACATCTGTAGAGCAATGTGTTATCTCCTAGTGAGGCTGCTAGTGGTCTTTATCAGTGGGATTAAATACACATGCATGTAGTAAGACATAATGCCTTATGAGATATGAGCTTAAAAACTAGAGGACAATGGGAATGGGAATTTTGAAGGGCACAATGCAGTGCATGAAAGTCAGTAAATATATTGCACTACATACTATTGTATATTAAGTGCACTTTTACCCTGGTTATGTTATTATTAATCTGAGCTGTTTCATCTCATACTCAACACTTGTTAAATCAGCCTGGTAAAAGAAAATGCTCTCAGACAATCAATGAAACTCATATGATGAAACAGCCTACTGTTATACAACCACAGAGTCTTAAACTTTGTTGTTTTACCTCAGCAAAGTTTTTACTAAAGTCTGTCTAAATTTCAATCAAAGTGGGGAAAAATATGAATACATTTTAATGAGGAAGTGAAAGTCAATGAACACTTGAAAAAGTAGTTAGTAGTTTCCATATTAAAGTCATGTGCAAATGACAATAAACAGACAAGAACAGTGGAAGAATCCATGTCTAAAGTATCAGAATATCTACTGTATAAATGACAATGAATTCATCCATAAGGTTTAATCAAAGTGAACTCAAAGTTGTCATAAATAAGCTACTGTATTAGAAAAAAAATAAAACTTGTTGGAAATTATTTGAATACTTAAATGGAAACAATCATCTTTTAATACTAATTATCAGCAAAGATGACTATAGTTTAACGACTGATTGAACAATAACAATTATATCATATTATTCCTTGTATGGAAATAAAATATGAAGAAATGTGTATGTAATTAAATTATTATTTAGCAGTTTTATATATTTTTGATTTAGCTGAATATGAGGTGCTGGCTGACGTTTGATGGTGATGTCTTACCAACACATTTCTGTCCTGCAGAATAAAAACAATTACACCTGCTCAGTATTACATTGAGAACTCACTGTTGGTGTTGTACTGTTACAGCCTGTTAGGTTCTCTGCATTTGCACAATGGTGACTGACTGTAATGAAAAATTAGTATGCATATGTGACAATGGTGATGTGATATTGTTGTAAATATGCTCATTTTATGTACAAATCAAATGTTGTTGTATATCTGCTCAGATCAATCACATGAGGATATGTATATCATCTCAACAATTCATCTGATTATACCTCAGTGTCACCCAATTTTAAAAACCCATCTGTGCACTTCATAATTCTATCATGGCGCACAATAGCTTTTGTAAATTTAAACCTTTTTAGATCTTGATTAGCAATACATTTGTTATTTTTTGCAGACATACCTCTGGGAGAGAGTGGCTTAACAAAACTCATTAGGGAGCTTCTCACCACATTTTTCATGGGCTCATTTAAAGCAAATAAACAACTTGAATGAAATGGAGAAACTCAGCAGACCACTGACAACATATGCCAATTTTTTCTCCTTTCCCCCTTAAGATTTCTAAAACTCTGCGACACAAATTGTTTAACTGGATTCACAACAGACTTGACATGTTTTTGTTTTATGGTCTGTCTGATCTGAATAACTGTGCTCGGATGGACACATTGAAAATTTCGAGGAGAAAAGGTATGACAGACATTTTAGCCAAATAGTATTTTAATTCTGTGGAAAGCTCCTGTGGAGTTCTATCTATGTCTTAATGCACAGTTGTAATTTTATACTGGGTGAAAGTTAAACCAAAAGATTTTGCTACAGAAAGGCAGGAACCACAATTACATCCACTTTGCACTAAGGAAAATGCTGTTAAATTTTGGTCCATAAAAAAATGTAAATGGGTGAGTTATGATTTTTTTTTTTACATCAAAATTAGCTATAGAGACCAAAACAGTTTTTTGTTTGTTTGTTTTGTACTTGGCTGTAAACATGGTTATTTCCACTGTCAAGTTAGGCATTTTAACTTAAGAGTCTAGGGATTTACTCTGTTTTTTTGGAGCCATCCTCAGGTGGCCATTAGAGGAAGTGCAGTTTTTGGAACTTTGGCACTGGCTTCTTTTGAGGCTCGGAGTTTGCTGCATGGTGAAAATTAGCCACACCTTGTTTAGGCCACTTATGCCATACACCTTTGACCTAATTTTACATGTGCAGTTGTTTTATTTTTAAATCATTACAGAAAAAGAGCTCCTTGTGTCTGTGACCACAGGTTCAATAATCACTGCAAACCAGTTCCTTTTTGGTTGAAGTGATTGGTCTAAAGATTTTGGGGAGATAAGTTCGCCCTGTTGTGTAGCGTGCACATGACAGTGACTATTATCAATTCAGTTCCCTGATCCTAGTGAAGAGAAACGGTGGTGTCCATCACTGGAGCCATTTGTGTTCAAACCTTTCTGTACTTCAAAAACATTAACAGCATCAAGTCGTTTCCAGTGAAGGTATTAATGCAAAGTGCTTTGCAAGTTTTGTTTTTGTTTGGCCTTTGTATTTAAATATATGTGTTTCTTTGCATATTTTGGTGATTTGGTATTTACTTTCTGCTCTCTATTGTTAACATTGCATTTTTTTTGAGTCAGGAAAGGTTTAGGGTTAAGGGTAGAACAAAACGGATGCATGATGATGTACACATTCATCTAAGAAAGCTGTTGTGTGTTTAAATGGACAAAAAGATAGGGAAATATGAAATGTAGAGAGAGAAACTGATAAAAAGTGAGAGATGTGCTGCATCTCCTCCATTATTCATGGGGACTGGCCAGCTGTCTGACATTGGAATGAGGGAGAGACAGGAGGTCAGAGAGGAGGAGAGGGGGATGAGACATGAGACTGAACTGAAAGGAAAAGGAAAGAAAAGAATGAGCAAATGAGAAGAGGAGAGAGGATAGTGATAAAAGTTTGAAAGAAGACGGCTAAATAAGTGAAAATAATAGATATGAGCAGCAGGAGAGGAGAGGGGAGACAGATAACACAGGACACATTGGACAAAAACCCGTAAAACAGGTTACAGGACGACAAGCAGAAATGTGAGAGGAGAACCTACAAGGTGAAAGAAAGTTGAAAAGAAAGAGGACGTGAGAAAACAAGGGCTGATGGATGGAGAACACAGGAGAGCAGGTGAGAGCAGGAAATTCACTTAAATGAACAGAAGGAGAGAGGTTGCACAAGCTGCGACGAGAGGTCGAAAGTTAAAAATGGGGAGACAAGTCTAAATGAGGTTAGACATTACAAATACCAGGTTGCAAAGGATAGAGATAAATGAGAAAGCGACATGAAGCTGGAAGGAGAGGAGCGATGGGAGAAAGGAGGGGATGGAGAAGAGAAGTGAAAGTTTCACACAAAGAAAGAACTCATATGAGGATAAAACAAAGAGAGGGGTGTACAAGATGTGAGTGGAAAAGTTTGACAGACATGAGAGGAGTAGACAATAGGGTTAGAGAGGCCAGGTCACAAAACAGAGAGGGGGACAAAGAAACCAAGAGCAGCAGAGAGGTATTTCTGTGCAGCGCTCTATTATTAGACCACATGCTTTTTGGTGATACATGAACACCCCACAGACACAGATATAACTTCCCACTGTCCGGGCACAGTTGTTTTGGCCCTTGTCCTCCCTATTGGCTGCTTGTATTGCTGGCAATACATTATTTTAAGTGTATTCCACTGCTGCACTTATTTGAAAGTCCCTGTGAATATGAGCATCTGCAAAATGACAAAAAGGTTCTGTAAATATAAGTGATTGGATACAAGTCAGAAAAGTTGGAAAGCACATTATCCACAACAGATAGCTGTTTATTCCAAGTGCTTAGTGCAAAACCCTGGTACACCGGCAGTTTTTAATCTCATAACACACCTACGCACTCACACAGAAACACACACACATACACACACACACACACAATTGGAGAGCCAGTAAACATCATTTTAAATGTTAATGTAATAACAGGACAAGAGAGGTGTTTCAAAGTTGGGAAAGGAGACAGAGTGAGCGCTGGTGGTTACCAAAACGGGAGTAGAGGCAAAGAGGGGAGAAAAAGAGGGAGTCAAAGGTAAAAATAAAAATGAGATAAAATAGAAGGACATGAGGGGAGAGAAAATAGGAAGAATGAGGCACTGAGGATGGCCGAGGTTCATCCATAAATGCTACAGGCCTCTCGTGGTGCCCTTTGAGTTGGTAGACAAGGCCAGCCATTCCCAAATTTCAGTGAGGGGGCCAGAGGGTGTGTTCAAATGATCATGGAATTACACGGCTCAACCCTCTCAGAAAAGCCTGCCAATGTCAGGATGCTAGAAAAGAAATTCTGGCTGATTGTTAAACCTCACATTTATGAGCGATGCAGAGAAGACTTACTGTCTTGGAAAAAATGGATCAGCATGTTATCCACTCCAAGTAATTTCGGCAGTGATGGGGATTTGCTAATCTTGTCTACATGTGTTTTGGGGTTTTGTAAAATGCTTATGAATATGTTCCCCAGAGTTTTCTGTGGGTGTTGCTGTAAAAGTATGAGGTTCAAGCGAGGCAGAGGAATCTGATCCGAGGGCGTGCCCTGCCCTCCCCTCTGTTTGTATTAAACATGGAGAAGAAGTCAGCAGTGACATTAGCTTGGCATTTCTGTTGTTTGCAGATGATGTCGTCCCTCCGGGTCCATCAGACCATCATCTCTGATTCCCCCTGGAGGAGTTTACAAAGTGTGATTTGCTTAGAAATCAACAGCTTCCTGAATAAAATCATGGCTGTTTGCTTGTTCCATGAAGACAAGCAACTGCCTTATAGAGAAAAGAATTCATGAATCTTAGGTTAGGCATCGCTACAGTCTGTGAGTCCACCCCACAATCATTCACAGCTCTGTCCTATTGTCCAAATATCGTCACTTTTGCAGTTGCCATCCTGTTTTGTTTTAAAAAAACAAAACAGGATGGCAACTGCGGAAATGTTGAACTTAGGGCTTCCAAACATGAGTCTGCAAGCTTTGGGTGAGGTCACGGTAGCTTCATTAATTATTTCATACAGTCTCTGTTTTAACCCATACACCTAATTTTTTAGTGCAACCATGCCCCTTGTAACAGAGTTGCAAGAAATAGTGGTTGAAATCTTCCCTGAAACTTCAAGACTCATCTATAGTTGCCGTGCTGGTTTTTACATAAACAGACATTGAGAATATGCCGTATTCTGCTGTGGTGATTTCTCTGTGTGGGTCATAGGCATCCTTTTGCGGTTGTCAGGACGCTAATGATTTGTTCACAATTTAAGTTTCACACTATCTATCAATCAAACAAGTCATCAAATAAAAGAGAACACTGCTTTATTACCAGTCAAATAGCGAAGCTCTGTAGGCTAACATTAGCAACTCGTGCTTTTACCCTGCCAGTCTGTAGGCTACTAATTTTACAGGAGCAGTGACAAGTGAGCTCACTGCTGCATTTTAGTTAAATTTCAGGCATGATATGTATAAAACGTTATGTTTAAATATGGAACTGCCATGCACAAATCAGCAATTACAATGTAACATTTGCTAGTTTGCTACTTAGCAACCAAGACATCAGCATACTCACATATTTCTTTTATGCTTGAAAAGGACCAAAATACACTGAAACAACATTAAACTAAGATAATAAGACTGTTATTGTAATTTTGTAATCATTACTGTTAATCATTATTAATGAAGAATTTTCTTCTCATAACACTTGGTTTGAAGTGTGTCTCTGAACAGCCTCAGTTTGGAGAGACATGTAGCCTTTACAAATCACCCTACCCCTCGATCCCAACAAGAATCTGCACACCGACTCTATACGTGAACACACAGCACGTAGGGGTAAGGGCTAAGTGGTGAGAGCAAGGAATGGTCTTGGAGCTATAATTCCTTAAGGCAGGTGAGTGCATCTATGATGACAGGAAGACAAAAATAAGATCGTCGTCACCATCAGGTGAAATAGAGATGGCTGGTCTCACACTTCATGAGTGTAAGAACGAAAGAAGTCTGGTGAACAGCAGGACCTTGATGTTGATTGAAAGAAGCCAGCTGAGGCAGTTCTGGCAAATAGTGAGGACGTCTTGCCAGCCAACTGAGCGGGAGCTCTGAGGGAGAGCCAGGACAAGCTAGAGTGGCTACATCTCCCACCTGGGCTTGACTGTCACTCTGAATCCCTCAGAAAGAGGTGGAAGGTGGCATCTGGGCTGCTTTTCTTTCTCTGCAACCACTGAATGAACAGATTCTGCCCGGGTTAAATGACTAGAAAATGACCTGGATAAGCGAAAAGAAAATGGATGACTGGGTGGAAATTACTTTGCTACTACCGTTTCTATTGCAGCCAATAAAGTAATTAAAAATGAAACTCTGTGTGTGTGTGTGTGTGTGTGTGTGTGAGTGAGGGAGGGAGTGAGGGAGTGAGAGAGAGAGCGAGAGGAAGAGTGAGATGTTGGTGTAAAAGAAAGAAGTAAGAGGTAATAGAAAAGAGAGGAGGCAAGAGAATATAATGCATCAGAACAACCCAATAAAATAAAGTGCAAATACATGAAAAAAATCTCACCGTCTTTATCCAACAAATCCAGGCCACTGCAAGCGCACCTGCTGGCCTGTAGTCTGTATTACAACCAGTTATTTTATACGTTCATATTACAATGGTTTTTGTCTTACTTTCTTAAAGATATATTATGCAGTATATTGTCTGCTATTGTTTGTGAACGTTTTGCCAGAGAAATTGAAATCCAGCCAAAAATTCACGCTTGTTTCTGAGTAAGCTTTGTCTGCTTGGCTAAGCCTGTGTCCACAATTTTCTAGCTTCCTCCTGTATGCGTGCTGCTATTAACTGATTGCTACTTTTTAATCAAGTCTTGACCTGTGTGTTGTGCCCAGGAACGACATTGCAAAATAGGAAGAAAACAAGAAAATACAGGAAGAAGGCAAGGTCCCGGCAGATAAATACACCGCTACGCACTTCTTGTGGGTCCTAAGTGATAAGGGATTACTTTTGTAAGAACCTTTAAGTTGTTTTTTAAGGCTTTTCTGCATAATATACTTTCAAATTCTGTTAAAAGTAGCATGTGAGGATTATCTCACAGAGCGAGTATCACCATGCTGATGTTCACCACCTTGGTTTAGCGTGTTAGCATGTCAACATTTCCTAATTAGCATTAAATAAAAAATGCAGCTAAGGCAGATGGGATTGTTATTAACTAGTCAGATATTTGGTCATTAACAAAAACTGTGGACAAATCAAATTTTTGACCTAATGTTTGTGTTAGATGGAAAGTAAAATGATTACAAAGGTTCCCATTCCTCCTGAGGGTGAATTTGTGGACCAAAGTCCATGAAAATCTATTGAAACTGTGAAGACGTATACCTGCTGGTGTCACTGTCAAAGTGGGAGACTCACTAAATCATTACAGTTCATCCTCTGTGGATCATGAATATCTGCACCAAATGTCTGCAAGGATGGCTGAAAACAAACACTGTGAACCACTATGGAAAATGGGTTAACCTTTTGAAACCTGAGTAAATTGGCTTGATTTCTTTCAAAAACACTGGAGGGAGGCAATGAGCAACATAAGAAGAAATGACCCCAAAATGAGCAGGAATTAGAAAAAAGTACAAGAAAATTGCTTGCAAAAAAAAAAAAAGTTAAGTCAAAAACAGAAACAAACAAAAATATGAGTTTTAATTCTGCAACCTAATTTTAAATATATAATTATGATATTTTGGAATAAAGTTTTGTGGACATTTTCCTAGCTTTTTATGTATATGTATAATTTTCAAAAATCAACACATTTTTTTGCAATTTGAAGGACATTTTTTGACCCATTTTTTGAAAGATATCAAACATTGTTAGAAGCTTTAAATACTTGTGAAAGACATCTATCCAGGTCTCAAGGGGTTAAAGATGCAAGTGAGTCAATTTGGTGACTGAATAGATGACCAATTGTATGACCGAATAAATAAGTATTGGCAAACCTAAGCAGACACATGACTTCCTGCAGGTGTCATGGATTAAGAGAAGAGACCTGATTTGTGTGTAATAGTTTCATCACAGTATGTGCAGTGACCCTGTTACTCAATTTAAGGAATAATTGGCAATTAGGGCCTCTCATTTAGTTAGAAGTCTGGAAAAGATAGGATGGGAAGGGATTCATTTAATGTGAAAATTCAGAGATTCCATCAGCCCCTTTAAATCAGCATAACAAACGACTGCTTATTAAAAATCCTTGACTACCATGGTAATGATACATTACAGCAAATTCTTGACTTTTCAGCACTGGCAACTGGGTTAAAATCAATGTGAATAATGTAGTGAGCAATAAGGAACAAAATATGATTAATCGCTGTTGGTCGTGCTCCTTGGATATAATGGCCTTTAGCAGAGTAAGAATTCATTCGGTTGAAGAAAATGACAGAACTAACACTGTTGGGCTTAAAGCATTTCAGTTTGTCTTTTGCTTTGAAAGACTGAGATAAAAGAGGAGAGAAGGACAGACAGGCAAGAGGGAAAGGGAAAAGGGAGAGAAAAGGAACAGATAGCCAAAGGGAGAGTTGAGGCTGCAGAGAACAGAGAGGGAGGAAGGAGAAAAGGGTGAAAGGGTAGAGGTTGCGGTGTAGAGAAGAGAAGAGGGGTTTAAGAGTAAAGAAGACCTGCTGTAAACATCCATGAGCCTGATAAACATTTGAAGTAATCAGAAAGCAAATCTGTGCAGTTTTTAAGATAACAGCTCTAACAACATAACAGATAACCGCCTATATTCCTTGTAAACCCTTTACTCAGGATAAACTGCTCATGTGTTCTTCATTTTCAGGTCACCAAAATCCTACTACTCACAAATTAAACATGTATATTGAGCTAAAGACTCCATAGAAAGTTGATGAAAAGCTGCCTCTACATATCATAAATGAAATATACAAATGAAAAAAATCAAAGATGTCTCCTTTACACAAGACAGCCGCTGTTGCCTCTTGAAGAAATTAGCAATTTAACTTTCTGGAAAAATCGCCTTTCTGAATTTAGTTTACTTGTCACATTACTTGTTTCCAAGAAGTACCCTCATATTGATTCATGGAAAACATGTGCAAATGCATGCACTGAGAGGGACTGTTGACCACCTCAACTGCATACAGAAGCAGCTGTGTGACCTGCTGACATTTCACTTGTTAAATGAAGAAATATAAAGAAATACATACTATAAGCCATAGAGTGGGATAAGGTCATTGGACTACATTGGACTTCTTCACCTCATCTGTCTGTGGTCTTAGTCCAAACTCAACAAATGCAGCAGCTTGGTCTGTGGCCCTACACTTGTGACTATGATGCTCTATATACCCCTCTAGCATCAGTTAAGGACTTGTCAGTGTGCACTCCTTACATGCAGACAATGTCTTTTTAATTTAAAAATACTCTACTTGGTTAGCAACAAAACTCCTCTACTTGGTTAGCTTTAAAAAAAAGATTATGGTTAAGGTTAAAATAACGTTGACTTTTGGGTTCACACAGGACACAAACAGCGTCTCCTGCGTTAAAGTCCTGTGTTCGCAGAATTTCTCACTCACTGTTCTAAGTTGGTTGCTCCGAGTCTAACATAGCCATGGAAGGGTTTACATCGCTTATTGAATCCACTCTCACCTTCAGCATTTCATCCCGGTACAACTTCCTTACCACCAAACATAAAACAAAACTCATTGTTAATGAGCATTATTTATCAGGCCAGCAAAATAATCGAGTCACCCCAAACACCACTATCTGAACTGTAAAGCCTGTCGTGATCAGGAAGGCCACCCTGATCACTGAGGACCCCTCTCACCCCCTCCACCACTCCTTCCAGTTACTGCCATCAGGCAGTCGCTACAGGGTCCCACCGGCCCGGAAGAATATTTACAAGAAATCTTTCATTTCCTCTGCAATAACCACTCTGAACAACATAAAATAGAGACTTTTCATTTTCATCTGTTGCTGTTTTTGACTGTCTCCCTTTGGTTTTTTTAAGTGCCTTTTTATGGTGTTTAAATTTAGTTTTATGCATACTGTGTGTCACCGTTTGGGACAGACAATTAAGTTTATTTATCTAGCTATGTATCTATGTATCGTATCTATTGTATCCATCATATCCATCTTATCTATCTATCTATCTATGACCAGGTGTTGCTATGTGACAACCTGGGAATGATAACTTGTCAATTTTGTTCTCCCAGTTTCTTTTCTTTATTCTCTACCCCATCCTCTGTGCAGTAACAGACAAAAACAGTAAAAATTAAAGAGGGAGTGAGCTCAAACAAACTTGTTATTAAAGGTAATTACTGAGTGTGTCAATTGCTCCTTTTGACATTTAGACATTTTGAGCCCAGCAGGTTATTTAAAGCCAGAAAAGTGGGTACAACTGCTAGAATGTTTGAAGTGTGATTGAAGTTTTTTTTCAAAAATGTTATGATAGTTGAGTGGGCCAAAAACAGGATACACATTTACTTGAAATTGTGTGCAGAAATAAAATGTACATTTAGAGAAATACAAGAAATGACATGACATGATATGGCCATAATTCTTTTTTGACAAACTAAAAATCAAATCATTCATTTTGTCAATGTGGAATTGATAAGACAAAATTACTAATATGTGCCTGTGTGTGCGTTTGTGTGTGCGTTTGTGTGTGTGTGTGTGCGCACGTACATCGGTGTCTGTAGGTATGTGTGTGTATGTGACAGCAAGTCAACCTGACATTCAACCTGCCAACTAGCAGACAGGAACATAAAACAGGAAATTGCTTTTGGGACAGCCAATCAGAAAAAGCTCACAGTAAACAGGAAGAATCCGTCACAGTGAACCTGTCAGGTGTCAGTCATTTTCACAATGACCTGTTCACATGCCTCAGTGAAAATGTCAATCATTTCTTAATCCCACTTTTGGAGAAAAGTACTTAGGATTGTATTAGATTGTGCATGGCAGTAGCCCATTTATAAGGTTTATTTTCAGATAATTATATTGTTAAAACCCAAGTGTAAGTGAACTTTGAGGTAATATACAAATGACGGCTTCGATGCAAACCAAATAATTGCAACATCTGCTTGACTCCAACTTGGGACCGTAGTTGTACCACTCTCTCTCTATCCCTCTCTGTTTTTTCTTTTGATCTACCCTGTAAGAAAAAAAGCAATAAACAAAAACAGTTAAGCTCACATAACTATTTATATTGCTGTATAACTGTGGATATTAAAATTAGTTCACTTTGACTTTGAATCTAGTGGTTTTCTTATCCACAAAAATAATTTGAAGAAGTAAATATCAGCTGATAATACTATGATGTCTATTTGACAAGTTAAAGTCCAGATAAGTCCATGTAAGCAAAAGCAGTGATTCCTTTCTAGACACATACATTAAAAAAAAAAATCTTGTTGAAAACATGTGAAAAGACTGGTAAGTGTATGGTGCTGCATTGTGGAGTTAGACTAGTAAACTGTTTTTCACCATTTCTGTGTCCAGGAATTTTTGGGGGGACCTAAAAGCACGCTCGATGACGCAGTGGGGCCATACTTAACATAATCTCTCCGACACTAAATGAAAATGAAGAACAAGTCGGTACAAAGTGACCGACTCTCGTCAGAAGCTAACTCAGCAACACAAAGCACACATGTCCCCTGAGCCAAAAAGCAAGCGGCTGCGCAGTTACAGACTCTCGTTGGAGGATTCACCAGTAGCACAGTAACATACACACCCTGGGCCGAAGAGACAGCCGTTGTGCGACGCCATACTCTCATTTAGCAGCTAATGGCCGCTAACGTTAGCACAAAGCACACATCCAAAGCAGTTAGGAGTAATTGCCAGCAGCCCGGTTGATTTGGGCTAAAAAGACTGAAACAACGATATTCTGCTATTAATAACACATTTTTCTATTAATAACACATTTTTCTGTGGTGTGCCAGACTCATTACATATATATATTTTTCTTAAACTACACTATAAATATGATGTTCCTTGATAAAATTTCAACTACTCGTCCAATACATATTAAATCAAACACATGAAACCAGAAATCAAAGGCTTTAGTTGCTACAGCCACCAATTTCCATGTGATAAAATGTTGGGTGTGCTCTCCAGCACACTCCCTATCTTCCCCCTGCATTGCAGAGGGTGGGCTGACGGTGGTCCTTGAATGTTATACTGTCAGAGACAAGCAATGTGTGTGTGCGCGCGCACTTGAGTGTGTGTAATCTGTCAGAGCCCAGAGAAACGATCAACAGCTCGCACAGTCAGAGGGCCACTTAAGACCTGACACTGACACACACACACACACACACACACTCATGCGGTATCATGAGAATGCCATGGTTGATGCGTACTGCTCTGCTGGTGACAGGACTAAACGTGCAATTATTCTCCATTCCTTTTGTTTCCATCGAGTGCTATCCTCTCTGCCTCCTTCACTCTACTTATTTATCTGTCGGCCTGTCTGTTCTATTCTGCTGCAGGTTTTGCCACAATCATGATCCATTTTCTACACACGGAAGACAATGTCATCTATCAGCCCGAGTCAGGTGAACATGAAAAGTGGGAGATGGTTTTTACATGTCAGGACATGGTGACCTCTTAATGCATTTTTAGGAATCATATATACCAGTGACAGAAGATGAATAACGACTCAAAAATCATATTGCCACTTGAATTGAAAATGCCATGTCACCTTGTGCAGTTTTGTAGATCCTTTGCAAAACTTCAGCAGTGATTAAAAAAGGCAGAGAAGGAATGAATGCATCTTATTTTTACACAAAGGTTTAGGTAGATATGTTGCACATGATTCTCCATTTTAGAGAAATACATCAAATGATGTTATGTGACAGCAGCTTACACAGATTGACACAGTGATTTAATCTTTCTTTTATGAAAACATGAACCCATTTTTTTCAAATAGAAAAGCACTCTTTTTCCCCAAAAAGAACATCTAAAAGGTGGTGTACTGAAGGCTAATTTGGAATGACATCATATTTCAATTTCCTAAATGTAATGTCATTTATAAAGTGAAAGCTTGTAAATGCTGCTGCATGTATGTTTCTTTTCAACCATATATATGACACACTGAAACCCAGGAGCCGTCTAAACAATCACAGTCTACTACTTTCAATTTCTGAGCTTGAAGGCATCTCTGTTGTTATTGCCGAGGGAGGCCAAGCTACTTTCCCCCTCTCTATATTTTCTAGCAGTTCCAGCAACTTGAACCAGCGAGAGCCCTGCATGCTTAACCGTCAGGCTGCTTCCACTCCTGCAAAAACACATCTAAACCTTCAATGGAGATGTGTGATATTCTCAACAAACCAACGTGAATTCCAGCAGCGCTCTAAATTTAAAAAACAGAGTGTGTTCTGTTGCAACAGAGTGCCAATTTTCAAAAGCGACCATCGAAAATGGGAGTGAAAACAACAATTTATCACCTTCCCCATGGGATTTGAATAAATCAGGAAAATCAACAGGACTCCTGTGCAGCTAATCAATCAGTAGTTGTATCCGTCTTCCCCAAAAACATCATTAGTCCTCTTTTAATATCAAATGCCCCCCCTTGAAAGTATACAAGTTAGAGAAAATTGCAGGGAAAACAACAACTGTTCTCTTTAATGTGAACAACTCAGCTAACAGAATAAAAAAGCCTCCAGGCAACTAATTCTTGCAGAGTAGTATCCTGTCCCCACCTGATTTACAGAATGAGGCTGCCGTGTCTTGTGAGTGTTATTCATTGGATCCAAAACACAGAAGCTATAATGTCCATGCCTCTCACTGCTCTCACGTCAGTGGTGTCTGTATTCATTACTTAGCCTGAGGTGTGTCACTCCTACTGATTTCCACAAAGTACTGTGTGCCCCCAACATCTCTATTTATCGGCAAAGGATTGTGGTCTGAATGTGAAATGTGTCTCACCATATGCTCGGTGCTTCTGTCCCGCTGATTTCCAAGAAGTCATATTTGTCCTCTAATAAGAAGTCATTGAACACGAGGGCTATAGTGTCCCCGGGTTCAGATAGGATTGACCACGTACAGTCCAGGTTGTTTTCATACTCTGCAGGGTATCCAGGGCTGGTTATTGAACCTGCGGTGCCTCGTAACGTGCCGCCACACGCTCCCTCCGCTGGAGAGAGACAGAGAGGTAGCAGGACAGAGAATGAGAAGACAGCGACTCTCCAAGCATTTTTCATATTTCACATAGTGATTCTGGGTCAGCTTGATGATTGTTCTAGTTTATTGGTTATGGGTAATGGTAAAATGCTAAATGAACTGCAATTATATAGCTGATTTCTAGTCTTAGTGACCACTCAAAGCACTTTTCAACACAAGCACTATTCACCCATTCAAACAAATATTTACAAACTGGTGGCCAAGGCTACTATATAAGGAACCACCTGATCATCAGACAATCACTCACACACTGATGTCCCAGCCCTCTGAAGCAATTTGGGTTTCAGTATCTTGCCCAAGGACACTCTGACATGCAGGGTCCAGTGAGCAAACCACTGATCTGCCAATTGTTACATGACCACTCTACCTCCTGAGCCACAGCCACCCTATTTTATTGTTTTCTAATCTGTTTTTCAAGTTTAAATATTTTATTTTTTATTTATTTTATTTTTTTCATTTTCTTGTGTGCATATGTTTCAAGTTGTTTTACTGTTTTGAAATTGCACAATTCTGTATGGAAGGTGCTATTCAAATTGAGTTTTCATCAAATTATTATTTTATAATCAGAAGTTAATATATTTTTTAGTCATGTCATGTCATGTCATGTCATGTCATGTCATGTCATGTCAAGAGTATGTAGACCTGATTTCTTTGTATGCCGTGTTTCAGATTTTTATTTAGTTTTTATTTTTTTTGTAACTGTTTAATGTTGTTTGTCTTCAACTTTGTGTTAATGTGCCTGTCTCAGCCAAGGCACTCTCGTATTTTAACCTCAATGAGCCTTTTCCTGATTAAATACATTTTAAATTGAAAAAAAGTTCAAACATAACTCTTATGATTAATTTATTTTTACAACTAAAATACCATTATACTGTAATTTTCATCCTCATCAGCAATTCCATCATTATTGAATTTTCACAAATACATCATTCTACATTTTAAAACACTTTTTAAAGTGATTAATGTGAAAACAAACGAGAGATTATATAATAACTAGACACAAGAAATTGGAAAATCTTATCATTGAACTTGGGCATCTGAAAAACATTTCAAGTGAATTTTGCAGAGATTTATCACAAGATATTGAATCCCTAAGCTGAGCTGTTCAACCATCTACTGGCCCTGATGGTAAAAACCGGGACAGATCTGTTCTTGTCTGTAGACTAATGAACCATTAGAAGGGCTTTGCTTGAGGATTTTGGGCTCCATCTGGTTCATACAATGTTTTTTTTTATGTACTTAAAGTCAGACCTTACTCTGCTTTAAAAGTAATCAATACACCGGAGCTTCCCACTTTCCTCCGGCCTGTGACCTCATGTTAAGGTCTGTCGGTTCTCATGACCCCATCTCTTTGGCTGTTTATTTTTGTCTAATCTTACTTTCATTGTCAGAGTTTGCAGCAGGCGTTTCTAGAAACACATTTTTACTTATCAGCTAACAATGATCACTAACTGTTTTTGGACACGTGTCTGTGCAAGTTGTGTTAACATTTTGCATTTTTGTTTACATCTTTCCTGTTTGTCCCACCATGGACAATGTGCCTTTGCAATATGTTTTACTATAGTGATATTAATAAAGCCTCTTTGGACTGAAAGAGAGAAAGCAAGAAAGAAAGACAGAAAGAAAGAAACAAACAAACAAGTAGAGAAAGAGAAGCAAACAGACGGACAGAAAGAACACCTTACCTCTACAAAATGGTGATGGGAAGTCCCACTGTGCTCCACTGCCGGGTGATACAATACATGTGAGGATACTGTGTCCTTCCAATACAAAACCTGACTCGCAGCTGTATCGGATCTTGTCCCCCATGTTGTACCGCGAGCCATGAATGACTCCATTTGGGATGAGGCCAGGGGTGCCACATGTGTGGCTGGGCAGGACTGAAACACAAAGCACAAAACAGAGCAAGTTATTTTGGATTATTTCATATCTAAAACTGTAACAACTGCTTCACAGTTATTTGCCTCTGCAAACCAGTGAAGTTGCAGGCCAGACACTGCTTTAGGTATTTAAATATGGGTGTTGCTGCAAAGAAGCTACACATTCAGAAACCTAAATGCTTCCCACACATCCTCAACTCGGCGGCACGGTAGATCTTTACAGTCAGCACAGTTTCAAGGTGGACATCCAAGGTCAGTGTCACCAGCTCAGTACCTGACAAAGTATCTTTCCCTCTGCCCTCAGTTATGATAGTGAGTAATGTCCAGAAAACTTTTTTTAACAGAAGTTTCTAATGTCACAGTGAAGCTGCCCTTTGACCTTTTGGATATAAAATGCCAGAACTTCATCATATCATATTAGATATTTGTGTGAAATGTTGTCATAATTTGTATATAAATTCTTGAGTTATGGCCAAAACCATGTTTTCTGAGGTCACAGTGACCTTCAATTTTGACCATCAAAATCTGATCATGTTGTCCCCGAGTCCAAGTGGATGTTGTGCCAAATTTGAAGAAATTCCCCTAAGGCGTTCCTCAGATATAGAGTTGACGAGAATGGGACAGATGGATGCACAACCAAAAAACTTAATGCCATTATGCTGCGGGCACAATGGCATAAAGAAGAAGCAACATTTGACCACTCCAAAAAACTAAACCAAAAGGAACCAAATTAGCAAATTAACTGACAAGAGAAGAGCCAAGCAGCCATTAACACCGTAACAACAAAGAACTTCTCAAATGTATAATAATGGCTGCGTTTGTGCCAATATATGAAGCAGGGTAGTGATCTTGCAAACTTTTTGGCTTGTGACCCATTAAAACAAACCAATGTACAGCATATTTGTGACCCAGCATCGCTGGTCTAATGAGCTAAAAGCACATTCAATCAAAGACTCATTTCAGCTTCTCAGAACGCTTTATTTGAGCAATTTTTATTTGCCTGAGGAATTAAAACTATCCAGTATTTTCCAAGAAAAAAGCACAGAATGAACTGAGTATTTTGTTTTTCTTCTTGAGCATCATGTGACCTCTCAGATTGCTCTTGAAATCCCGTATTGGGGGTCTAACCTGTTCAAAATCCAAGTTTTGACAAAGGTTTCAACAATATCTCTTCAGTGTTCTGGTACATTATATGAAGATTTGCACAAAACTAGATAAGTCAAATTTATCTCATAATATTAAGACAGAGATAAATTTGAATAATTATTTTTTTGTTTTTACAATCAATATGTTAGAAACTGACCAAATACTAAAAATCAGAATGAACAACCCAAAATAAGAAAGCTGTATGTGTATGTTTGGTTTGCTAAAGACCAAAAATATGTGAAAGTGACTGTGTGTGGTATGTAGATGTGTGGCTAGCATTTTTTTCGCCAATGCGCATCTGTTGTTGCCAGTTCTTAGATGACACAGCACTACAGTGGGAGCAGCTACAGGCAGCTCATGGTATAACTAGGCCAAAATCAATCTCTGACTGTAGCCAACACGCCATAGCTCTACAGAAGGGGCATCAGCACAGTGACTGTAGTACAACCTGGACGAACTCCACAGTATCTGACCCTGGTGTACGCTGTGTGTTGTGTGTATTTGTATAACTGGAGCATGTTAACTTGCTGGGTGTGTAATGTGTGCGTGTAATGTGTGTCCAAATGGCAAATTTTTACGTGTGCGCGTCTGTGCATGGGCAGTGCACTGTGTCTACATGTAAGGGGTATTCAGTCAGTCTGTGTGTTTGTGGATGCTGTTCCAATTAAACGCTAGCATGGTAATTAGACAAAGCTTCACCATGAGACCCTGAGAACTAGGACAGAGAGAAACAGGGAGGGGTGGGGGTAAGATGAAGACAAAAAAGGGAGAGGAAGTGGAGAAAAAGAAAGGAAGATGAAGAGACAGACAGGAGAGAGGAAGAAGGGGGTAGGCGGAGACTAGAGACAGACGGATGTAGGAAGAGAGAGAGAGAGAGTAGAGCGGAGGAGGAGGAGACAGGAAAGGGTAAGGACAGAGACTCCAGCCAGACAGGAAAACAGAGAGGTGAACTAATTGCAGTGGGCCCTAAATATGTATAATTTACACTAATTGACTCATTATTTGGATTGTATGAAGTCATGCATCAGAGGCAAGTTACTCACACTCAGCTGACCATGCCTTCCTCTGCACAAATATGCTGCCTGTTTTGTTTTAACAAGGTGAGACACAAATTCAGGACCCAAATTAAAGCACTGACTGAAGGATGGGCAGAAAGAAGCAACAAAAAGAAGAGAGAATGAAAGGAATCATGCGTCTGAGCCAAGTCGTTAGTCACACTTATGTGACCGTATAGTCCTGTGTCTGCCAGACTGGCATGTTTTAACAAGCCAGCCTGGTACACAAAGGTATTCCCTCATTTAGACTGATGTCTGAAATAATCAGGGGGGTATTTTGGAAGGATAAAGTGTTCACAAGTATTGTCAGTATCCAGCTAATCTCATACTTAACAACAGCTGCACTTTTGAGAAACCATTTGAGTTTTGGCAATGAAGCTTTTTCCCTTTTCAGACATCAGATGTTAAATAGTACAGTCTGGTTTGCTGAGATTAGTCTTTTGAATCATGACATAATTTTAGGTTTTGTGTGCGAACAGTAGATTACCTGCATTACTAAGTTAGGTTTGATGTGAGATGCAGTATATGAAATGCTGCTTAACTGTGTCAAGATCTGACAGCTGATATCCTCATGTAGAGGGGTTTACAATCATATACATGTATACTGTAGGTAATGGATGTATAACTGTATTAAAATGGATTTAACATTATTGAATTGGTTTTCCAGACTCCCAGACTTCTGACTTTTTGATCAACTTTCAGACAATTCACAAATCTTACCATGCTATAACAAGTACATACTACTGTAACTTACACAAACTTAGCCAAGATCAATATCCAATGTGGATAGCAGACAGTGCAATAAATATGCACCACAGCGATGCGGTCAAGAACATCTGCACCAAGACTAAATCAAAACCAAGTCCAGAGTGTATCGAGAGAATGACAAGACCAAGACTTTGACCGGTTGAAATCAAGTCAAGACCAAGACCAGACCAGTACAAGTTCCACCCTGCTTGACAAACTTGTGATAAAAGGCGTAACCATAGGCACCTTTCCAATCTGAATGATCCATACTCCCATTAAACCACCCACAGAAAGCAAATGAAGATCCCTCTTTATTCCCCTATTTTAATTTGCATACTGCATATTTGTGTTTCTGTCTAATCAGTTTAACCATCTTTTTTCAACACTCCCTTTTTGCAAAAACAGTTTAGTGATATCCCTGTAGTCTTGGTCTTGATGGTTCTTAAAACAAAATTCTCTCTCCTCTAGAAGACCTCTTTGAGAACGAGACGAGACCACGTACACATGCGGCCAAGTCGGACACCTTCAAGAAGTCGTCTTGAGACTGGTCTCACAACCTACACCACAACACTGCAAACATCTGGGCTGTTCAAGATAGACTCCTGATGCTAAATTGACATAAAGTTACCAAATGAATTACAGATGAAAAATGAAAATCCTTCACTTTAATTAAACAGCACTGTATCTTTGTTATTTAAGTAATTCCATTTTTTGTGTGTTTGATTTGATTAGAGAGACATTTGCATTTTACAAAAATAGACAACGATGAGATGTTTTATAACAGTACCAGTTTTAATACTGAGAAGACACATTTCTGAATGGCACTGCCAAACAAAGGTAACATAATGCTTTTGTGTCCATTCTGCAGCTTTGTATGGCAGCCCTAATGAATTGATGAGACAGATAATGACAGATACTGTAAGTACAGAGGCTTTACTAAAATTCTAAGCAGGGATTAATACAGAGGACAGGACCTGTATGCTATAGATTTCAAACGTCCACCTAAATATATCTAGGTGTTCACTGTCTTAACAAACACTTCAAAAAAAAAAAAAAAAAAATATAATATATATATATATATATATATACATATATATATATATATATATTAAAAGTCAAACTAATTCAAACATTTTGGTTTGTTTCCACCTGACCTAAATGTTGGCCCCTTGTCTACATTATTTAGTGGAAAATTCAGATGACAGTAAGTGAGTTATTTTCACTACAAATTTATTGAAAAGTCGCCATGGATAATCAGTATTATTTTTGGGTAACTGCAACGTATTTACAATGTAGATGGAGAAAGTAATACTGACTGTGTGCACAGTGCTTTGATTTGTTTGCCTTGTTTTTAATCAGTACTTTACAACCTTGTTTAGCTGTAACCTCATGCCTGGGAAAGTTCAAATTATCCGCTTGCAATTGTATTCAGTAGCTTAATCACTTTGATTACTTAATATTGGATGACTCCTTTGTTTTTCCTTTTATTTATTCGAATGATTTGCAAGTCAAGGTTATTTGGGGTTGTTTCACAACAAAGTGTGCGTTACAAGTCTGGACCAGGAAAAAAATATGCCAAACACAGAATGACAACACAAAAAATTATTATATCACTGACATGTGCATACTTACATACAGAAATACAAAACTTTGTCCTTTGAAATAAAAAGCTGGTTGCTGGTGTGGTACACTATACAGTTACTGCTTATCTTGAAAATGAATTCACAATCATGTATCCATATTAAAACAGTTATTATGTCAAGAGACCACTAGGTAGACCACTAGGTGCTTCTTTTGATATACATTAGTAAGGTAAACACAACTGCACAGAAACATTTGGGATTGGCCATGAGAATATGATCCTTCACTAAATTAACCAGTTAATAGCTTGTCTGCAATGCAACATTCAGATGGAGTGCAGGAAAATCCATATGCTGCGGAAACAGGAAAAGGAGGAGTGAGATCACTGAGGCTGCCCCTCAGTGTTCTGTGCGCCTGGGGACATTTTAGTCCCCCAATTTTGCTGCAGAGTGAATGCTCTTGACTCACACTACTCTTTGGCACAGGGAGCTACTGTGATGCAGGCAGCAGCACAGAGAAAGAGAGACGATGTACCATAAGGCTCTGAGATAAACTGATCACTCTTTTGCTCAGAAGGGTCAAATTTACAGCTCATAGCAACTAAATACAATACAGTCTCTGTAATTTTATCGGTATCTAGTGTTGGCAAAAAATGTAGTTGCACACCGCCGGTCCGTTGTTAGCGCCATTAGCTTGTTTACTGTATTAACATTACTATTGAGTGTTGCTGCTGTCACACTGAACATCCCGCTGAGTTCTGTTCACACTTTTAAAACTCTTTATGGTAAAAAAATGAACTACTGAATATTTGTATTGAATGGCCGAATTTGATTTGACTGACATAATTCTGAGTGGGGTACATTAAAGAATTGCATGAACCTGTTATATCGGGTGTCATCCATACAAAACAAAGAAATTTGATTTTTCTCATAAGTTGACCAATTTTCCTGGTTTGGACATGATTGTTAAAAATCACCTCGTCCTACAGATCTCTTCACATTAATAATGTCACACAGCAAGCCCATGAATGCGTAAAAGAGCCTGGTGGACTTTAACTATTTTGTTTGCGGTTGTATATGTGACTGAAAACTGAAGACTGAAGGCTGTCGTCTTGATTTTGGTCAGTAGATATGCTTAGTTAAGCAGTCTTTTATATTTCAACTTTGCACATGGAGGAACCCCTATCAGGTGGTTATAAGCTAATGTTGGCTAACTTTAGCTACTATTTTCTACTTGCTAGGTCAACAGTCCCAAGAGGTTAAGTAAACATGTTAAAAATCTGGATCTTTGCTACAAACACAGAGAAAATGTCAGAGCATTTTATAATTGCATCAAACTTGCTTTAATCTTTACGTTTGATGTAAGTTGATTCTGCTCCTCCAGCCTATTGACACAGTTTTTTGATCATTTTAATCATTTTCTGGACATACAGTGTCCCTTGTTTTCCCATTGATTGGAACAGCTGTTCACAGCATAAATCACAGGCATTGTTGGTAACTGTTGCCTTTAGTTGCCTGCCCTCCATCTGGACAGTGCAACGGTGTATGATGTCATATGCAAAGAAGCTACTGGATCCCAGTTTGAGCTGTCGGTGTTTCAGTAGGGATGCATTCTTATCTTATTCTCATGCATTCTCTATGTCTCATGTCTGCATGTCTCTGTGCTTGTATGTATGTTTCAGTGTCTACTACAAGTGACTGATGATGCACCGCTGTTGCGGTTGTCTCTTCCGGCCCTTCACAGCCTTAGGGCAGGTAAGTGTGTTGCTATGGCAACTCTAGGCCAGAGCAACATTTTAAAAGTGATACAGAAGTGAACAACAGCAGAAAGCAGATGAGATCAAGGCAAAAAGAAGTGATGTAACATGCAAAGCGGGATAAGGGGAGAGAAGAATGCAAAGTGGAAGGACAGAGAAAGAGTTAAGAGGGGAAGGAAAAGTTGTGTAAAGGGGGAAAAGAACAAATGAAAGATGACAGCAGTAAAAGATGAGAGCCAGAAGGGGTGAGGAAGTGAGGGAGACAGGAAGAGGTGGATGAGAGAGGTGTTGATAAAGGCTTTTATTAAATTATTAATAAATTATTATCAGTGTCTGGCAGAAACATGGTACACTTGTATCATATTTGCGGTTTGTTCCCGTCCTCCACTGTTATTTTCTGTTTCTCTATTATTGTCACACCACCACGACAAGATAGAGCAGGACACAATTTAAAAGGTAACTCAACGCAGCAGCAGATACTTCCATTTTCCTCAAGAGGTCAAAGCAGATACCTCTGGTAATCAAGAAGATAAATTAGTTTTTCAAAGCCTCTGGGCTATATTTAAATTTTAAAAAGTGAGCTAATTGCCATACTCGACCACTCTTGAATACATCTGTATGAGGTTACAGTTAAAATGAAGTGAAACATGTAGGAGTGGTTAAAACAAAAGAAGGGTAGTATAGTAATTCTAAACTCATGGTTACATGGGGATTTATCAATTTTTGGATGTAATTTGAAAACACAATATCTAGAATTATGAACCTGGATATTTTAATCAGCCATTCCTTACAAAGTAATTAAATAAATTAATCAAAAAATTTCAACTTTAACTCTTCAGAAAAACAGGCATGCTGTAAAACAGTTACTGGAAGGGAGTTTGATGTGATAAACTTGAGGCAATGAATGATAAACTGAAATTGCTGAGCATTTTCTAAAAACAGATGGTTTCTGGTTTAAAATGTTGAAAATAGTCTATAATAGTATGTCGCAAAATGCCATACTATAGCATGTGGAAAAAATGGCCGTAAAATTCATCCTTGCAAATGTAAAAAAAAAAAAAAAGTCATAGTATGGCATTTTGAAGAGCATTATAGTATACAATGTGGAAGAAAGGGTCCACAAAGGGAACATTTAAAGTGTTGAAAGATCAGGACAGCCTCATCAGATCAGTGTGTACCTCACATGCCTAAGGCCGTTGCAGTGGCCCAGGTTTGAGTCCGGCTTGCACGCTTTCCTGCATGTTATATCCCCTTCTCGCCCCCTACTACCCTGTCTCTCTGTTTAACTGTCCTATAAATAAAAGGGAAAGTGCCCAAAAAATAATCTTAAAAAAAAGAAAAAGTTGAAAAAAAGTTATAATTTAATATGTGAAAAAACACCATTCTTTAGCATGTGGAAAAATTGGTAGAAAAAGTCATTGTTCCAGATGTCAATAAAACTCATGGTAAAGCATTGAGAATAATATTATACGGTAAAATATCAAAAGAATGGTCCAAAAAGTCAACATATAAAATGTTGAAAAAAATCACACTATAGTATGTTGCAAAATGCCATACTATAGCATGCGGTAAAAATGGTCAAAAAAGCCATCCTTCCAGATGCCGATAAAACTTATGGCGCAGCATTTTGAAGAAGTTTAAGGTGTAGAATTTCAAAAGAACAGTCGAAAAAGTCAACATTTAAAATGTTAAAAAATGGTTACCTACAGTAGGGTTAGGGGTCAGGGTCAGGGTCAGGGTCACGGTTAGAGTTAGGTAGGGTATAAATATACTGTAAGGCGTATTAGCTAACTATCCACAAAAAATAGCAAGGCAAACAGCTTCTTGTTCAATCTGTTGTTAAAGATGCACCAGAGCGGTTGCTACTGGATATAAGCCAGCATCCATAACGTCTTGCTTTCTCCCTGTGGTGCAGGTGCAAGGCATGGACACAATTGAATACCAAACAAAACATGAATGCAAATTTATGGACATTTAATTAATATCAAAATAATTACTAAACTCAACAGTAACAACATGAATATTATGGTATTAACATGACAGTCACAAAAAACTGATGGATTCCAACAGCTATAAGTTTTTAACACACAGTGTTAAAAAATACAGTTCAATAAAGATAAAAAGTTGTGAGATTTAAAAATAATAAATTAAACTAATACACTGACAATAAATATAAGATAATTAGGAGATATATTGACACATCATGTATTTATTCCAAATTATCAAATGTTTGATATAGATGGTGCTGTTTGTGAGCCGTCACATGAAAACACATGGAACAAGAGTGGAGAATGACCTCTAGTTACCTGACAGTAGCAAAACAACTGGAGTGAACTATATTTGTATCCACAGCATGTAACTTGCCACAAGCCAAAGTTGGAACAGATGTTTTGTCAAATCTAGCTCCTCATACCTGGCAAAAATCACTAATTTCTTGTTTGGTTTCCAGGGGGCTGTATCGTTAAAACCAAGCGGAACCAGAACAAATGTCAGACCGTGTGCACATATTGCCAATCAGGGATTTGGACAGATGTTAGCATTTGAAATTTGTCTGGGAAAATCCATCTTTCAGAGTGATTAAAACTTTGGCAGATTAGTTAACTTTTTTTTAATACAAACATTTTTGGAATGTATTGCAGCTTAACTCAACATGCAGGTTGGTGAAATGTAAAGTAAGGTTCTGCATCCACTAAACATATTTTAAAATCCTATCACAACTCATCCATTCCTGCACCAAAAGCCCTTGTCAGTAAACATTAGACAGAAAATATATACAGTATAATAGAGAATAGATCTTCAGACCAGCGAGTCTAAGTCTATCAAACATTTAAGGTCAAACATAAAGGGGTAAACAGGTGAAAGCGTCCTGGGCCCGACTGCTAGGGGCCCCATGGGGGCCAGCAATAATCATGCCCATCCTTAATATAAGCAATGATAACTATATCTTCTTCTGAACCAAAATTTACACCATTGCTTAAAACAACAAAAATAAACGTACTTACTGTTGCTTTCGTAAAATGTAGCCTGTTTCATAACAATAACTCCCTCTAGTGAAAATAGCACGAGCCTTTCTTTTTCTCATATACAACTGTTGCAGGAAAAAAAAAGAAATACGGCCAGCCTGTCAGCTGAGAAATAAAAAATAAAAAAAAGAAACTTGACTGGCCTAAATAACAAGAGTAGATCTCCATTCACTGGACTTTGCCAGGGGCCCAGTGATTTCAGGCCCCCAGGATAGCTGCTTAGCATTGCAGCAATGTTCCCCAGTGGCCCCTCGGGGTACTGCAGCAAAAAAAAATCCCCTGTTGCCCAGAAAGCATTTTCCCCATAGACTGCAACTGTTAAAGAAACGCCTAAAAAACTCCTGACAGGACACCTCGGACTGCAAACAACATCAATTATTAATCTTTTTATTCTGGATTTTTAAGCAATGGTGGTTTTATATTTGTAGAACTTTCCCAGAGCTGAGAAAAGTGATTTAAAAATCTGAGACTACAGCAAACTTTTAAATCCATGAGCTCAGCAGGAACTCGTGGGCGAGACCAGTGGGCTAGAAAACCTTTTTGACGTGTTTACCAGTCGAGCAACTCCACTGAAATGAATAGGCACCATCTTTTGTCTGCTGTCTAGGTATTAAAAAAATCTGTGAGTGATTTCTGAGGGTGGACCTGCATACTACAGTAGCAAATTTGCACAGCAGCGTTGGCACACTTAACATCCAAGCATAAGTGTTGGTAAAAGGTACAGACAAAATAATTTTACCTCCCCACCACCCACCATTTTAAGCCTGAACAAATCACTTTCTATCCAAATCCCTTCCGGGACCTGGAGTTCACACTAAAAGCATCTCTCAATGGGTGCAATCCATAATCCAATAACACCTCTACTAAGTTCCCATGGTGAACATGTATTAACAAATAGCAATCGCCATACTCCTTTAATCTGTGATTCTTGATGTAGAGTTGTTACTGTTGGAAAGATGCCAAAGCCCCTGAGCTAAATGGACTCCCCAGCACTGCAAGTGCTCCCATGGTGTAAATGTATTAACAGCGTCACTGACACATTGTACATAATAACTCTAACCAACCAAATACTAATGGGGCTCCTGGCCAACTGTGGCCGAGGGCCAAAGCTGATCTGAGGCCCCTCACCACCTGCTGTACTCCCCTAGTTTTTCAGGCGTCAACAGCTCACGCGACATTTCCAACAGCACTAACTCATTCATCAAACACATGAAAAAAGTATTCCACTTTCTGAGAACACCTTTTCTCCAACCAACTGAGCCCTCTAAATTGATTTTCACAATTTTGTTAAAGAGGAGCATTGATTTTCGGGGTAATGCCCCTTTAAGGATAGTTACTAAACGGGTGTGGTTACGGTTCATTCGGTTCACATACAAAGCAGCATGCTGCACTGTATGTCCCAATGATATTATAGATCAGAGCTTTCATTCCTGCGTTTATTGCTTTGGGACAGAGAGCTGTTTATTATCTCAAATAGTGAGAGCGCTGTCCAAGATAATGAGAACAACATATCTGAATTCTGCTTGACAATTCTGGATGTTGGATTTTCCTTTTAAGTGTGCCAGCAAGTGATGTTTCCAGCATTAATTCCCAACGATCACCAGTGAAGGAGGGCAATCAAAGTACAGACTTCACTTTGTTCAACAACACAGAGAATAGCATAAAATAAACCACAGCCTAATGAATCAGGGCTTTTAGAAACAAAAGTCACGTAGTAAACAATACCAATGGATTAAAACATGGGTGTATATGGGTAACACTGCTATAGCAAAAAATATTCTATCTACATGTGGCTCTGCAGTCTGCAATCATATGCTGAGACCTAAACCACATTTAACTGGGAAAAAAAATCCCTCAAAAGTTACATTTCTGTTCTGCTCCCTCGGAGTAAACATATTAAAATGTATCAACACTGCCTTCTCTATGTTCCCTTGGTGAAAATATATTAACAGGGCAAGTGACATTTCCAGCAGTGCTTCTAATCAATCACCTGCTAAACAGAGTAATCACTGTAGCAGCTACACTCTGTTAAACACCAGCTCTCCTCAGCCTTCCCAGCTTGAACCAAGAAATATTGGTTGCTAATATACAACATCCCTTCACCATGATGGCCAACACTATAAAGACCAGCAGCCACAGAATCACCAGATATTTGCCAACAGACATTTGAAACGCAGACCTACTATTGTATTCAAGCTCTTTTACACAACACATAGTTGTTTGACTCATTAATATAAATATTTCTTTAAAAAAGGAAAACTATAGACTGATACACCATGTTTATTTATAGTAACATCTTGAAAGAAAACCCTGCCTCACACACATAAAAAGAAATGCTGAGCAAGCACTGGAGCTGCTGGTCTACCATTTCCTCTTTCACTCAGTGTGTAAGGCAAGACAGTGATAATATTCACCCCGTTCATATTCCGAAGTCGTCAAATACTGCTGCTTTTTCAATGATTGTGGCAAAAGATACAGATACCAAAAGCCACCTTTCACAGTGGTATGATACCCATCAATTATTTAACAGCCAGACAGAACCTTTTGCCGTGTTATGATACGCTCTTGGTCGGCTGGACAACTAACTCCAGACTTTCACCTGGGGCTCCGGTGTTTGCTTCCCCTATGAATTTAAAAGCAAACCATGATGTTTTTTCCTAAACTTAACCAAATTCTTCTGTTGCTTAAACCTAATCACCCACGCCTTTACAGTCTAATACTAACCACATGTATTTGTTGACATGCCAAGCTTTGGTTGTGGCATCCCAGAACCTCAACAGCAGATGCAAGAGGATACCTAAAGCATAATGTGTAAATGGGAAAGTCCACTGCTAAAGCAGCGATATGTGATGACTTGGGATGACAAGGTGTTAAAATATTAATAATGGATTGTATACTTAAACTGTTTTCTTTTAGATGGTTAAAATATGTTTTGCTGTGGCCCCTGTCCAGAGCAGTTCATTGTTTGGCTTATGTGCCAGTAAATTATGTTTATCAAAGAAGACACACAACGCACAACATAAAATAAACTCAGCAAAAACGTCAGATACGTCAGACCACTGTGTTTAACTATATCATTAAATGTTACAGTTACAGCTGAAAATGACATGAGATACAAACAAGTTTGCCAGTTTCACCTATCTCTGCAATTCAAGTCAACTGCCAGTTGTCTTCCTGGACACGATTCAGTCCATAGAATATTTCCCACAGGAAAGTTATGTAGAAAAATGTAAGTTATTATTGATTTTTTCCACAGTTGAAAAGCTACTTTGAAGATTTTTTTTCTTCTTCTTCCTCTTCTCTTTCTTTTTTCCCTATCCACTCTCCCAATAGACTATACACACACACACACACACACACACACACAATCTTGTCATCTTATCCCCTGACAAAACTTTGACCAGCCTTTACTCACTTTCACATTCACTGTTCTTGTTGTTAGTGTTTTTTATTTTGTCTAGCAATAAAAAAATAAGATAAAAAAAAAAAAGAAAAATTTAAAAAAGAAGAGCTTCTTTTATTGTAACTTTTTACTCCTTCACGTCAGAGCATGTCATTACCGAGTGATAGAAATTTGCTTCAGTACAGAACAGTCAACCCACAGCTCTGGTGTCTGTGTGCCATCCTTCTGGGCTACTGAGAGCAGTTAGTTACCAAATAATGATTCTCTGCCTTTTCAGACCCGAAGTATAGAGGTTTATCTCCCGGCAATAACAATATTGTAGCAAAGAGAATAATTACTTCAAGACAGAACCGCTTAAATTGAAGCTTGAGGGATTCATGCTCGAGGCTTTTAAAACTTGTTCTTGCACTGCTATCCCCCCCTTTCTCTTGAGGAGGGCACTGCCACCTCAATCCTGTTCTCTGCTGCACCTTGCTTTTTCTCTCCTTGTGAGCTGGGGTACATTTCCCCTATTCAGTAACAATGGGAGTTTCCACAAAGTTAATTTCAGGACTGATGAAGCATTGAGTGCTAAGTTTTAATTATTGTGACCCCTGATCACCACCTCTGTTCAGGTGAACTGAGGGTTGGGAGAAGCCCAAAGACATCTCAAGAAGCCCAGTGGCAGACATTGCCAGCATCGTTTCACCTGTGGAGACGCTTTTTCAATAACTGCCAATTTATTTTGCAGTTCACCTGCTTTATGCTGCAAAATTTGTTGATCTTTACGAGCCTGAATTGTTAAAATATGATCATGTCTCCAGGCTTTAAAATTCACTCTAGCAGTTGGCTTGGAGAGACGTAAGAGCTTTGCTGTGCTAAGCATTTTCTGGCACAGGGCAGAGTAAGATAGCCTGGAAAAGATAGGAGTGAGTGCCACTTAACGTATGAAATGATCTTATTCTTGAGAAAGCAGTGCCTTTTAATACGGGGCTGAGGATAAAGATTAAGATCAATAATAGCTCAAGGTTCTCAGCGGTAGGTTAGCAGTAGTGTGCCAAGAGCTGGTAGAAGTTGGCTATAAGCATGATCAGGGCACAATAATTACTTCTTCAGTGTTGTTGGAAATTAGGCTGTGAAAACTAACATTCAGTTATCACCCTTCTGTGACAGAACTGTGCAGACAGGACAAGCAGTTAAAGTAAAATATTTCCCATGATTGATTTATCTTGAGCAAACTTGAATTGCTTTCTAATGAGGCAATAAAGACTTTTCTCTGACTACGTTCTTACTCTGAAGTCATCGCATGGTGCGGCTCTGTCAGGACCTTCTGATCAACCTGTGACGTTTTAGGTATCCTTGCACATCAGCAGTTCACGCTCCGGGATGACATTACCATGATGTCAATGAAATGCATGTGATGGAATGACGTCATGGTGGGATGACGCTGCCCGTTACCATGATGTCAACAAATGGACGTATAATACATCCATGGTGGTGGGATGAAGCACCACGGTCCCGATGTTTACACAACAGCGTGGACTGTCAATGGAAAAGAGGCAAATAGTAAGATGTAGGAAAAAAATACGCACACACATCCACACTGGAAGTGAACTTGGAGCTCCTGCATGCGGGCAGTTGTTTGTGGGACCTATCCAGCACCGCAACCACCTGCCATATAAGCCCACTCACACTCCTTATATTACGCGGTTAAAGGCATCATTATTACCTGACGCTGTCCTTCAGCATTCCAGGCACATCTGACTGGTTTCGTTCAGCCGTGTTGTCAAATGACGCCGCCCGTGGGTGTTGCATGCGGACGTGCTATCCGGCTGTCCGCCAGCGTATGATAACAATGCCACCGGTTCTGTCCAAACGCGTTATCATCCGATGCATCCGCACCATGCCCATGTTTCTGAAGCAGGATATTTGGAAGTACTTTAAAAAGAAAGTCCAACAAAAACGCAATGACACTTTTGGTGTGCTCCTTGCTTGTGGTTGCTATGGAAACAGTGACCTAGCCTAAGGCTACAAAGTGCTGCAGGGGACAAACTGAGTAAACATCAGTCAACCTCTGTATAACACAGCACAGAACACATCCAAAGTTATTTGCTCTTAAAAGGAACATCTGCACTATTCACATATGTAAATTTTTTGATCTGGGACAGTTCAGCCTAGATTTGTGCAACGAGCTTCCAATATGATAATCTGGAGTCCCAAGACTTTAATCTGTGACACATCAGAGACGCGTCTGTATTCTGAAGATCCAAAGCATAATTTCAATATAGCACTCTGTTTCTAAAGCACTGCAGCATCAGTAATGGCTAATGGCTTTACTTTTGGTTTATGTTTACTAATGGCTTTCCTGTTTTGTTTTTCTCTTTCTTTGAATCACATTAACAACATATTTTCAGTTTCAAACCAAATGACTTAGCTGCTAATAAAAAGATGATAGTGCAACACCCCACAGCATCATTGTTAAGTTGAAAAATGTTTGCATACTAATATTTGAAGTAAAGATGGAATTAGATATATTATATAAAGTTGTAAAATATCCACTTTCTGAGTAAAATTTAAAATTAGATTTTCATCATTATAAATAAAGTTCATGCAGCCAAAAATAGTTTCATGCTTGAACTCCTGACTAATTCATACCATACTCGAGGCCTGAACTATCTAGTTATTATGAAAGCAACCAGTGAAGCAGCCGTTTAATTGTGCTTTTCTCTGAGAAATGCATTACTAAAATGAAACAGAATTGAGTGCATCACAGAAATGACTCAAGCAAAAAGAAAATACACCGTCAGCAAACAGAATGTCCATCTGTCTGTCTGTCTGTCTGTCTGTCTGTATGTCTGCCTGTCTTTCTTTCTGCTCACTTTTCTATTCTTTTATGTAACAAACTTTTCTTAGAGCTTCATCAGCCCTCCATAGTAATGCCTGAAGGTCCCCACACCTCACTATGACAGACAATCCTGAGGAAAAGGGGGCAGGAGACATAATAGTATCTCATTCAGCCAGAAAACCTCAAAATCTCTAAAACCACATCCATTTCCAGTCTCCCTCATCACTCATCCTCCGCTGCTCCTCCTATTTCTCTTCCTTCCCCTTCAAAGAGCACATCCTGTTCCATCTTTTTCCTTCCTGTCGTCATTGCTATGACAACTTTGACCTGGTTGTGACCTCCCATAGTAAGAGCGACCTGCCCTGGAGCTGTGGTCTATCAGGAGGGACAAAAACATGGAGGAAACAACACATGCCTCATCAATACCTACAGTATAAGACCATGTGTGAGCTCAGTCACATGAATGCATAAATATAAAATGCATGAACAGATAAGCTTGCAAAGAAAATGTCTTCCCTGTCTTAAATACTGCTAATTCTGTGTTTGTGATTGAGACAGACTATTATGTGGGTGTACAGCAGTGTTGCACATGTGTGTTTCAGCTAGCCGGTCAGGTCGCCAACAAAATTTCAGAGAATAATTAATTGTTGAAACCAGAATGAAGCAGATCAGGAAATGGTTGGCTGAAAACAACGCTCAAGTGCCATAAATTCAGCTCCTTGAATGGCCACTTGAAGCCGTCTTTAAAGCAGAAATAAACACGTTTGCAGCCTGGAACATAAAATACCTAACATCCCCATGCATGACAAAGGGGCATGACTTTTTATATAACATTTACATTTTATTGAGTAATATTTAGTAATATTTAAGAGCAGGGCCGCTTGAGATACAGGTTGTCTGCAATGCATTGCTACAGTCTGACTCACATTCACCCCTCATTCCTCCGCAGCTCCACCCTTTTGTCCAAATATGGTCATTTCTGGCTCCAAAAATCCAAGATGGCAATGGCTGAAGTGCAGAACTCCAGGGTTTAAATGTTAAACAACACTAATTCTGACACGCTGTAAATATCAGACAATTGAACATAATAGGAACACAAGTGTTCATTGCTCAAATGTTTAAATGGACATTAATCATCACTGTCCCTGTTGCTTGTTGCACCACTCTCTCTCTATCTCTTTCTCTCTCTCTAACACACACACACACACACACACATATATGCACACACACACACACACACACACACACACACACACACAAGGTCTAATGCATCTTAATTTAGTCCTGCTGTCCTCTGGGCACATTTACATCTGTCAGCTCACTATACAGAATGGATGGATGGGCTTGTGGTGCGTGTGTGTCTTTCTTCATGCTGCATTTGTGTGAATCAATTTGTCTTCCTCTGTGTTTATGTGTGTTGTATGACTTGAGTATCTATCTTGTGTACATCTTTAAGGACAAGTCTGTCTTGATGTCTTCTTGTATGTACATGTAAGCAGATGGATATTTGCTTCCACCCCTGTCTTTGCATACATACACTGTGTGTGTGTGTGTGTGTGTGTGTGTGTGTGTGTGTGTGTGTTTGTGTGTTTTTGTGTTTGTGTGTGAGCGTGCGCGGGATGTGTGTGTGCAAAACAGTCAATTTCCTTGGGAGGTGACAGTTCATGGTCCCCTGGGCAGCACGGAATTGTGGGTAAACTCGATGTCAAAACTATTCCCATATTTCATCAGACTGACACAAAGACACACACCCACACATTAACACTCACACCCATGCCTGCACAAACACACAATACAATGCTTAAATGCGGTTTTAAGCGTTAGCGGTTGCATCATGGGTAAAACCAATAGGCAGGATAAATGTATATATGGGACATTATGTGTCTTGAAATTGCTGCATATTTTCTACACTCTGTTATCCTACTGTTTAAAGTAATGTGATGCTGGCTAAAAGACAGATAAGATTCGATATTTCATCTTTTTATCCAACAAAGATGTATTATAAAAGAGGAAAGCTTACACTCAGTACACAGGATTTTACATAAAGAGGACTTTGTACGGGAGATTGAAAGCCAAAGAAGAAAAAAAGTCTATTGTTCCTACTGTCTGCCAGATGTCATCAAGGAACATTATCTGAAGGGCGGTTTTGGGGGCTCACTAAAGCTTTCCTCTGATTCACAGAAGTGGGATGTAATGGAGTAAAATCAAAATTAGGATAATGGTTAAAATGCTGTGCAATTATTCTTTGTGCCTGTCTTGCATTATTATCAGTGCATTTCGCGAGTAAAATGGCAAGGGGAAAGCAAAGACTGTTCAGGCAATTTAAAGTTTGTGAAGGTGCAACATCTGCATTATTGATTCTTCAGAAATGGCAAGAACTAAACATTTTAGACTGATGAAACTAATAATAGATTTAGCTGCTATCATTGTCATTATCTTCCCTTTTATTGTGTGCACACTTTTGTAAAGCACAAGTCAAAATAAACACAGACAACTTTTTTGGGGGATAGATGTTAATGTGTTGTGTAAAAATGTGTAACAAGCCTAACTGGACAGACATGCACCCATGTGAAATTAAATGTGTAAAACAGTCAACCACTGATGACACATGCTCTTATGTTCACCACAGTTACTAAAATGTTTGCTCAGCACGCCACGAGATGATAAATCTGTCTGGTCATAACATAAATGTTGTAAGAGCTACAAATACTGTCAATGCCAAATCAACATTTCAACATGTCTACAAGTGTTACACTAAGCTCAACCAGCATCTCCTCCTAACCATGAAATTTTAACCATAAATAATGTATATCACAGACTTTTTTGTCTGTCAGCTGTAAATACGCTTACACGAGGCAACAAAGCATGAATGGAGTGACATAATTGAGATAACGCTGCTTCCTCTCGATAAATCACTGATGTCAGGACCTCTGAATTCACGGGAACTCCCATGATTCAGTGTGACATCAATCAAACCGACAATGGAGGTGGACAGCCAGATTTTGCTGACTCTAGCTCACCACTCCAAAACGTGGCTGTCTTTGGATCTTGGAATCTGTGCACGTGGAGTAAATGTCCAATTCCGAGCACCAAAGAACCTGTTAAAGACCCAAACCAGTGTTACTGCTACATTCATTCCCATGCTGTCCCTGAATTTTCAGCTCCACTGCAATCTCCTGTGTATAATATTGCCTTATTTATCACTATTTTCCAGCAGTCATTCTGTCACTCAAGCAATGCTGTCACAGCAGGAGCCCCATTGTTTTCTGTTCTGCTCGGTTGAAAGCTGCTGCTGATACTAACTCAACACTTCCTGCAAGTGCTTCACAATAAATGTGAAAGCAGCGGTAGGCCTTGTGAACCTCTTTGGAAAGTGTTGACAATGCCATCAAGTTTAGCTAACGTTGTGAAGTCGGTTTAAAACAGCAAAGACAAAAAAAGCAAAAAAAAAAAAAGCATTGATGACTGGTGCTAGATTATAAGAATAACAATACATTTATTACTGGCGTGAAAAAAAAATAAAATCACTTCACAGGGCCATAGCGGAGCAGTTTGGTGTAAGATGCAGACCAAAAAAAAAGAATAAAAACCACCTTACCCCAGAGCTGAAGTGTCTAGATTAAGTGGTAAAGAAGCTTTTTTTTTTTTGCAAGCAATACCTCCAACATGTGATAAAGATGTAACGATAACCATGGGCTCTGATAATGGCTGCTCAGCAATGTCAGCAAGGTTTGATTCCTTCTGCAATACCAGTAAATAATATTAAAAGCTTGATGCTTCAGGATTTTAAAATTTCTAGCAGAAAACCCCCATGTGAATGTTAACTCACCGATGTCACTTTATGGATATAATGTCAGTATCAGGACAGCTAAAATTAGTCTGATCCATGTGATAAAAGTTAAATCTATAAACCCACACAAGCGTATAATCTTGACTGATGACCGAGCCTCTGATTGAAATTTCCCCTCTGATGAGGAAATATGATGTAAATACTGGTGTGAAGCCCAAAAATCCTGTTAAGGGGTGTCAAGCCCCCTTTGTCAAGGGCAGATGTCTTGCAGGTTTTTGTTCCCTGAAAGTTAATGAGCCACACTTTGTATCTGAGACTAAATGTGGCTCATTAACTATCTAGCAGAAACAAATACCTGAAGGACACCAGGACCGCAGTCTCTTTTAGTAAGCAAAACATAAAACAGCAGTTAAATGACGAGCAGCAAAAAACAAAAAAAAAAAACAGTACACAAACTTAGTGTTTCTCTCTTCATTACTTTCATTATTGTCTGGTTACTGTCTTTGAGACTCCAGGTTAATGCAGTTAAAAGATCAAGATGGCCTCATGTTCACCAAAACAATCTGAATTGAAGACTAAATGCTGAAGGCTTTACGTAATATATCCAAACAGACTTAGATGTGGACATGACCTCAATGTTAATATGTTGTGGTTCAGCAGATGGAAGGACGTTATAACTTTTAGAGTTATTCTGGTGTTAAGTGCAGTGTGTTGTGATTTGATAATACTGCAGAAACTTACTCTGTAAATGCACCTCTTTAAATTCACAATATTTATGATTGGTCATGAAAAGATGAGACCATGTTACATTTAAAGTTTTGAAGGAAATTAAAGTTTCAATTTCAACAAGCAGCTGTAAGATTGAGCCTTTGGGGTTTTCTGTTAAATTAGAGTGAAATGAAACTATTGCTGATGCTGCTGAGAACCCCGTGGAAGCCCTATGAGGACCTGCTTTTTAGGGGCTTTGTAAATTAATCCAAAATGGATCATAATATTTGCTTTCAAACTAAATGACTTGGTAGGGAGACTTGCAACTTGCATTTTTGTCTCGAATAAAACAACAAACCAGGGGCCAAAAACATGACCTAGCCAGACATGAACCACAGTTCCTGCCCAACCCTGCATAAAGAAGCATTACAACACCTTTTATGGTGATGTAGATGGGCAGAGCAGAGCGACACCTACGACACAGGATGTAAAATTAAATATATTGTTTTGTGGCTAGCAAAAAGGCCAAACTTGTTTTTTGACACATGTTCAGCTTTATTTTGCTACACAAATGATGGGATATTACTCTGATATTACAGCTGCTTGACTGTGTGTGTGTGTGTGTGTGTGTGTGTGTGAGAGAGAGAGAGAGAGAGTCTGCATAACATAGCTTATCCCCAGCTTTCCTGTTCTTTCTGCCCACCTGTCTCTGTGTGTATGTGTGTTCCTCTGTGGGTGTTAACCATAAAAACAATGTAAGCCCTGTTAAACCTTCCCATATTTCAACTCTAACACTCTCATCTCAGCTCAATTTGTGTGTTTCAATTGTTGTGAGTGGGAGAGAGATAAAGTAAGAGATAGAAATTTCATGTAGCCCAGTGTACACCATTGTGTGTGTGTGTGTGTGTGCGTGAGAGAGAGAGAGAGAGAGAGAGAGAGAGAGAGAGAGAGAGAAAGTGTGTCTGTGTTTGCGTATTTGAATCAGTGTGAGTCTGTGGGCGTTTCATGTATTCTGGATCAATACATGTTGCATTTGGGGAAATAAACAGCCCCTTTAGGGCTTTCTTTGGTATACTTGAATACTCTCACACACACATACACACACAAACAGAAACAAACACACATGTACTAAGCCCTCTATGCTCCAACATATTTCCAAGATAAATGGGTGACTGCAGTGAAGAGTGTGTAGTTCTTTGAAAATCTGTGCGCATATGTGTCTGGGATAAGCTCACAGTCTTTACAGTGTATGTGTGTGTGTCTGTAAGTGTGTGTGTGTGTGTGTGTGTGTGTGTGTGTGTGTGTGTGTGTGTGTTTTAGGTGCATATGATTACCTGCAGTTTTACACAAACCAATGTTCCATGGCCAATAAAGAGCACTGCTGTACTGCAGATTTTCAAGAATTTGTCTCATGATTGCAACTCAAAAACATCAGATATGTGGCAGACAAATCAACACACTATAAGGTCTTGTTTACAGTACTGAAGATATTCTAAAACATTTTACTCACATTTCACTGTCTTGATAACACACAAAGTGCGCTCTATCTCCTCTCCCACATGTGCATCATCCACAACCTCTCAAGTGTACTCACTTGATGTGCTTGTGTGTTCATGTTTTCACAATAAGAGTTTTCACAGTGCTCTGAAAACAGCAAATTGCTCTTAACATCTTCTTTGAGCTTCACAATATCGAAAACAAAATAATTATGGCTCTTGCTAAACTCAGTCAAACTGTCTCTCTCCAGGTGCGCAGTTTTAATACTCTAATAACTGGCAGATAGCAGCACTGAAGACTTATACACTTAAATGACACTTTAAATGTATCAGCTTTATTAAGGCATGTTCAACAGGCCTTGTAGCAGGTGATAAAGATTTAACAGATAATATACTTAATAGCTACAATAGTCATGGATCATATACAAAGTTAATTACAGTGTATGCAAATGTACAGATAAGAACACTGGCAACATGATTACGGTCGAAATATGTCTATAGATAAAACAACATCTTCAGGTGAACTAGATGTACATTGCTGCTACTGCATGAGCCGGTGCGTGATGGGGCATGCTAGTTTGCTTGGTGCAGGAAGCTTGTAGCAGCCTACAGAATCATCTGTTGAAGACCACGCTGCTCCTTCAACCCACCAAACCATCAACCCAGCAGTGTCACATGTTAAGCATTGACTGGTACTGCCATCCTGCACTTGCTACTAGATGCAGACACATCATCATTTCACCGAACTGCTCTGTATATAATAACCCAAAGTACTCAGTGAAAAGTGAAAAAGTAATATGAGCCAGTATTTCGCAGATGATTGACTCACACTGAATTTTGCTGTCATTCATTTAGCATAGCTTCCTATTCACTATTATCCAACTCTCTCAACAATGACCGACACAGGGCGACCTCGAGCTCAACAGGTAGAGCCTGCACACCATGTAGGCTGAGTCCTTTGCAGCAGCCCAGCTTCGATTCCAACCTGCGTCCCTTTACTGCATGTCATCCCCATTCAAAAAGTCAACAAATACATACATTAATAAATAAATGATAATAATAATCTTAACAATGCCCAACACATTCAAACAACTGCCCATAGCCAGAGAAGAATCACGAACCTTAAATGTTTGCAGGCAAAACAAGCAAGAAAGCAAGCACATGCAGAAGAAAATAACATTAATCTATAAACATAACAAAAACTGCCACAGTTACGAGCCAGCATTGATTTATATTTACATTTGGGGGATAACATAACCTACATTACTGAAAGTTTCAGCACCTTGAGCTGTAATGTCATCTGAACTGCATATGTGTGACTTGGCTGTGTGTTCACAGCATTTTCACAACATGAGAGTTACCCATTTAAAAAAAACTCTCAATCATAAACCTCATTTTGGATGTTTATATGATCTTGATCATATCTTAGCCCTTTCAGATTGTAATGTTATCCATTTGGGGGTGCTCTGATAAATAGAGCAGAAGTTCATTTTCAGCTAAAGGAAAATAGGAGAACGTTGAAATAATTTCACAGGACAAAACAAGAATTTCCAGGGCATTTGACTTTTTCCTCATTTACTGTGTTTTTTTTACATGACTAGAAAACTGGTCAATTGGTCAACCTTTTCCATGATGCCTGGGAACCTTGTCAGACACTGGATTACAAAAACTAACACATATGCGTCCAATGAGATATTTATTATTAGCACTTCACTGAATCACATTCAGCAGATGTGAAAAGGATTTCTGGACCTCTAAGTAAAGGAAAACACACACACACACACACACACACTCACACACACAAAACATAGTTAATAGTAATACACTGTATATAGCAGTTCATTATCCAACAGAGCAGTGACTATTAATCATCTCTACAATGGCATGTCAGTGTGTGCACATTTCATACCATAAGACAAAAGATCAGTGTGTATCATTATAGACATGGAGTGTGTGTGTCTGTGTGTGTGTGTGTGTCTGTGTGTCTGTGTGTGTGTGAGAGAGTGTTTGTGTGTGTGTACTGTATTTGTGTGTGTGTGTGTGTGTGTGTGTGTGTGTGTGTGTGTGTGTGTGTGTGTGTGTGTGTGTATGTCAGTGCCCACTTTAACAAGATGAAATTAAAGGTCAATGTGTGTGTATGTGTTAATATCTCAAAACAAGAAACCAATATATTGTTGTATTTGTGCAGCTGTATGTCCATAAATATACTTCTGAATGCGTATGTATGTGTGTGTGTGTGTGTGTGTGTGTGTGTGTGTGTGTGTGTCCATAGATGTGTGTATCTTGCTGCAGTCAAGATCATCTCAGCAGATTGATGATGTGAGCCTGAACCGTGCAACTACTCGACGTTGAATGCACCTTGGTTTTACAGTATTTTACAGCTTTTTATAACGTTTTACAGTGTTTCCATTTAAATAGTGTTCAGTCCAGAGAAAACCATTTCTACGCTTGGAGAAACTCATATCCTGTTTCGCACATGCATACCTGCGCACGCACACACACACTCTCTGGGGCACTTACACAAGCATGCACCCACCTGCACACGGTTGTTAAATGGAATAAGTCTGACAATGTGACAAGCCATAGTGAGCTAAATGACAGACACAATCATTCTTTCAAAGTCTCTCACACATGCACATGGCACATGTGCAGAATACAAGCACTCTCACTCTCTCTTTTTCAGCCTCTCTTTCTTTCTCTTTGTCACACACGCACATATAAAATCATTCACTGATTCATTAGCCACTTTGTTCAATCCATCCATCTTTCAGCAGAGGGTGAAGGACGGCTAGAGGCGCAAAAGAAAAGGACAGATAGAAGAACTGGAGGAACATGAAGCAGAAAACGACAGTGGCAAAGTGATGCTGTTATACACACCAAGAAAACAGTGCATAAAAATATTTACAGTAGGAAGCTGAGAGCGAGAATGACAGGAGGACAAAGTAAAACAGAAAATAAAAGAGCAGTGGGAAATACCTTTAAGGAATGAAAAGAGGGAGCGCAGGGAGATGATGCGAATGTGAGAGGGGAGAGCAATGGGGGAGAGACTTTTGATGTCCTCGTGTGAAACATGTCACGTAAAAAAACAACAGGAGGAGAATAATTACAAGCATCTCAAAAAACCACCAGCTTTCACGCTCATCCAATACACATGCACCCACATGTGACTAAAAAAAAAACAACCAAACTGA
Source organism: Plectropomus leopardus (assembly GCF_008729295.1). Classification (NCBI taxonomy): domain Eukaryota; kingdom Metazoa; phylum Chordata; class Actinopteri; order Perciformes; family Serranidae; genus Plectropomus; species Plectropomus leopardus. The sequence goes on from NC_056463.1 coordinate 24,070,878, forward strand.
ATACATTAAAATCAACTGCATAGCCCACACAAGAACAGTCTGTCCCTCATTTTCCTCTGCAGATCACATTTCTGACAAAATAAGACCACCCATATAAACATTAATACTACTGATAATAATAGTGACAGGACAAAAACAGACACACAAAAGTAGCTACTACTGGGAACCCTAGATAGTGAATGTCCTCTTTCAATAGATTTTATAACAATAACAATGTTTTTGTAAAATATACAGGCAATGTTTTGCAATAAACTTTCCATCAGCTATAAAAAAAGAAAGCAGCAATAAAAACAAACAATAAGACCAGTAAGAGTGTAAAATAATTTATAATAGAATTTATTCAGTATTGACTGGGTTTTTTTTAGACCAGTAATATCACTCTTCTGAGAATAACACTACACACAGTTGCAGAGGAGGAATAAGGGAATTCTTTGTACCAGTTAATAAAGTGTACATTTATACACAATTTTAATTAACTGCACTAAATTCTTGATTTTATTAAATCCTTCCAATTCAGCTTTTTATTTCAATTTAACCACACTTTCAAAACCCCAACATACCACTGAGTGCAACAGTAACATCACCACTTGTGATAATTTTTCCATTGTGTGACTGTTGGCTGGTGTGTGTATATGTCAGGAGTGGAAACAAACTAGTGCTATCACCCATCACTGTAAATGAGTTACTCTTCATTGGGGCCACACATTGTTTTGGTAGTGAATGTTTTGACCTAAGTGTTGTATTTTGCCTCCCATTTAAATATCAGATTTTTTTTTTTTCGGTCAAGTGTGTAGAATTTAGAGGTCCTTGCACATTTGGTTGCAGATTGCAACAAACTGCGCCCCAAGAGGCTCCTTTTGGATTTGACAAAAAATAAAATAAATAAATAGACAGAGATGAATAAGTTATTTTTTAAACTATTTAATTCTCATTGTTGTTGGCCTACAGTAAATCTTAAATTCTCCTACTGTAAAAAAGTGAAGTCTCTACACAGACTAAAATAACTGTCATGTGTCTATAGCCAGGTGCCTTTCCTCTAAATTTTGCCAAATCTCAACAGTGGTGGCTAGTCTTGAGTGTCCATAACTAGGCTAACTATAATCCCAAGTCCAAAAAGGAAAAGATTTGTTTGCTTTTACCGGCAAGACTGCAAAGTTAAAGCTCCAAATAATCAAAATAGCCCACTACAGAGTTATTACCGTGTGGTAAAACATACTGATAAATGCTCATTTAGGTATTTTAGTAATGTTGATAGGGTAATTTGGACCTAATAGGCTTTGTTACTTTCATTATAAAACTCAAATGTGTTTCATAGCTCAAGACAGTTTACCCCTGGTGTAGAGGAACTATGGCAGCACATAAAAACGCAAATGGCCTTATCTAAAACCAGTGTTTGGTTTGTCCATTTTGGGCTGTAGAAAAACATAGCCACTTCCACTGAATAGGACAAAAGCGCAACGATTTCTATTTTCAGGCTATTATACACTAAAGAAATACTTATTACACTATATTCCATTTCTACCAATAAATCACCCTAAATCTTACCCACTGAACCTTTAAAAGACCTTGCTGATCTTTCTCTAAGCACTGAATCAAATCTTGTACAGCCATTAACTGGCGAAATTTAAATTGTCATTTGCAGTGAACAGTCTAATCGCCCAAGCGAAGACCAATCAGTCGTAACTCACAATCAGACTACATATTATCACATTATTTTCAGAGACATGATGGCTTTGACGCACACTTTGACAGCCACATTTCTGTAGTAGTCATGATAAATGTGAGATAATCTATTCTGACCCAAGTGGCTTTTAAAACACTCCACAGAGGCAAACCTCCCTCTGCTCCACATTAGTGGGTAATTAGCCTCTATGTGGCGGGTTATTAAAAATGCTTGTTGTGGGTTACCTCTTATGTATATTTTGGCAAAATATGATGAGCCTGAAAGGCTGCTGGCTGCCAGGCCATTGTAAGATATGAATCCATCATGCTAGCACCTAATAAATAGACTTTAAATGTGTTTGTTGCTTTATGTTGAGGCCACAGTCAGTTAAGACTGTGCCAAATGTATCAATAGAGCGCTGCAATGTCTTGCCACATGGCATCTTTGGGTAGCTAACATTCTTTTGAGCTCACACCTTTAACACAAATGACTTACCAAACTACATGCACCAATAAGATGGAGGACCTGCTGGTCATGCTCTTTTGGGGATTTAAAACGTGTTACCTGAAAATTTAGTGCTTGAGGCAGGAGAAGATCTTTGTGTTGGCTTTTTTATTGCGCTCCTTGCAGCCTGTGGTACATGCAAAACAAGCCAAGCCTTATTCAACTGCATTACCATTCTTTGCTAGGAACTGTGTTCTTGGCTGTAGTGCATATTTTTTTGTTTCCTCTTCTGTTTCCTCTGCAAAGACAGTTTTGATTGGAATCTATGCTATTTTCCAAACAAGATGATGCAGAACAGCAAATACACTTAGTTAAACAGCTTGATCTGAGAGTATGTGTGTGTGTGTGTGTGTGTGTCTGTGTGTGTGTGTAAACCAAATCACTAAAAAATTTCAGGCAGTAGTGCCAGTTTTCATACTTTATGATGTTTGGTAGCTACTAGACCCTAATATGTAGGTGGAAAGGTGGATTTTACCCCCAAGCATCTGCTGTTGGCATGTGCTGTTGACAACTGAGTCACCATGCACACGCACGCACTCACGCACGCCCATACACACACACACACACACACACACACACACACACACACACACACACCTTTGCCACATAGAGAGCTTAGTTTTCACAAATTGTGCACGCCCGTGTGCGTCATTGTGAGTCTATGTGCATGACTGCAATTTGTAGGCCAGCAGTTTGTGTTTTGTCCCAGTGAGGTACAAATGTGGTTTTTATAAGAACACTCAGAGCTACCACTACAGTATATGGTATGTGATTTTATTGAATGTGTCGGCCAGAGGACCTTAAGGGCAGTAATCCTATAGTCTCCTTTAAGGACTTTCCTGTATGAAGTGGAAAACCTGAACCGTTCCCGTGTTTTACACTAATCTTTTTTACTGGTTCTTCTCAAGAGCCACATTTTCACTTTTCCTGTGATCCATAGCTGTTTTTTGTGGCCTTTTTGAAGGTTACTCCAATAAAATGTAGTCTGACCCAGGGAATGTGTATTTCATTTGATTTGTAGCTTTGTTTTTCCACCGCTGGTTATATTTCAGCCAGACTAACCAGCAGTGCGGCCGCCACAATGGCTCACTGGATTGCAAACCGCATATAATTCATTGTGTACCTAAGGTAAATAGGTGAGGTGAATCCAAAGCCTGGTGGCACTGACAATGCTGCTGTTTATCATATCTGTCTGTTGTAGAGTCGGTCCAGAAGCACTTCTGTACTGCCAGAGCAGCCCTGTGACATTGCCACCAAACACAGTACACAGGTCAGAAAATCCTCATCCCATTTTTCTGTTAATTAAATTTTATAGCCAAGGGTCAGTAGCTCAGTGGGCAATGTCGTAGTGACTGGACCTTGTTCGTGTGACTGAAATGTGTCTCATTTCTGTCAAGGGAATGTAACTAATTCATTTGTCACCAGGTCACAGCGGCCAGAGTATTTCACCAGGCAGTGTAATTCATAGCAGGGAATTTGTCACAGTAAAGAAAAAAAGACTGAAGCAATGCTGATGATCACAAAAGTGGTTAAGACTTATCAGCAACAACAAAACTCTTGCAACATTTTCGCCGACGGCTTTTGAATTAAATGCCCTTCAACATTACTAAATCTGATTATTTAGCTGTAGTTCAGGAAATTGAACCTTCATTTTAACCTTCATATTCACCGGCTATTGAGGACATTTTATGCTCTGTTGAAGAGAATATTTCTGCGCCATATTTCTGTAGGACAGAGCTGGGTTGCTGTCTGTACTGGATGAAAAATTTGACAGAAAAAATGTGGGGTGTAGACAGTAGGCCAGCTGAGCGGGGGATGGATGTTCACAAAATGCTCCAAATCGTGTACCCCTTTGTAAAGCTACCATCCCTGTCCATCCCCAGGGTGCAGACCCAAACGCCACCCTGACTCAACCCAGATCTATTACATTACTATTAAACAGAGCATTAGACAGAGCATTTTTACTTAAACCTGTGCAGTGGTGTCTCCCCTGTTGAAAATTAACAAACGAACTACTGGATGCAGACATTGTATAAATCATTTTCCCAATACAATCCATTACTTTTCCCAGTAACACAGGGATGTAACACAGTATAGTTTGATTTACAGTAATGGCAGTGTAGTTTGTTCATCCAGTCAAAGTCTTCTCTGGTGTTACAGTTACTGAATTCAACAGTATTATTTGATACACGGACTCACAATGTGCGTCACTTTAGGGCTGGGTATCGTTAAGGTACTACTACTCTACTTTAAATGGTACTCTTATCGGTTCTTTTTGGGTGAATTTTGAGAGAGAAAAAAAACAAACATCACCCCCCCCCCCCCAAAAAAAATTTTGATTTTCTATGCACAGTACTGTGCAAAAGTCTTAGGCCGCCACCATAGATTTTTTGTTTATAGCAAAGTTATGTATGTATGTATGTACATGGGTGTGTGTGTGTGTATGTTTGTGTATATATATGCATGACATTGCAGAGATATCATGATGTAGAAGACAAATGCTGACCTATCAGAGCAGACAGGGCTTTTTCAGGTGGGGGCGCGTAAACAGACAGGCACAGGTGTCCCTCACAGAGCATGAATACAGCTACAAAGCTACAAAATATAAGTATGATCCTGTAAATGAGCACAATCGGTCCCCTGTAAGATGACTCCATCTAGGCTCAAAAAAATCAACTTTGATGTAAACTGATGAGAATGAAATGTAAATTACATGTGTGGCATTTAAAGGGAAGCATTGAATAGCCTACTTGGTTATGGATTACGTTTTCAAAGTCCATCAACTTAGATCTGTAGATATTTTAAAGGCAGCTCTTTTCTCTTTTGACAGCTTTGTTTTTTTTTTTATTATCACTTGAGCCTCCTTTTGTATGAACGGATATCAGAACAGATTGGTAAATGCAAGCATGCAGTGTAGGTTTAAATCTGCCATATAGGATTTCACAGTTCTTAAAATCTACAGTGAAAATAAAACTGATGTTCCTTGAGATTTTGGTGTTGCTTGTGTTTGCATATAACTCGCTGCATTCATTTGGCAAACACCTATGAATTTTATAAATGTTTATAGACGGCCTGTAAGTGTGTGTTTGTGTGTTTAGCTAGAGTGCCACCTATGCTGCACTTATGAGAAGCACACAGCAGAGTGAAAGGATGTTTAAACTTTCTCACCCCTTCTTCAGAGGTAGTGTACGTGTGTGCAGTGAATGTGTGTGTGTGTGTGTGCCAAAGTAAGCGTGAGTGTGTGTGCCAATGTTAAGTCTTTGATGTATGATCAAGGATTCTTATTGTTCGCGGCATGACTCCGGCTAGCGTAAACACCACACAACACTTTCATCTAGCATGCACACAGATAGCCACACACCTACAGCCACCAACCAAGACGCACACACTTACACACACATGCTCATACACGAGCATACACCTAAACTTACATAGAGGCAAATGCACATCACTCAGTCATTGCTGAAAAAAAAAAAAAAAAAGCGAGGGAAGGTGCGATGGAGGGCAGCTCTCCCACTCACACTCCTTTGTCTCTTTCTTTTGTCCTTTCACACCCCCCCCCCCCCCCCCCCCCCCCAGTACCCACTCTTCCTGTGTCATTGTCTCCTTTCCCCTTTCTTTTTTGAACCCACATTAACCTTTGAAAGCTTTATTTTATCTTCCCATTCTTTGGTGTTTCTCATCTTCTCTTTGTAAACTGTCTCCATGTATTAGCTAGCACTTAGCATTTTTGCATTCACGTCACTTCACATCCAGTTCTTACTTTAAAGAAAAATCTAAATAACAAGACAGAGTGTCGTCTCCACGGACCCCATATATCAGACTTCATTCTCTCGTTTACCATTTTATCTCCTCTTTTATATCTTCATCGTTAAGTGTCTCCATATTCATCTTTTAGAATCATATTCCAGTATTATTTCCATAATATTTCCATGGCCCTTATGCATCCCATTTTCCCCCCTCACTAACCATGCTTTGTGATTTTGTTTCCCATTCTCTTTTGATTTTTTTTCTCCGTTGCTCACCTTTCAAATATACTCTGGATCTTTTCTGCTTTCAATTCCTGTTTCAAAAGCTTGGCTTTTAAATGGTCTCTTAGTAACTAAAGTCCCAGGGTAATATCTCCATGGCCCCCACACATACATCTGATCTCTTCTTTTAATACACCAGAATATTTATTTATTTCTCAGCATTCAATTTTTTTCCCAATATTTTTGCTTGCTGTTTTTTTTGCCTTGCAGTGTCCTTTGATAGATTGAAATATATGCTTAACGCCCAATGTATGATGCTTACGATCCTTTTAGCGTGTGTTTGTGTATGCGTGTGTAAATGTCTCTTTTTTTGAGGGGCTTTTTTTTTGCATGACTCTGGTACAGGGTACAAGAGCAAATTGTGCAAGGACCTTTTTGAAAACTGTTTTTGTGAAAATACTTGTGGTTGCACACAATTTGCAATGAATTTCACATTTAATTATCATTTGGAATACACTAGGAAATGAAATCCATTAAATAAACCACTTTGGAAATGTAATAGTATGAATGAGCTCATTTGAAGATGTAGTGTGGGAGAAATGGTGGTTTCTTAAAAAGATGCGTTTCCCTGAGGTGGTGCACCGGAGCTGCAGGCGGTGTCCCTCAGTCTGGAGGCTGCAGGTTCATATGTGTTTGATGTGTTACAGGTTCAAGACTGTTAAACTTTTATAGTGTGTTCAATTTAATGACACACAGGGTAATTAACCAAGATAATTTTGAGTAAACTGGTTCAGGTACTTTACTAGTTGGTATACATGGGACTAAAGAATAATTAGGGCTGGTGCGATGAAGGAATTCCCCCTGCGGTGATTAAGAGTGGCTCATAAGCTCGATATGTAGTTATAAAAACCATTTGTTGTTTTTGCATACTACTTATTTTTGTCCTGATTTCAGTGCTTTGTTAATCAGCTTAGTGTTTGACTATTATTAGGTTTATTGCTGCTTTTTAAGTGACAAAGATTACGAAGTTTTAAAGTTGCTGGAGGAAGAACACAGAAAGGCAAAGATGCTCAACAAGGGCGAAGCGTTTTTTCAGCTGAGATGCTATGGTTGCATCCGTTTGCTATGGTACCAAATATCCAGGGAAATAAAAAATATCAGTACAAGGTAGAATACTTGCTCTGAGTTAAGGGACGGCTGAAGCATGTAGGGAGAGAGCATGGACCTGTTGGACTGTGTGGGTTCAGTATTAAATTTTCCTCCACTGGGTAAAAAGTGGTCAAGATGAGTGGCTGCAGCATTTTACCCAAAGCTGAATATTTTTCAACTCTTGGACACCAGAAAAAAAAAAAGGCAAACGTGCATCATTTAACACAAAGGCTCAGCGCCATGTCACACTGCTGGCATTTGTAGCAGAGTTTAAATATGTGGTGCTCCAATGTAAAAAAAAAAAAAAACTAAATATAGTGGTTGTAGCAGTGGCTAGCCATCAAATGCAAATGGTTTGTCCATACAGCACAGCAAAATTGAGGTTATCACGACAGCTCTGACAACAATGTTAAGTTGGAACATTGCATTATATAAAGGCTAACCATGTTTGATCTGTGAATTTTTTTCAGGTATTTTTGCCTTTAATGACAAGACAGCTGTAGATATATAGGAAATGTGGGAGATAGAGGGGGGATGCCATGCATCAAAGGGCCATACATTGTAATTGAGGCTGCTGCAAATGCCTCAGTTAATATTGCACTACCAACTAAGCTAGAAGTCACTCTTATCTAATGTTTCCACACAAGAACACAAATGATAATTGTCATCAATGAGATTGACAACTGATAATGACTGACCACCATAAATTTATATATTTATATATATATATATATATATATATATATATATATATATATATGTATCTTTTATTTAACCAAATAAATGACTCATTGAGATTGAAAATAAGCTGCCAATAAGCTGAATACAGAATACAGAAAAATACGACTATCACACAATACAAAGAGAGAGCACAATCTCCAGTTAAAATGCTAGCTGAGATAGCTCAGAGATTTTGCACTGGATACTCTAATACCTAATTATAAAATGTGCTGACCAGAGGATGATTTAAACACCTACATACCCCACATCTGATGCCTGTGGTATGTTTTAACTTAAACTCTGAGTGGTCTTGTTACAGCAAATCACCAACTCTGAAAAATGTTATACATATAAACTATAGATTTTCTGTCTGCACCTATGTGGCATTTTAATGAATAACATCTTCATATTCTGTGGGAGAAAATAAATAGAAATAATGAGAAGAGTTTGTTCAGGAACAGAAGGTACATGTCTCATGTTTAGTGCAGAGCAAAACATGAACCTTTGCAGCAGTGCCAATGATAGAGTGTTGCATCAACTCAAAGAGAAAAACGGCATTTGAGAACAGCACACCATCACATTATTGGTGACGCAAAGAAACAGTGCAATCTGTTAAAAGCTCTGTGTCAGCTAATACGGCTGAGCAACATAGGTAAATGACATTGTTTCCAAATGATGCTTGACTGGGCAAAGATGTCCCAGTGGGAAAAATGGGTGATGTGTTGATTTCTCTGTTCATGCATCCCATTCCTGGCATCTCTCCCATGGGTTTGCAGTGGGAGGAGCAGAAGAATGAAAAAGAGATGAGGCATAAATAGGTAAGAACCTTGTGTTTTGTTTTGTTTTTTTCCTCTCATAATATAGTCAGGAAATGCCTGGATTTTATGAGTCCTTGGATATTCATGCTATGAGAGCTGCGAGTCAGTGTTCCTCTGAGTGTTTTCTCATTATTTCCTCTCTCTCTGTCTTTCTTTATCTATCATCTTCCCTCGTTATTATACAGCCCTGCTGTCTAGCATAAAAAATGACAAATAACAAGTCAACAACTGAAATCATACTGACAACATTCGCTGGGCAGTATTCTCACTATGTTATCCAACTTTTCCCCCCACTTTTTTCTTTAAAAGTTTTGTCTAATAAAGCAGATATTTTTCCCCTCATTACTTAAAGACGTGACTTTAACACGACAGGGTAAACTGAGACTTTGGTTATGATGAATATTCTCTAGTGGTCCTTTAAATGATGTTGTACTGTTATTTGTCTTCCTACTGCATGTGTACTGTTTCAATTACTGTACTCTGTGTGTGTGTGTGTGTGTGTGTGTGTGTGTGTGTGTGTGTGTGTGTGTGTGTGTGTGTGTGTGTGTGTTTGCGTGCGTGTGTGCGTGTGCGTGTGTAAACTCATTTGGATGGAACTGTATAGCCATCTTGTAGCTTCTTGTCGGTGTTCAGTAGCATGCTGTATTGATTAATAAGCGTTATTCCACTCGGGGGGGGAAATGGGGATGTTATTGTGAAAAAGTGTGTTGTGCACAATCAAAACGCCCCAGTGCGACAGGATTACATGGAAAGATTTACATAAAGGCCTATTTTTGAAAAGTAAGACCATTATCAATACATATATTCAAAGTACAGGTCGTTTTAACGTTTATAACTTTTCTCTAACAGAAATAATTATAACTAGTACATTCTTTCTGCATCAAAATAGTGCAGCCTTAACTGGGCCTAAAGGCATACCGCTGCCTGCTGATGTGTGTGCTGTATTTTCATTTCACGTGCACGCTCTAACTTGATAACGTGAGCGCCGAAACAAAAAACAGCACCCTCGGCGCTGCTCACGCTCTCATTACGCGCCCTGGTTGAAACGGGGCGACGCGTCGACACATGTTACATGAATCGACTTATTAACGTAATCGATTACGTCAATTACATTGACGTGTCGTCCCAGCCCAAAGCACCAATAAATGAAAATGATGGAGGCCAGACCTTCTAAGTAGTCTGACAAAACAAACCCAACGCAAGGTCCTCTCACCAGCTTTTTTTCTGAAGCTTAACAACTCAGTGGCTGTTATGATGTCATCCACAGCACTCTGAGAACATACTGAGGGCTTTCACATCAGGGACCCTGGATACAAGTACACTTGACCTCAAAGTCCAGTTTATTTGATAAGTGTGGACACTGTGCACCCTCCCAGGGCACGGTATGCCAATCTGTGTTAAGGTCCACTTGAAAACTTCTCAAGTACAGCTCTGGTACAGTATGAATCAGGTAACACAGAAGAGAGCTGCTGTTTATCACAACTGCAAGGAGTTTTTAACTAGTTATAAAACAGCAGTGATGCCTGCCACAGACCAAGATTCAGCTTTGCTGCCACCTTCAATCTACAGTCGGAGCTTTGGTGGGAGGCAGAGGGGTCCATAGTAGCAGTAGTGGTACTAGCAGCTCCTTCTATAACCAGGAGTAAAGGTTCGCCTCACTGCCCACCGGTCCCTGCTGATGACGGCCCCCAGGGTGCAACTCTGCATTTCCTAGGATAGTGAAGGCATAACCCATTCTACTTGCCCTTTTCCTTCAATGCTTGGATTATTCACATTTAGCCAAAAGGAGTGAGATTAGGGGGGGGGTAATAATCAATCAGAGTCAGAGTAGAGCAGGTCATGCCTTTGCCACCCTAAGAAGAATAAAGGGCAGGGCTGCTGTGCCCTGTTCCTGCACTGTAGCGCGGGGTTATACATACCTGGGGGCCAGCTGCTTCTCACATCATGACTGTAATTAAAGATATTCACATACAAATGACATAAGCACAACTGTATCATCTTTTATGGAAAAAGCTATTAACTTTCCACCGCTCCTGAAAGCAGCAGCCCTTGCTGTCGATGTAACTCTTTCTTTGCTGTGACCATGTCTGCTGCCTTGTAGGAAACATCTAGTGTTAGGTAACCATAAGTATACTTGTTTACCGTCTGTTTATGAAACCAATATTGTGTTAATCATATAGTATATTTTTGAAAGAGAAGCTGAGGGCCGTTCAATATTGGTCTGAGGGCCACAACTTGCCCACGGGCCAGACATTGAAAATGTCACAGAGATGGTGCTGCAAGTTGTGGTGGGAGGGTCTAGGTTACAAATCATGGATGGTACCAATCAATTGTATGTAATATGAAAATGGTCTTAATAATGTCCTAGAACTTCTTGTCTGTGTCTCTTTCTCATCCATCTACTGATGCAGACTGTACAGCAAAGTTGAAAGCTCTCGGTAAAAGCTAGTAAGTGAATCTTTTGTTTTGACTATTTTGTCAAACTACAATCTCTGAGGTCAAAAAGAGCTTTCATGGGGCGCCTGCTGGCTCAGTGGATAGAGCGGGCGCCCCATGTATAGAGGCTGGTCCCTCGCCGCAGCAGCTGCGGGTTTGATTCCAGCATCGGCCCTTTGCTCTCTCTCTCTCTCCCCCTTTCACACTTGTGCTGTCCTATCAATTAGAGGCAAAACGCCCCAAAAAAAAACTTTTAAAAAAAAGAGCTTTTATGATTTACCTTCCATGTTTTCAAAAGCTCTTTAAAAAGATTGTTTTATAAAAAGGAATATAAGCATGTTATGTGTCGTATTTATCGAGCATCTAAAGGATGGCACATTCTAAATTGTGGTTTGGTGAAATACCAAATACCCCTTCAGGACCCAATATCATCACAGCCACTGCTGTCATCAGAATCAGATCCAAAATAACATATCAAAAATCAAATCAGCTCAATTAATATTACATCATAGGATTTGTTCACACTCACAAGTGTTTGTTCATAAGTCTTTGATGACAAAAACGACCAATCAAATCACTTCATCTGATCGCACTTTTTGACAGCACATTATTAGGTATGGCCTAATTTCTTTCTTGTGTGTCTCTCTCTCCTGTATCTTCCTGTTTTCCTTTCTCTCTGTCTCTCCCTCTAGATAGTCGGATGACTTCTGAACAGATTGAACGGAATATTAATTGCCTTCCTAATTTATGCTAATTTATGCTAATCTACACACTCATCGACTCTCAACGGGCTCGTTATCTAGATCGTTTAGAACGGCCAGGAAGAGATTCAGTCTGTGTGACCCTGAAGGTTGCCAGTTCAATTCCCAATGAGCTGAGCCCTGGGGCCTTAGCAAGTCTATTTAACCCTCCAGGAACTGGAATAAAGCTCTGCTCTTAAACTGGTTGATGCGTAGACTCAAATAGCCAACCCGTTAGAATTAACAGACATATACACTGACTCACATGCACATGACTCTTCTTTTGCAATCTGAGACACATAAACAATAAAATGGATGTAAATGTAAGTAATAACAAAACAATTCTGACACTCAAATTTTGTATACTTAAAAAAACCACACTTTTTGTTGTGTTTTTACTCATTCAAATGATTAAAGTCTTTTTATCTGGTGCAACATTTCATGCTTTGTTTGAAATGAAAGAAGCAAAAGACCAAAATACAACAAGAGAGCATGACATGCCATTCTGTTTTCCAGATTATTTTTCCCCTGTAAATGCTTTATATGAAAGGCTTAGGGCTTGAGACAGTAAAAAGATGAGGGTGAAAAATTTAGGATCAGGAATTAAATGTGAACAGAAGACCTGCTGGGTAAGTGGTGCTTGTAGTATTCACTGAAACGTTGGAGACTCAGAAATTACCATTTGAATCCTTTCAAACAGCAGCTATGGCCCTGAATGACATGATTGTGAGCTCTGCCTCTCAGTAGCAATGCCAAACATATTGTTCAACATATAAGTTCACTTTAGAATTGTGTGCAAAGCATGTATATCTAGTAGGAGATATCAGTGTTTACATTTTGTTAACTATAGAATAATGATGACTGTGATTGTGTTGTTATGATCACTATAACAAGGCTAAAACATGCCAGCGACAACTCTTCGTTTCTTGGTTAGAGGCAGAGAACTGCCTACTGTAGTAAACATTAACAAAAAACCTTTTTCCATATTAATGAAAACAATATTCTTCTTGCGTTATAGCAAAAAAAAGTGCACAAAACCTCTGAGGTCATCACACATTCAAAATGTAATAAAGCACAAGTAAAAGACAAAACATTTCTTTATTCTAAGAGAGCGTTACTTTTTGTGCATGCATATTTTGTTGTATTTCACAGTTGCTTTTGTTACTATGGCAAAAAAAGCCTGTTTGAATTGAATAGAATTGAACTAAATTGAGGAAAGAGCAACTGAGAGGAAGCGGAGCTATAGGGGGCACAGCAGCTGTGTGTGAGTCAACTTGCTGCAGGAGAGAAGAGAGAGAGATAGTACTATTGATAGCATCAGTACTGTTGAAAATCAGTACCGAAAATGTTCATCACATTCAGAATCGATATGCACTGATAAATGGATATTTCTGACAACACTAGACTGTGTTTGACGTGTATCTTTTGGGGCACTCTACAGATTTTACATATGAAGTTCAGTTCACTTGTCATGAGTTCTACTCATCCTGAGAAAACAGCTGTTTGACTTCTGTGGCTCTCTAGGGAACTTCCTAAAATCTGATAAAATAACTGATGATGGTGTTACATCACCATTTCCTCAGACTGAGTTTGGAGACTTCAGACTTTCTACTGAAAGCCTGTGTGGCAAACTGTGGGTGTGGAGTTTGAACGTCTACGGTCTTAGTGTTCTTTTACCCGCCAGGGAATAGCAAACGAAAAATGTCAGTTGCATAACGGGAAATGTAGGATCCCATGTTTTGGAGGTTTGAGCAATTTAAGAGACTAAAAATCAAGATTTTGGAGGTGCTATGCTGAATCGCTTGGCATTTTATAGGCCACTTGCATTAATATTTAAGACCAATTTTACAAATAACTAAAATTAAATTGAGAAAAATAAATAAATAAAACAAAAGATTAACCAACATCAATTAGTTAGGGACAATGAGCCCAAATGTTTATTGTAACACAAAACATGACTCCATCATTTTTGCTTTCTGACTCTGCATGAAGATTTCACTAATTTGATTCCCTTTGTGCAGAGTTTGAAAACGTATTGCATAAAGTACACCGCAATGCTTTGTGCTGGTTTCAGCCATGCACTAATGTTTTGGTTAAAGACGATTTGCACTGAATTTCCCCATGCTGTCCAGGGTACAGTGACAGCTAGCTAGCTGAGCATTCTTGCCGGAAACAAAATAAGTGTTGTTGGTTCTGCTGCTCTGATCTGTGTGAGAGAGGCAGTCAGAAATGTGTTGAAAATGATATTTTATTCATTTGGAGATATCATATCATTTCATAAAATTCTATCTCCCATGTCTGAGTATTTCTAAAACTTTTGAAAGACTAATTCAGAACATTTAAATACCAGTTAAGGCCTTATTTCTAGATTAATGAACTCAATGTCTTTTTAGATTTTTTAAGGATCTGCTGGAACCCTGCTGGAGTATTCCTTAAAGAGTAATTTTACGCTGGATATTGAAGTCTGTTGAACCTCTGACCACACACGACCACACAATGGCGTTAGTCGTGACTACACCCATCTGTCATGTAGCACTGTAGTTAAGTGCAAAACTGCATCGGCGCAGTGTTGGAAAGAGCATATTGTCGCCACTAGTTGGAAGCCAGGTTACTTGCCTGGGTGTCGTTACATTTTAGAATTGACATACAGTATCAACTTTATCCACACCACTTTATTCCATATTATCTAAGACATCTTCAACCAGCGTAGGCTAACTAACATGTTCTTGCATTGACATCTACATATATTTATTATTTTCTATTTCATTTTCTAGGGGTTTAATTTTGAACTGTTTTATTACTAGTGTGGGTGCACTCACATTTGGCTGCCTCTCTGCCTTTGCGGCTGTGATGACCTAATTTCTCCACACACTTTATTAAAGTTTCATCTTATCTTATCTTGTCCACTCCGCTCCTGTGAAAGGTACAACACAATAAAGATGTTTAATTTTAATTTTCCCAGCTAGTGTGACCGGCGGACCCATGTATGACACATACACACTGTTGAAAGCCACCAGCAAAAAACATCCACAGATGTTTTTCAATTTCTGATCTGATCAAGCCCAGAGCAAGACACACACAAACATAGTCACACACGCGACACAACGGAGTGAAAGTACACCTTCTGCATTCATGAAAAATTAATAAAGCTGCAAACCGTTCAAGCTCCACATGTCTGTGTGTCTATGTGCCTGTGTTTATGTGTGTGTGTCATGCACCGGGCTCGATTAGATCAGGCTAGGTTGAAACAGGGGGAAGCACTGAAGCGTGACAGTGTTTGTGTGGGTTTGTGTGTGATGGAGGATTTGGAGAAATCCCGTTGCTCTGTTATTAATAAGAGGAACAGCACCTTTCTATCTGACAAAAGCTGCCTCCAGGACCAAAAATAATGGATAAGGCTTTTTCCACATTAAGTTTCAAGGTCTAGGAGGTAATACTGGTGGTGGGCAAAGACCAAAACACAATACAAAACAGATATAATGTAACATGGATGACAGGATGACTGATTCAGCTATATCGTGAGTTTGTCCTTTGTTCCTCTGGTGTCCTACTGACCTTACCAAATGTAATTGCTGTCCGGATGCTGACCTGAGTGACAGTTCTGCTAATTTGACCGCTCGTGTCAGAAGACCAGCAAAGACAATTATCAAGCGTGTTTGATACGAATTGGGACGTCCTGCTCGAGGTCAGGAGCGTTGGAGGGCAATTAAATAGCAGCATGCTGACTCTCTCACAGCAGGTCTGCAATGAGGCTTCATAATTACCTTGCCGACATGCCGATTCTGAAAACTTGTTACAGGTGTAAAGATACGCTTTGCTGCCAAGCACACAACACAATCCCACATTCTTAGCAGCCTCCTATTGATCCACTGCTTTTCTATTGTTACATCATGTTCCTCTGAGATTTTTGAAATTGTGGGTGAGAACTAGGCAGTCAGTCTTCATATGTGAAACCCCGTGTCATCTACTTTGCACATCTTTTAAACGGGATCACAATATTGTAAGTATTTTAAAGACACTCCACCATCAAAAACCCTAAATAAACAGTCACCCAACATTAGGCAACCTTTACAGTTCAGATTCAGGTCAGGGTTGATGTAAGATAATGTAGAGATTTTTCACAGAGCAATAATTTGCTGAAAATCTACTTTTTCCTCACCAAATTGTCATGGTTGAACCAGCAGCAAATTAATTGCAGGAGTTACAATTATCTCAAAAATTGCAACATGGTGGCCTGACTGTTAAATGTGAATTCTTTGATTTAAGAGAAAGAAAAGTAAAATCATTTGGCTCATGATTCAAACTGTATTTGTAATTAATTAAGAGAACTATTTCCTTTTACTGCATCTCTATTTATGTATTGCAGTACATTTTAATTAAATTGTTGTTAATTTGCTGTGAATTGCCCATAAAGTAATTACAGACTTCGCACTGATATGCATGTTTTCCACCATTTTGAGCAAATAGCTTTTTCATCCCTGGAGAAAGATTTCTTTAGAGAACTCTGCATGTAATTGTTAGAAATTTAAATACAGGCTCTGATCTCAGTCTTCTCTGCTGTGCACTGTACAACTGAGTTAATAATCTGAAATTTGTCACATAATTATGTATTCTTGTAGGCCTGTATCCTATCAACTATGGAGATTATCAAATATACAGCAAGTTTAACCAACAATTAATCAACAATGGGATAAAACTGACAGAATATGTACACTTATAAACTTTTAAAAAATGTCTTAGGAGACGGGATTTAAAGGCCGGTTAAAACAAAAATGAAAATGTGTTATGAGTTTGTCACACCACAGAAAAACGTGTCACTAACCACCCAGCCAAATTTGACAGATTTATAAAAAAATTGCCAAGTATATAAAACTAGCTTTAAAAATCTTGAAACAACAAGCAGTATTCATTGCGCTGAGAAGCAACAGACTCTTATTAGCTGCTAACCCACTAGCACAAAGCACACCAACCACCCTGGGCCAAAGGACACTGACAATGTCTCACTTAGCAGCTAACGTTAGAGCAAAGCACACATCCACAGCAGTGCTGCGGGCCTGGTTAGCTGATTCCAGGTAAAGACAGAAAGGTAGCCTATGTTTGTGACAGTTATTAGGTGTGTCTATATGATTGAGCCATCTAACAGAGTTTTAACTTGTATGATGACGTTTTTTTTCTGCTAATACGGCAAGTAACAAAGAGATCATTTTTTTGTTTTCTAAGAAAAGCACAACTGTGCTGCAACACACACACACACACACACACACACACACACACACACACACACACACGTACACACAGATATGATCCTACAGTGGCCTAGTTTAAACCCTTTTACACAAACTCCAATACAAATTCAAAGGCTTACTGTCTTCCCCTCTTTTTGTGAACACATACTTAATATTCTTGTTGCCCTCTTCCTCACTTTCTTGCCTTCTGCCTTTAACTCTCTCTTTCGGTCTGTCTGTATGTCTGTCTATTTCGCGCACGCACACACACGCGCGAACACACACACACACACACACACACACACACACACACACACACACACACACACACACACACACACACACACAAAGGTTTGCCCTGTCTTTCAGCTTAAGCAGAGATTGCCATGGAGTCATGCAAAGTTTCAACTGAAGAATGTCAACCAAGCACGTCAGATTAACACAAGGCTGGCTCCACTAGATAGAGCACACACACATACATACACACACGCACACATCAAACACACATGCACGTTCTCAAAGACACACACACTTTGATTTGCTAAGACCCTGACTGACTGACACATCAGACATGAGTGGATGGCAGCGAGAGAAAGAGGAAGGAAATGGGATATATGGCTGGGAGAGTTCAAAAAGTGAAAATTCTGGGTAAAAAGCAGTAATTTCAGGGAAAAAGAAAACTTAACTGGGCCCACAATTACCCTAATTATGTAACACACCTGGGCTAATTCTATTCTGACAAAGACAACTGAAAACACAAGCGGGCATAGCAGTGAGTCATGAATAACTTCTGAGTGGCTGTTGTAGCTTAAGTAAAAATGTCATAATGCTATAGAATATAGCAAATCTATACAGCTCCTTTCCCTAAGTTTCTTGTGCTTGAGCTGACGCAGATACACAACCTTGCAGCTCTGCAGCGTTTGAGCAGAATAAGAAACCTTGTCATTCTTTCTAATGCAGTTAAATTATTGAAAAGATGTGAGTGCAAAGATCAAGGTTGGAGGTAGAGGGCTATGCAGAACAGAGTGACTGCAGTACACATACACTGCATCAGCCTGAAGGTAAACGCTAAGTAGATACTGGCAGTAAAGTAGACTTAATGTCACAATCTGTACACTGCCAAGTGGACGCTAAAGGCAAATCCCAGCAGACTAAAAAAAAAAACAAATAAAAGGGTCCTGTGTGTATGATGTAGTGCCATCTGGTGGTGAGGTTGCAGAACTGAAACTGCGGAAACATTACGTTCACCCTTCAGTCTTCCCCCCCCTCACCCTGGTGAGTTATCTGTCTGCAAAATCCTTTTAGCATTGTTAAGTATGTTAACACCTCAAGCCTAAATTGAGTTGCTTACTCACCGGGGCAAGCTGGGGGACAACTGAAAGGTGGGCACAATCTCTCCACAGCAAAGCTATTGGGTCAGCACAGCGTTACTAGTGTAACTGCTGCATGAGCGGCGCTGCTAGCTTCTACCACACCCGAGTGATGGGTGGTGCGGTAAACTGAAGAGCAGACAAAATTAACCTGTAGATCGGTGGTTAACTGATTAACAGTCAACCGCTGACATCCCTAGCACACTTTGAGTTAACGAAAATGCAACTATTCTCATTTTTAGGTTATTATATGCTAATTAGACGTTATAAATATTATAGTCAACCTTATTAAACTCAACCTTTATGCTTGTACTCTTTACATTAAGCTGGACAGAAGCAAATGAATGAATGGTTTTGTGTAAACAGTAAATCAAAGAATTTCTAAAAGCAAGCCTATGTCTGATTGCAGTATTGTGAGTGCTTTATAAAAATAACAACAACAACAACAACAACAACAACAACAATAATAATAATAATATAATAATAATAATAATAATAAAAATAAAAAAATTCCCAAAGCCTCTCTGTTTCAAACAGCCTGCATTCGTTCCCTTCCATATTCCTGTTGTCACTCCAAGTCCCCATTTAAACACACCAAGGGTCCCGTTGGATTTAATATGCAGATGAGATTTAATGCACTTTCATTCACAGTTAATCACATTCAGTACTTATATTTGTCACCATTGGCCAGTTCGTAAAATCTGATTGCTTGGTTTTCTGGGGCTACATGCAGATAAGGGTTGGTCCTACTCAAGTTCAGAGGCTGTGAAGCTGAAGAATAACATATGAACTTTATCAGTGACAATAACAGTTTACTGAGTTAACAATTGTCCATAAACATGGATAAATCGCAGATATGACCTATGAGGCAGAAAAAGTTTTATACTTTGCTTAATGTCTGGTCTGTGCCGCTGAGCAATCCGACAGCTGTGTAATTGGAACACTCACACATGTATAAAACATAAAATTGTCTGCACAGGCCAGCAGATGGTTGTGTTTGTTAAGAGAGGAGTGTATAAATGTCCCAAAATTAGTGCTGTAATGATTAATTGATGAAAAATACTACACATAATGCGCTTTGCATGAAGTGTTGTGCAGAGTACAACTTCAGTTTGCACTGATCTTTGTTATACACAGTACTTGACCTCTCTCGCCCTCCACTCTCTGACTTTCTCTCTGTGAATATTAAAAAGCTGACAGCAATGTGGCCATTAATATTAACACTCTCCATGCATATGTAATAACATTTAGTCATCATGGATTCAGCACTTCCTCTGAAGGGATATTGTGACTTCAAGAACAGTGGAACTAGTTTTTACTCACCAGGTAGTTGCCATAGTGTGGTGCAAAGGTTTTTTAACTGGTAGTTTCTTTGGCATCATCAGTTAGTGATGGTCATCATTAACCACAACCCAAACGCTTACCTTTCGCTCTCTCATACTCTCTATCCCTTGGTCTTGCTCTCCATCTGCCCTGCTTTTCACAGAGTCATGTACTTAAATAATTGAAGTAGCGAGTGCGTTGCGTCTCGGTTAAAATAGAGCCAACGTTTGCAGTGGAGCACTTGACCTCTTCAACTTTCCAGATTCAAGTCTGGAAAAATCCTCTGCACTGCTCTGCCACGCTGACGCTACCACAGAGTCATTAATACTGCTACCAGCAATTTATGTAATAGCAGGTTGCCTGGTATTCATTTGTGTGGGAGACAATGATGTGTTGAAATTGTTATTTTTTCTTACTGGGCACTTGTCACATTGGATATAAAGTTTCAACAGTTTTTGCAGGCTAACTTTCCAACTCTACCATTTCTCTCACAGCCTTGTTTCTTTTCTCTCTCTCTCTCTCTCTCTCTCTCTCTCTCTCTCTCTCCATCTACCTGTACCTGTCTCCCAACCAGTCTCTTTCACACACTGGAGAGAAATGCAGTTGAACAAGTGAAGCACTGTTACAATCAAGTGAACAGACAAGAGCCAACAATGGCAGTGGAGTGGAAAAGTAGCAAAGACCAGAGCTCTACTTGGCCTCTGCTGGCGAGTCTGTCTGGACATTTAACCACTACACACATTACACATGCTCAGTAGCTACTGTTATGTAAAACTTTAATACAAAAGGAAGAGAAGAGGGTAAGAGCCAAAGTTTTTAAAAGTAATGGATGTAGCTACTGTGTTGTCACCCATTAATTTGTGGACTAACTTTTTTAAGCCTTGAGTTTGACATTTCAGCAGTTTGGTCTTTTTGGAGCCAAAAGTGACCATAGGACAAATGGATCAGACTGAGAAGCTGTGGACACTATCAGGAGACAGCCTTTCACTCAAAGCGCCTCCTTAAATATGCATTTCTTTTTATATATATATATATATATATATTATATATATATATATATATATATATATATATATATATATATGCAGGGCATCTCTAGGGGTGCATTTGGTGCTAAGCCCAGACTGATTTGATAAATAAGCTTTATTTGGATGCTTTTTATGCACTCTGGCATCTTATCTACATTCAAAGAAAAAAATAAATAAATTTATTTTCATTGTGGATTAGAGAATGGTCAGTGGACCACCCAGCACCCTAGCATGGGCCAGATTTGCCATAGGTTGAGTGTCATTACTTCGGGGTCTAAAATAAATAAGCTGGGTCCTTTGCAGCAGCCAGTGTTCAATTCCAACCTGTGGCGTGTTATCCCTCCTCTCTCCAACTCCTTCTCTGTCACTCTTCAGCTGTGCTATAATAAGAAGGCAAAAAGCTCTAACAAAAAATCTGTTTGAGAAGTTTGAGAAACAAAGATCTAACTCAGTTTACTTCTCTGGCCACGATTTCACCTCTTGAAGGGGTCACATGGAAAAATGTTAAGTGTTTTAGATTCTTGGTGTTTGAATTTATTTTTCTTATTTAAGTTCAAACTGAATTGTAAAGCAATAATAGCTAAAACTTTGCTTACTGGCTAAAATTGTATTTTGGCCACAGTGGTTTCAGTGACAGAACTCTTTTAGATAGACATCTCTGGTTTGCTGACTGCCTGGAATTGGATTTGTTGCATGAGCAGGCAGAAAACAACCAAGCCACTGCTGGCAATCTGCTGGTTTGGTTACCACACACACACACACACACACACACACACACACACACACACACACACACACACACACACACACACACACACACACACAGACACAGCAAAATAATCCTTGACTGATTACAGTTCTCACAGTGAAAGCTGTCAACACAGGCCACAACTCTACAACCTAACCAGCGGGAGAGTGTTACCATATTGTGTACGTGTGTGTGTGTGTGTGTGTGTGTGTGTGTGTGTGTGTGTGTGTGTGTGTGTGTGTGGTTGTATTTGTGTGGTTGTATTTGTGAGTCTGTTGTGGTCAGTGATTTTGTTGCACCCCAGTTGTGGATGGACTTTGACTGCTGATATGCTCACTGCAGCCCAGGGCAAGACAAGTGACAAGTGAATTTGTGTGTGTGTGTGTGTGTCTGTGTGTGTGTGTCTGTGTGTGTGTGTGTGTGTGTGTGTGTGTGTGTGTGTGTGTGTGTGTGTGTGTGTGTGTGTGTGTGTGTGTGTGTGTGTGTGTGTCTGTGTGTGTGTGTGAGTAATTGGTGGTGAGAGAAAGCGACATTTGGCTAGGCAGGAAGTGACCTGTATCTAGACGGGAAGCAACACAACTGGTGACCAAACACACACACACACACACACACACACACACACACACACACACACACACACACACACACACACACACACACACACACACAGATACTATGCTGGGTTCTTGTCTCACAACTTGTGTCATAGTGAGTCCATGCTTGGATGAACCTGAGCAGAATGTTGAAAAACATGGCAGAAAGCGAGTGAGACAGAGAAACACTAAATAGTTTTACGCTTCAAAAGAAAGCTTGCACTGCATCTTGGCCTCTCATTGGCCGCAGGCACAATAAAAAAGGTACATCAGGTACTGTATGACAAAACAAATGTACTTATAAACAATGTTCATCTTCATAAATGTATCACATACAGTTTGAGAAAAAGATCTATGTTTCATGGGATCTTGAGATTTTTAGCTTAAAATATTCATATTAAAATGGAATATAAAATGAATGTTATATTCTACTTATCAACTTTTTACTGAAAATAATATATTCAAAAGTAAACCTCACTGTCATCACAAATATTTTGATGACAAACTGGTGGCCAAGGCTACCATACACGGTGCCACCCACTACTCAGTAACCATTCACACGCTCTCACACTCCGATGATGCAACATCGGGAGCAATTTGGGGTTTTCCAATGGCACTGAGGTCATAACAGCAGACTACTTAAAACTGGGCAAGTGCGCATCTAAAGATGTAGATATGAGTTTGTGTTTGTGAGGACAAAACAATATGTAAGAAAAAAAATCAAACTTGCATAAATGTAAAAAAAAAATCCCAGTACAGTATAACCAGTCACAGTCAGTGCTTGACATCAGAGCTGGTGTCAGTTTTCAAAACCAAAACCAGTTGAGCCTTTACATCTCGTCTTAACAGGAGGCGCAGCCTAAGCAGCATGTTAGCAGCAGCAGCTTTAGTGCTTGTTCTACGTCCGCACGGACGGTCAGACACGGGATTGAGTGTGGGTTATTTGTGCTGTGGCGGCGCTGAGAGCCCAACAAATCTCACTTAAGTTATGCACATTAAATGGAAAATAGTCCTGAAGCGTAAACATATTCAAGCTACTTTTACTTGTGAGTGACACATGAGCCATTGTGCAGCCATAGTAGACAGCTGGATCGATTAAAATAGAAGCGTATATGCTTCACCAGACGTGCGTTACATGTACGACTGGAAAAGGCAGCTCAACCTCTCTCTGTTTAGACAAGTCGTTAATGTGAACAAGAATGAGTCGGTCAAAAGAAATCATCCACGTCCTCGTTGAGCCATCTGTCACCTTTAGGTGGTTTTGATGGATCGTCTATTGGTGCTGTCAGCACTGTCTTCTGGACTGTCTGCTTTATGAAACAGCTTCGGATTGAAATGAAGGAGACAGAGTGAGAGAGATACCAGGCAAGAGAGTGAAGGAGAAATACTT
Organism: Plectropomus leopardus; assembly: GCF_008729295.1. Taxonomy (NCBI): domain Eukaryota; kingdom Metazoa; phylum Chordata; class Actinopteri; order Perciformes; family Serranidae; genus Plectropomus; species Plectropomus leopardus. The sequence continues at coordinate 24,094,556 of NC_056463.1, forward strand.
GTGCGTGTAATGCTACCTTGTGTGTGTGTGTGTGTGTGTGTGTGTGTGTGTGTGTGTGTGTGTGTGTGTGTGTGTGGGTGTGTGTGTGTGTGTGTGTGTGTGTGTGTGTGTTTTGATCAATGAGCAAGGCATCCATGCAGTCAGCCTTGTTAATGTGTCTGACTGCGAATGACCCTTAAGGCGTGAGGAAGGACAGATGCATTAGAGAGAGAGAGAGAGACAGAGACAGACAGACAGAGAGAGAGAGCTGTTCTCTCATCAGGTTGGCTTCATCCTTTCAGATGAGCTTTCTCAGAGTTTAAACTAAAATTTCTGTGCCAACTGGCACATACTCGGCATGAAACAGCCATTTTCATGTTGTCAAACACTCTAATTCACCAACTGTACAGACAATTAAGACTGCTGATCAAACACAAGCCCTTGATGTCCCCAAACAATGATACGTAATCGCATCTTCAATCTAGCAGTCACAATCAGCTTTCTGCTAAACAGAAGGATCATAAAGAGGTCTGGAACTATTTTCGGCCTGCAGCGTTCCAGTTTTCACTTTTAAAATGTGTTTTCAAACACTGAATACACTCTGATAGAGTGCTATCAGCGATCCTTTTCATTTATTCAGGGCGTCACACCCCCAGTGCTTTTTAAGTGCATTCTGGCCAAGGGGAAGATGCAGCAAAGAGTTCAAATTTCACCGTAGTGAATTCTATTAAGGTAATCAGATAAACTTGCCGGCAGGAGAGCTGCCACTTTGCAGCAGTGAAAGTACTACACCTTTCAGTAGTGTACAAAGTTACTGGGAGGGAAGGTCAACTTTAAACAAGTATAACTGACAATAAGTTATACACACTTTCAATCATGTATTCTGTCACATGCTAACTGAACTTTTACTCTGTTGCCGCTTGCAACACCCCAAACAGAACTTAAAAAAAAGTATGATAATGAAATCTGACATTTTGAGAATATATATTTTTTACTTTTTGGGCCAACACTTAAGTGAAAGGATTGACAACACTCACACATCTATATCAAATATATAATGGTAGGGCCAAAAAAGGTTAGTAGAGCATAAAGACTGGAAACAGGCTGCCTGACTCTGTCAAACATCAGATGAATCTGCTAATCAGCAGAGGGGTAAGAAAAGAAAAAACAATGTTTTGGTTTTACTGGGTGTTATGTACGGGACCATTTCGCAGAAAAAATATCAAACCCTCAATTATTCAGGAGAATTCTGAGGGGCCCAGTCTGAAAAGGTTAAATGACGATAATGCTTATGCTTTCACATGCACAGATATTTGGCACTGGAGATGCTAATACTACTTAAATAGGATGTGGAGCCAAAAAAATCCAGAAATTGCTCAACGTCCAACTGTGTCTGGAGTTGGCTGCATGTTTCAAATCCATCTGTGTTATGGCTGCAGCTCTGATTGGTAAATGACAGGACACAGTGAGAGCTGGATGTGACTCCTGGCTGACTGGCTGGCTGAGTGTCCAAAGCTGCTCTAGAGGGGATTGTTCAAATGTAACAAGGGGATGATGGCTGGGGAAGCATTGTTTTGCTCGTTTTTATTTTTTTTCTGAAAAGAGCATACTGTCTATAATCTGTGTTAATGCCATGATCCAGGATTTATTTGGTAATTTAACAGAAAAGCTTATGTAAAAAATAGACTTCTTAAAATTGAGTGAGTCAGCTTGACAATACATCTGTTTTTGTTTGACACAGTCTGGAAGATAATTTCAAAAACTTATTTTTATACAATAACATGTGTCTGAAACATAAAGGGGTGGCAGTGATTTAATCATATACACATAACCCAAATCCACATGTTTTCTCCTCAGTCCATACCACCTGTTACACTGAAAAGTAAAACAAGATGTGGGTTATCCTAAACTGAACTCAACAAGGTGGTTAAAAATGACACATTTGTGAAAGAAAAGTTTAATATATCGCGTCCTCAATTCATTAAATGCCACCATCAGATCCACTGTCAGAAAAACAAAGTCAACTTTTGTCACAATATGTCAGGTTGTCATGATGTGCCATAACAGGTATGCTGGGTTTTAAAATTACATTGACAAGGTCAAGGCAACTTCTCAAAAATCATCAGTCCTTAATATCAGCTGTAGTTTTGGAGAACGGCCAGTGACAGTTGTAAAATAGCTTTCACTGTTAAATATCAGAACTTACTGACACTGAGAGGGCAACCTCCCAGCAGTACAAAAAATATCAAAAATCAAGTGTGATGGTAAGAATGTTGACAACAGCACACTAAGATGAAGGAGGTTTGACAGCAGAGATTCAGTTATCTTCTACATTAGGACCCCCAGCACTGACAAGGTGAGAGCGACTTTTCATCAATGCAAAAAGTATCCTTTTATTTTACTCATCTAATTTCAAGCATACTTTTACTTATAAACCAAGGTGTCTTATCCAAACTGACATTATAACATATATAACATACAGTATATGTTGTATAACATATATTGGGGTTTTTTTGTGATAACAGGCAGTAACAGCTGCATGAGGCTACTTACTTTCTTAATTTTATGCATATGTTTTAGCCATGCTGACAGCATTGTCCAAACTAAAAAGTCAAACAATTATTGAATGGATTGGCATGAAATTTGGTACTTATGGCATCTGGAGGATGAATCCTTATTACTCTGGTGATTAACTGACTTACCTAGAGCACCAGTATGAAAGTCATGAGAGGCAAGGCATTTTTTTCTTTTTTATCTCCTCTGTAGGAGATATTATCCCTTACGAAGGTGATAAACGTTTTGGCTGAATTGGGCCATTTTGAAAGTGAGAAAGCCGTGCAGAATGAAGTGCTTAGTGCACCATACAAAGAGCTTTGAAAGTTTAGACACATGCAGCACAAAACAAAAGGTTTTACCTTCTCAGTTAACTAGTCGAAAATGTCCTTAATGGAAGTGGTAGTGGAAGTGTACAGTTGCATAAAGACAGGATTCCGTTTCATATCACGCACAAGAACCACTGGTGGTCCTGCATTATCACTGTCTCGCCAACAGTGCAAGGCTGCCTGCCTGTGGGTACTCCAGCCTCCTGAGGATCCCACTCCAACTTCTCGGCCCGTGCCCCCCACCGGTTGCCAAAAAAAATCCTTTTGGACTGGACACCCTTTTTTAGACTGCCAGTTATCCCTGAAAACAAATGCCAAGTGACCTGAAGTCCTGTTTCTTCAAAACTACATACTCCCTGCAGTTAGGAAGTTTCATGGCCCTCACATATACCTCATTCCCACTGCAATTAGCGGGTTTTTTAAAAACGGGTAAACTCGCTAAATGTCTGTATTCCCACTAGCACATTTACCGCTAGAGATCTGTCTGTGACATCAAATACAAACAAAGGAAAATATTGATGTATTTTTTTCCTATCTGTACTACCCCCATGCACAATCAGCTTATAGATACAGGCGTGCATTTTGCTTGGTTTAAATGTCTATGCTGGGAGAGGAGAAAAGAGGAGTGATTGCATTAAACCGGTGCAACAGATCAAAGAAGTAGGACAGGATTTGAAGTCTAAGGAATGTGTGTGTTGTATACACCTCAGTGGTTGTGCGCTTCATTGATGATAGACATTAGCTTTTGTTGTTCTTTTAGCTGGGCTCTGATGTTTTGGCCTTAAACCGCTCATGCTGTAAACCTCTAACACAGACACAAATACTACATGTACACCAAGACAAGTGCATTAGCACAATGACTACAATAAGATGTTTAAAAAATAAATATTCTGTAATTAGAGAAAATAGCAAACCAGGACACCGAATACTTCACAGTTAAATTGAACCCAACACAGTTTCACAGGAAACAACACGCCACATGTGCTCTTACTCAAGCCTTTTCTCAGACATAGCTTCCCTCCTACCATTGTACTGTACATGTAGTTCATGAGCTGAGTCATGGTTTGTTAAAGTAAATAGTCCATGAACTGAAAGCATGAACACAGACTGGTAATAAAGTAAGCCAGTCATCTTCACCCCATAAGAGATCCTTGTGAAAAGAAAAGACGGAGAGGAGTAAAAGAAAAAGGAAGTGGGACAGAGTGAGAGATGGAGCTTTAGAGGGATGACAAGGTGCTTCTGATAGATATGATACAGGAAGAGAGAGTGCTAAAAGGCTGCAGGCAGACAAAAGTGGGCGTCTTTGCTCTTTGCTCTTCTCACTCTCATTACCTCTCACAACCACAATCATGACTATTATTTACCAAATGATGAGTGCAATGAAGCCATTTTCACGGATCTTTAAAAGTAAAACCTCCTGCTACAACCAAGACTACATGCGACATCTGTTTATTGCAGGAATGGCAAAGTCCCTGACACAGCCACATGAGCTTACCAGAGCAGTACAGATGACACATGAACAATTTAACAATTTGATCATGATTATGATGATTCTTTGAGCTGTGATTACAGTACATAAATGTCCTAAATGGTGTCTGTTAGGCTGTGATCACATGGAACATTTTCTTCTTGTGTATTTGTAGTTTTTTTTGCCACAAACAGACACAGCAGGAGCTCAAAGGGCATAAGGTTGCCCTGCAGCTACAGCAGTACAGGCCAGCTAACCTGAAATAACAAAGTGGATAATATTGTCGAGGTTCGGGGGGGGCACAGACGATTTTGCTCGGTTGTTCAAATGCTATGTATTTATTATTTATCACAAGGCATTTTTCTTCATAAGATAACTTACTGTAAGTCGAGCAAACAGTTGAGACGTACGGTAGAGCGTCCATGAAATATTCCATGTCCACAATATAAGGTAAATAGTGATGTGGATATGCCATGACCGAACTGTTAAAATCACCTGAGAAAACAACAAGTTTGTTAAAAAGTGTCAGCGAAAGCCTTGATTAGAAAATTACATGCAGAAACCACTGAGACTGTGCAGTGATTAAGACAAAAATGAAAGTGAGGCCGGACCCGTGTAAATGCCATGCAGTGATTATGCTGTGCAATTATGTTCTCCTTTGGAGTAAACACAATCACTGTAAGATATCACTACTGTCAGGTTAAACCTGCACATCTCTAAAATGTCAGTTTTTGTGATCTAAGACAAACATCATTGTTTTAAGCTGGATGGCAAAATGCTCGAGCTTCTCGGAGGATTTTATACACCTGAGGGCCTGAAATGTTGTCTAAACTTACGGAGGAGAATATATATTCACTCAGCTAATTTTAAAACAGATAAAAATGCAATAATAGGCAATTGTTACACAGATTGTCCCATTATTTTGCGCAGTATGGCCCCTGTCTGTCTTTTTCTTTACTTTTCTTTGCCCTGAGTCCATCTCTCTCTCTCTCTCTCTCTCTCTCTCTCTCTCTTTCTCTCTCTCTCGTGTGCTCTCTCACTCTCTCTCGTGCACACTATCTCTCTGTCTGTCTTAACAACTTATGGCGGGTAGTTAAGGTGAGACAACATGATGTCTTGAGTCTGTATATGTGTGTCTACAGCTTGTCTGCAGTGTATATGTCTCAGTGTGCATGACAGTGAGTCCACCCCAGGGAGAGGTTTGTGTCTCTGAGTGTGTGTGTGTGTGTGTGTGTGTGTGTGTGTGTGTGTGTGTGTTTGTGTGGGTTCTATTTTTAGGCACATCTCAAACAGAATGCATCTTGGGAAAAGGTACAAGTTCAGCCAGGCGAGCATGATTCTTAGAGTCAGTTCTCCCTCTTTTTCCCCTTTTCTTCCTCCTTTCCTCCCCTTTACTATCATCATTTCTTATTTTGCCTTCTCATTCATCTTTTCAACCCCTCTCTCTCTCTTTCTCCCTCTCTTCTGCTGTCCCACCAGCTGTTAAAATACTAAAATACTTCAGTCTCCAAACAAATTGTTTGTAAAACAAATAATTTAAGTACTTTAAAGCAATGTCATCAAAACTACTAATCACAGAAAGGCAGTTACCAGAACTAGGTATTACTAACTACAATCAAGTACAGGCGTCTATTTTTAACTACTAGCAAAGACTTTGGAATTAATGTGAAAATGACTTGAAAAGCCTCCCAGCATTTATTCTCTCTTTGGTATTCTGTGGATGCTCTCCATCTTTCACTGCAACCCCTCCTCTCCTCTCCTCTTTCTCTCTCGGCCAGAAAAGTGCTTGGTATTCTAGGGATTGTCTGCTCTTCTTTCCTGTCCAGTCTGCTCTCCTGCTCTTCTTTCTTTCTCACTCCTCTCCTCACCTCTCTTGCTTCTTGATGCACCTTCTTTGTTTGTCACTAAATATTCAATTTCAAATAGTTTTTTTTCTCTCTCTGCTGGTTCTGTCAGTGGTATGTGGTTGTTATTCTATAACATGCACATCTCATATAACTACATATGTATGATTATTATGCGCAATATAACGCATCTCCTGCATCTAATTTTCCGCTCCATCTGTTCTAAGCACCACATAATTGATCTTCAGAACCACATACAAATAAATGCAACACACACACACAATGGTGAGGTGGACTCATCCCAACACAGAGAATAACTTTATGTGACAGAGGCCAACAAGCAAGGTCTGATTTTTGACCACAGCAGCTCAAAAGGATTGATCTGACCACTGAGTGAAGTGATAACAGCAGTGCACAGTTTGATTTGGTCCAAGGGTGATTGAATTTGGGAGAGGCACTGAAACTAGCCTCTGAATGACCTCTTGTGGACTCAACACAACGCTTGAATGAATGAATAACTGCTTAGTGAAATGATGCAATTACAAATGTGAATGTTAATGGGACAAAAATATAGTCAGTAACACATAAAGTATCACTTAAAAATGTGATGTTAATGGTATACTGTTTTTAGCTTTGTATTCATGGTACTGTATTTTTCTTCAATGTGATACTCTTATTGTTGAGCTAGGTTCATGGAGCTGAGTTCATAAAAGTGCATTGGGACAGAAATGGAAGTAAATTTCGGACTCATGCAAATTTTACCAACAGACCATTTCCGTTTATTCACCGCAAACAGCCAATGTAGCTGTAAGCCTGCTAGCAATGGACACACCAATCATGTCTGTGGCAGTATGTGTGTGTGTGTGTGTGTGTGTGTGTGTGTGTGCGTGTGTGTGTGTTTGTTTGTGTGCGTGTGTGTGTGCGTGTGCGAGGCGCCGTGCGTGTGTGCGTGTGCGAGGCGCCGTGCGTGTGTGCGTGCATGTGAGAAAGTTATGAAAATTTCAATGTTAACTGGAACTATGTTACAAGACACAAACAGAATCTGGGGATAATAATCTGCCTCTTTCCTTTGGACGGCACTGATGTGTTAAAGATTTAAGGTGTGAGACAGAGCCAGAGTTAGAAACTCAGACATTGAAAGCCAGAGAGAAACTGAAAGCATGGCTGAGAGTCAGAGAGAGCGTAGCTTACGTAAATGACAGTAAGCGAGCATTTTCTGTCTCGAAGATTTTCACACAGATTTTATAAGCGCTGCTTATCATCAGAAAGCGAAACACAGAGGATAAAATGGAGGCGCACAGATATGAAAATGCAACAGAAATCTTTTATCTCTGTCCCCCAATCCCCATCAGGTTATTAAAGTGCAATTGAACTGCACTGAATTGTAACTGGTGGGACATGAGTGATAAGGGACTCCCACAAGAAAATCTCAACTTGGGAGGCCCCATGTCACATTATCAGATAAAATCCATACTTTAAAAATCTCAAAAAAGTTTCTGGAGTTCACTAAATGTAGCATCGACCTCTGAGGTGGTGTGATATCTAAATGGACATTGTCTGGTGTTATAGACTGCCTATGATGGTTGATGAGACAGTTAAGTTAATGCGTATATCTTCAGAAAAAACTTTTGATTTCAGTGTGTGATTCATATTTTCTCGGTCTAGCAGGCAGACCTTGGTCCAACATATAAGCTGCAGTATGTGTCGTGTGACTTTGAAAACACCGTTTCTGGTAGAATATTGAGTTGGAAAATCAATACCACTACAGCACCTGTAGCCTCATGTAATCTCCTTCAGGAACCATCAGTTCAAGTGTTTAACGGCAGGCGTGCAATCCTACCTGTTTGAGTGGGACGCCCTCCAGGACTAAGGCTCACTTTAGAGCAGTACCACTGATAGCACTAGGCACATGGTTACAGAGACACACATTGTTGAATTACTGAACCAGCCTCAAACCTTGATGATTGAAATGTGCTAAGTGTGTCCTAATTCAAAGACTGGATCTTTTGAAAGATGGGGCTTTTGACAGTGAGTGCTTTAAAGGACCTGAAAGCCAGAATGAATCAGTTCCACAGCCTCCCAGGGACCAACACTAATGTTGCATGTGGATGGTCAGATTGTAAAGTCAGATCTCGTGATTGTAAAATCAGATCTCATGAGGTCACCATTGTCCAATAGACTGTAAATCTGTGAAGAGTAAGGTCAGTGATCCCTAACATTAAAATAAAAGCTAATTTCACCTAAATATAATGGATGACAGTAGACCAGGTTAATAATAACATTATATTAATGCACATCCTACCACACTATCACCCCTCTTGCACATATTCTCGCACCTGCGTTGCGCTGGGAACTTTTACATCCTCTGGACAGTAATTTGCACATTTATGCACAACTGTACACTTTCGAAGAATTCCAACTTAAATAACTTAACATATTTATGTATTCTTATATATACAAATTCTTCTTATTCCATTGTTAATTTTCTTATTTTTTTATATTATGTCTTCATATTTTTGCACTCTGTTTAAATGCTCTACACTTAATCATCAGAGTGTAATTGCTTGTGAATGCAAAGTTACTTAGCAATAAAACTTTGCAATATCTGATCCTGATATTCACTTACATAATTTACATTACACAGCATAACACTTACATTACAGTGTGTGCACTGCGGTTGAGAAGATAAAGCTATATAACCTTTATAGAAGCTATATAAAAAAATATATGGAATTAAGGCTGGGTTTTCATTGTTTACAACCAAATATTTACCAAGGATACATTTATGTAATACCTGGACAGGCGCAGTTTGGCGTGACCCGGCACGTCTAATCTGATAATGGAAATGCAAATCCGCCTGGCATAGTTTGATTTGCCCGAACAAAAGCGGTGATGGAAAAACAGTAGGGATGCAACAGTTCACTTAACTCACGATTCGATACCATTCACAATACTGGGTTCATGATACCATTTTCTCACGATTTTTTTAAATACAAAATGAGATTACAGAAAAAATGTTCTATTATACATATTATATATAATTCAATCAAAAAATATACAAAATACTGCATTTTCTCCTCTTTTCTATATCAAATTAAAGAATCCCTTTTTATTTCTGAGGTAGGGTATAAATGCAAAACACAAACTATGCATTTCTGGACATTCACAATGTCCCCTGCTGTTAAAAAAAACCCTTTCACTTTGGTGAAAGGCAGCTGGTGTGGAAAGGTTTGCTTTTGCTAGAGGGGAAAGCAGAGAGGGAGAGTTTAAAGAACTATGTTAGCCATTTCCCACTCGTGGGTGATATGATAGGCACTCTCTTTGGCTCTTGTACTCATTTGGGCAAGCGGTAATGCAAATGTGCTTGTCAGTGTGGTTTGGCCATTTAGCTGTCATTAAGGAGGAACGTGAGTAGGCGGGGCTGACCAGAGCTCCTCACTATGATGCTGGCTCACATGCCGCATCATTATAGTTGTACTTTTGTGTAGTTCAACACCCTCTTGCAATATTTGCAGACTGCTTTTGTCTTTTCTGTTATACTTTCTGACTTAGATAAGCTCAAATGCCGCCACACAACCGATTTGAAACTGGAGGGTGCAGCTTCTATTTCAATATCGCCTGTCGCGGAGCCTTCGCTTCATCTATTTACATTGGCGAGCTGTCTCTAGTCTCGGACATGACGTAAGACTTTGAACACGAAATGACGTGGCACATCAAGCAAGCGACGTCACAAGTAGATTACGCTCTCTGCTGAAGAATATCGCAGTTCATTTTTCATCTCAACGATTTGAATCTCACATATTTATTATCAATTTTTAACTGCCTCGCAATGCATTGTTACATCCCAATAAAACGTTATTTGTCTTGCTGAATGAGTGAGTGAATGTGGGGGGAGAAGGGCAGCACAAGGAAACTCAACCTGGCTCTGATTGGTTGTTTTTGTTCAGGCACAGTGGATTCTTGCAATAGAAGCATTAAGACAAAACAGAGGAACCTGATTTTTCCCAGATTATCTGTCTCATGAAGTATTCTCGGGGGGTGGGGGGGTTATATTTCTGTAAATATGACAAAGACATTTTTATAAAAGTTACCTGCTGTAGCTTAATCACAGTGGATTTTGAGCCACATAGGTTCCAGTCTGAAGCTGAGTATTCAGGTAAGTCTGAGGTCTGAATGCTTATGTACACAGTTTTTACAGAAATTCCTCCTCATTAATGACTAACTCAGCTCAGAATATGGCCTGATATCTTTAGCTGCTAATGCAAGCTGACCAGTGGCCAACAAAACAACTCAGCAGATGTTCTGTACATTTTCAGGTGTGAGTGTGTGCAAATATCCCACCCTCTGCTGTACTGTGCTATGAGTCCAGTCAGCCCAAACAGACTGTGAATGGCACATAAAGAGTGCAAAGTTCAAACCACTTATATATCATATCGACTTTACAACATGGTGGGGAGTTGATTAGACACTCACCATACTCACTACATGTATGCATGAGTGTGTGTGTGAGAGAGAGAAAAAGAGAGAGAGACAGTGTGTGTCTTGGCTCCAACAGCACTCTTTGATGACAGTGGTATCACCCTTGAACACACCCCTGCCATCCCACCATGGACACACACACACACACACACACACACGAACACACACACACACACAGCAGGATAGTTGACATTGCTGCTTCGATCGATGCAGCTGACTACTGTTGGCGTCAGTAACAACAGCGTTATATAACACACTCCCACAGTGAAGAGCTTCCTATGGTGTTCCAGTCAATATGGGTTAATGGTGTAACGGACTGCTTCTCGCTTTCCTCTACTGTTGCTGTTTTGCTCTCTTTATCTCTCCAGCGCGCGCGCACACACACACACACACACAAATATGTAGGAGCACCTGACTATCCACGTTGACAAATCCACTAGTAGTCCTTCCTTCCTTGAATGATTTGCTGTGTTTGCTCTAAGAAGCTTCCCTGCTGAATCCATTGGCTTTGACTAAAATTGCCAACCTATTATTCTCAACGAAGGGCACACAGATACTGATAGGAGCAGGGGATAACAGGTCGATAGCAAGCTAAAATAGGCTATGCACTCAGAAACAGAAAAATGCGGTAAATGTCAGGCGTAATCAGAATCATCAATATCCTGCTGGCAAAAAAAAAAAAAAAACCCACTCTTTTCAAAAAGTTAGAAAATGACATTTTCTCCGTTTTATGTCTCATTTGTCTCAGTTGGTAGCAACATTTCCACTTAAGATATTGCATGGTTATATTTCTAAAAGCCTGCACACATTAAACACCTGAAATGATGTGTTTTCTCTACATGTATGTATGCAAGTGTGCCCTACTTAAATATATCCCATTATATACATCAAAGCAATTTTCATCATATCATGTTTACGCCAAGCCCATTAATTTCAGTCATCTGAACCATTTCTACTTCAAACAGCTAATATTTTACATGTATATATAACCCATTTCATCAGTATACACGCAACCCATTTCCTTAACAAGCTAATCAAAAGGAAATCCAAATGAATTTATTTGCCTTTGGAATGGCTGAGACTTGTTTACCCTCTAACTTTCACTCACATAAATGGAGTCTGTGTTGCTGTTGCCAAATCTACAAGCTCAATAATTCTCTGACCTAATGAAAGCAGTTATTATTGTGAATCTGTATATGCTAAACATAGAATACAGGCATTTCCCTATATCAGCAGCCGCAGTGTGCTCAGAGGAAGTGCGTCCGACAAAAAATTAGCTGATCATTACTGTGGATTAAACAGTTTCAAAAGTATAATGGCAAGTATAAAGTTTAAGAAACAATGCGTGCAAAAAATGTCTTATGCAAGTGAGCACAGCTTTCAGCCACTGGTGCTTGTGGGCAGATGGTAAAAGTCTGTTTTAGATATTAAAAATAACTTTTCCCTTCATGGATCACAGAAACAGCTTGAGCATGTTGGTTGATGATCTATGAACCTCGAGAACTGAACCTCCTGCAGCTTTCTGTTGATCGTTCTTTATTTAGCAGGCTGGCTGACTGTCATTCAAACATGGAAATTACAACAGCCAAGATTCGAGTACAAAAACAAAGTACAATATATGTTGAAAAATAAATTTAGAAGTGCACTGTATAATATGTGATGGGGCATGCAGTTAGACATAAATTTAGGTTGTGAATGAAGACTAGAGCCCGACTGATGTGGGATTTTTGAGACCGATACTGATTTTATAGTGGAAAAACTCACCGATAACCGATATGGGGACAGATACAGTGAATTCTGGAATGAAAACAGATCACTTCTATGTGGATTGTGCACTTATTTGGCACCGATATGACTATGCAAAAGTATTCAGAAGGCTGCTTTCTTAAACAAACAACTTTTATTCAAAAAATTACTTATTGAACATTACACACAAACAAAAATAAAGAATAAATAAAAAATAAATTAAAAAAAAACCTTCTGTACCGTATGGGTTCAGCATCAGTTTTCACTGACCATTCAAAAAAAGAATATAAAAATAAAATACACATCAGTACTGTATGGTCTTTGCTGACCATTTAAATAAATAATAAATACAATAAAGTAAATAGCTAATTAAACATCAGCACTGTTCAGTATCAGTCAATTGCTGACTATTTTAATACTGCCAGTCAGCATTTGCACCTGCCAGGGAGCTCCTCTTGTCCTCATAAATATTCTCTATTGTGCTAAAAACCCTCTCACTGGGGACAGAGGAGGGTGGAGGAGTATTCTGTTTGAGTTATAGTGGAACTATAGAGTGGAACATTCCCCAAAATGTCAGGAAGCACCACAGCTACAGAACAGTCCCTAAGTAGGTAATGGCTTTGGTGTGATCTCTGCATATTTATATGTTTGCATAATCTCTACAGAATGTCCTTTCAATGACAAAAATATCCTGCCTTCTCTGTGTTTTGAACTTATAGATGGTATATGTAATGATAGATAAAGCCCCAATTTCTCTTTAAGCTTCCAGATGGATGCACACCAAGTTTCACTTATGATGTTAAAGAGCGCCTGCAGAATATGCAAAATTCAACCTAATAAAACTAAATGAATTAGTGATTGACCAAAGTAGTTATCAAAAGTAATACATAATATATAAATACAAATATGACACAATTATTGTTAGTTTGAGTTGATAAATGGATGTTTTATCTACAATAAAAAAATAATTGGTTCCTCAAGACGTTATTATCAGAACTTTATCAAAAACCTAGATTTCAAAATCACTCTTCAGAATCCTTTTCTCGTAAATCAGCCGACATCATATGGTTTATATTCATATTATGTCACAACTCCCATCTACAGTAGTGCAATTTTCTGCAATGGCCATTTACAACCCTCTGAGATTTTTAGCAAGGCAAAACTCTGTGAAATAAAGACACTACTAAGAAAACTATCTGGCTAGGGGCATCGGAAAAAACTCCAGATGAATAAATCTTTCTTATGTGTAACATCATGTCTAAGGACCCCAAATCCCCGAGCAGGAGGCTGCGATCTTTTTGCATCTCGTCCAATGGTTGGTGGCTACGGGGCTCTTGCCACAGTCTGTGCAAAGCCTTGCATCAAGTCAGCAAGATTTGGAAGCTCCTAGAAGTGTTCCTAATGGATTCTACACCAGTCGACACAGCGAAGAGAGGGACAGAGAGAGAGAGAGAGAGAGAGAGAGAGAGAGAGAGAGAGAGCGAGAGAGAGAGAGAGAGACGGTGGAAATGCCAACACCAAAGGGGATGAACTTCCTGCAATTTTACAGATATACACACATTCAGGCACGGGCACTCACACATTACATGTTGTAATGCAGTGTAAAAGTGACACCCCATAATAACCCATACATGGTGACATGGTTGAGTATTGCTAAAACAACGAGAAATGCGAAAAAACAAAAATACCCATGACCTGTAACACATGCACTGGAACATGTATTCACACACACACTGGGGCCTGCCTGTCTCTCTCTCTTGCCTGCTCCGTATTCACATTTTCTTCACTTTATTCTCCCTCTACTGCTTTTCCAGAGTGATCCCTATGTAATCTCCAACAGCCGTGTATGCATGTGTGTGCATATGTTTGTGCTTGAGCCTGCATGTGTGTATGTGTGTGTGTGTGTGTGTGTGTGTGTGTGTGTGTGCGTGCCTGTGTTTAATGTGCAAAGTCCCTTTAAAGGCTTTCCAAGTCGTGTTTTTCACAGAAGTCCCTCAACAGGAGAGGAAACTCTGCAGCTAGCCTAGGGACTGAAAAACGTTCACTCGGCCTCCTTCTCTCAGACTCTCTGTGTGTGTGTGTGTGTGTGTGTGTGTGTGTGTGTGTGTGTGTGTGTGTGTTTGGGGAGAGTGGGCGTGTGAGGTTGAGGCTTTGAAGATGATGTTTCGACTTTGTCTTAGTTAAAGGTGGTTCTAGGAGTCAATAATCTCTTTTTCTTTCTATCAGACACAAACACACACACACACACACGCTCAGCTGCTGTAGTTAATATTGGACACATATATCAACTGTTTTTAATTAACAGGCCTTGTTTATTAGAGCAATTATCTTGTATTCTTAGTCAAGATGTTAAATGAGAGTTCTTCAAACATATTTTTGCTTCAAAATAATTAGTTTTATGGTCATTTGTATACTGGCCTTAAAAGCATTTATCCACTGAGAATATATCTGTTAGTAAAAGAAGATGTACCAGATTGTCATTTGGTACACATTTACTATCCTACTATCTATCCTCTTTTTGTTTTTAAATTCTACGACACTATACATCCAGAAATATTTTCAACTGAAAGAGATTTGTCATAGAATTTATACCCTTGAATCATTAACATTTAAATTTTATGTAATATCAGTAATAAGCACTACAGCTGCTCTGACACGGTTCCCCACTTAACTGATCCACATGTATACATCTTAAAGAAGATGATACATTTTTTTTGTTGTTAAGCTCAATTTATTGAGTTTACTGATAAGGCCCTCCTTATACATTGTAGCCCTCAACAAATGTCCAGGGGACGTGCTTGTCGTGCCTCTTGTTGCTAAGCTACAATTGCAATTGCTTATTTGAGTCTAGGCAATCTTTTACTAAAAACTCTAAATATTTATGACTTTTAGCATTTGGCACCATGAGAGCTTAACACATGTTAAGCTCTCAACTCCAGCAGAACTGTGCACTGAGGCATCTTTAACGCTCAAAAAAAACACCAACATGGTGGAGAGAGGAGGTTCTAGAGGGACACACAACCCAGGGCTTAATCCATATTGTTTCCAACAAATCAATAGCTATAGCTGAAGGTTTTACTCCTGATGAAGCAGCTGTAAGAGTTTACCCTCACTGAATGATTTCTGCACACAGAGGCAAAAAATATAAATATTTTAAACTATTCTGTGACTTTTCTTGCAGGGGAAACAGATGGAGGTGATGATGAGGGAGATGGGAGAATATTGTGACAAAAAAAATCCCTTCAATCCATCTGAATGCAAAATACGATCAAAACACCATGACTCGATAAAATATGAGTAAAGCGCATCAAATTCTTCTCTTTTTAATTAAAAAACATTTTGTTTTATCCCTAATGTAGTGATGAGAACAAACTAGAATAGAAATACAGACGGATGTAAAATCACTTCTTTGTATTTATTTACCCCTGCCTAGTCTCCCTTGCCATTCCTCTCCGCACCTCTCTCTCTTTAGGTTTCTGTCTTCACTACCTCCCCTGTCTCTCTCTCACTCAGCTTCAGGGGAAATTAATTGATGATTATCTTGTCTTGCAGAGCTGGTTTGCAAACTTTTTTTTTTTATCAGCAAGGCCTCGCTTTCCACCACTTATGGCTTCATTTGACCCACCCTCGCTCTCTCTGTCTCTCTCTCCATCCATCCCTCTCTCGGGTGACTGGGATCTTATCAGTGAGCTATGTGTTCAGACTTATAGTTCAATTTGGTTTCCTTTAATAAAAGGGCAGAACAGAGAAAAGATGTGTTAACAGAACTCATTATGTTACCAGAGAGAGGCTGACAAACTGACAAGGGAGAAAGGGTAATTAAGGACAGTAAAAAAAAAGACAATTTTTTTTGTTAGTGTGAATTCATTTAAATGAACGAGGGAAGAAAAATCAGGGAGGGGATAATAATGAGGAAAACAAAAAGGTGAAAAAGAGAAACAAAGTGAGGAGGGAAAGATGTGATTGTCTAATTATTTTTTAATAATATTTTCTTCTTTGCAAAACTGTTATTTGCCTTTATCAGCTCCACAAATCAGTTAAGTGGTTTGTTTGAATTCTTTTTTTAAATTCTACAGGGAAATTTGATTGCAGCATGAAGTCTTTGTGACAACAGAGACAACAGCCAAAGTACAAAGACACAACCATTAAAGACAGTCAAAGCAGAACATCATTGAACTGGGAAGGGGTTTTGGGATGTGGGTACGGTTTAAAATGCTTAAAAAAATAAAAAAAATAAAAATGCAAATCAGAGAATGTGTCTTTAAGGAAAAAAATCTTCAAAACACCAATAAAAAGCTCAGAGGAACAACAATATGAACAATGGATTTCGTTGAAGGTAACTTCACAGTTCACACCAACTGAAGGGTCAGTTTTTTTTGACAACAATGTCTGACTAAATCCATCTGTCCATCTCCTGGACCTGCGGGCTGAGCCTTTGCAGACTTTGTTCCTATACTAAGATGTGTTAACCATTATCTTATCAAGCCTGCAAGGGCATTGGGTCCTCAATGGTTAAAATTCAAGATCCTGACCCTGTGACCCATTCACACCCAGCTCTTTATTACCACTTTATTATCACATTAAACATGCAACAGGATGAAAACAAACTTTTGCTCATCTAACTCTGCATGTTATAACAGGCATTCAAACTGGAGCTGAATGGTGGATCTGCTCTGGATTACAGTCACAGGGGTGCTTCTTATTTTGCAAAAAAATTACATTTTTTTTCTATGTCAGCTTTGGACTGAACAACTTGAGCAGACAGCTGAGAAGTGTTTTTGTTTCCAAAAGTCATGACTGGGTTGGTATTAGGGGTCGTGATTTGAGTTTACAGGAATATTTGAGTGTTTACTTTCAAATGTGGTTTAAGTCTCAATGTCAATAGCGCTCCCTAAAATCTCTCTGAAATCGTCTGGCAAGTCAAGATGTATAACTGATTAGTATTTGATTTCTGAAGGTGTTATATTGCACATGCAATTACCTTTTCCATGCACAATGACTTTGTCTTTGCAAACTGCATTACATGTGCAAAAGGATGTGGTGTGTGATAATTGTTTGTTTCTCAATTGAGACACAATCCTTTGAACAATTTAACTAGATTAGCTTTGCCTCAAAATGTTCCTTTTTATATATGATTGCATGTTGCACATAACAGGCCCATAATGTTAGTGTAGGTGTCAGAGTTTATCTTCCCCCTGACACCCTGCTGAGACTACTGCCGCCTACATCTATACTAAATCAAAATGGCAATATACATCGGCTTTAATTCATTATTTATTTATACATCTTTTCACTTTTGTTAGTAGGGGTGGATTCATAAGTCAACAATTCAAATTCAACATCTGAGAAGCCTGATTTGACTGCCAATCTCACAGTCAACTTGTATGCAGGTGCAAAAAAACATGTGCTTATGAAGTAAAGGATCATTACAGTCTGCCTATATGGGGTTGCTAGATTTTACAAAAAAAATGCTTGGTTTCTCTCACTTAATCACGATATATAACATATTTTGGTATAATTATGTTAATCAGAGCACTCATATAAGAACAAGCTAAATATTTTTTTAACTTATGAACAGCTCTGTCAAAATCAGCAGAAGAGGGTGCAAAGAATCAGCTGTTTGTGTTAAAAGGGGTACATATCTCTCTCTCTCTCTCTCTCTCTGTCTCTGTCTCTCAGAAAAGGTCAAAAGTTCTGTTTACAACCATGGAAAGCAAGCAGGAACTGAACTAAGTGACCTGTTCTATCTGTCAGTCTATTGATCCATTCTACTACCTTTTACTACACAAACCCTGACACAAATCAAACAGCGCTGGATGGAATACGTCCTATTATAACTTGAGGTCCTATGTCACGTCAAAAAGACAAATTGTTTAGTTGGGTGTTTCATGTCTTTTGTCCTGTGTGGAAAAATGGGAGCTAATGTCACAAATAAGAATACAGGTAAATGACAAAAGAAAAAAGAAAAAAATAATTAATATTATCAATCAACAATAGGCAACACTTGACAAATTAGATTTGTTTATGTAACTTCATAGCCGGGGGCAGTCTTAATTGTTACCAGTGTTAACTCTCTCATATTTTTCCTGACTTTAAAAAACTCCAGTAATGCCTCCAGGCATTAAGATAAAGTCAATGGCCAAGCAGTTAGCTGGATCCTGCACATGTCAGGACTGATGACTGATCTCATAAAAACTAACAAAAAATAAAAACATTTAATAAATGTCATGCCTTTTTTTGATGCATGACTGTCATTTTCTGGTGACACACACAAGCACTCTCACATACACATACTTTGTCGTTATACACACGAGCAGACAAAGACATGAATCAATCTTTGAAGTCGAGGACATCAATGAAAAACAAAGCAACACAGACAAAAAAAAAGACATTAGCTGAAAGAGCTGTCAGTTGCACACGCAGACACAACACACACACACACAAGCCGTATACACGTTCACATTTACAAACACACTGTCACAGAGAAATTGCATCAAAAATGAAGAAAAGTACGATCTGATCCCGACTCCCGCAGTAAAGAGTCTAAACCAATGGGTACACAACACTGTCTTGCCTCCTCCCAGCTGTTGTGATTATACGTGATCCTGTAGGATGTCGTACATACTGCGTAAAGCTATGTCAACATAATGCTACTTGGCGTTTTTGGTATGTGTCTATGCATGCCAGCTGTTCCAAGATATTTCTCTAATGTCAGATGTGTGTTATGGTAAACCTTTATATTCAAGTGAGGACAACTGAGGCTCACTGAGTTTGTTCTATTATTCATCTAAGTGAAGATTGACCTGAAGTAGTTTTCCATATATCAGACACACACACGCACACGCACACACACACGCACGCACGCACGCACACGCACACGCACACACACACACACACACACACTAAATCACAGCAGCTCCCGAGGCAACAAACACACTTAAGGAGTCCCCACAGATGCAAAACGGAACAATGGAAAGAAAAAATAAAGAGAAAGTGTTTCCTGGTACTTCCTGGAAAAAGGTTTAATGGCTGTCAGGTTCGTTTTAAACATACACACAAATGACACACCTCCAGGAATACACACACGCACACACGAGCGCACACACACAAAATAACGTACAGTATACACAGACAGAGTGAGATAAAGATGAAACACACTCACAGTCTTGAGTCTGTCTTTGATATTTAGAGTTCATGATTCATAGATGAACTGTTATGCAAGCGTAATGGAAAACCATGTGTGTTTTTTGTGTTTCGTGTGCGTGTGTGCATCTTCAAAGGTCACGCTAAGCATTTGTGTCGCATCAGGCATGCAGACATGGAGCAGCTTTGTATATCATGTTGATAACACACACATAAGACGCACAGCTAAACAACTTGCAGCCAGGAAGGCAACACAACAAGCAGTGACATGAACATGGACCTCTCAGTGTAGAAATAAGGATACAGGACACATGAGTACAAGACAACAGAATATGTACACATATATAGTATATACATCACAATAGTCCCAACTGATAGAGGGATGACCAGGACAGCAGTTCTGGGCTGTGAGCCAAGAGTCGCCCACACGTCTATCAACATGAACAGTTATTCCCATAAATCAGAAATAGGGCTCAAACATACAGTTCTACCTTGAGTCCACAGAAATTCTCTGCATGTATTTCACTGCATAGTCAACTCATTTTGATCAAAAGAAAGGTTTGCCCCTTGATTTTTCTGCGCTATAAATAATAAACACCTTTCAAATTCTGATCCCAAACAAACCAACAAATGCTCATCCAAAAGTTTAAATATCTTAGGAAAATACACATACAATGGGCCATTTATCTAGTGAATAAGTGTCCCATGAATGGCAGTGCCACAATATATACTTAAGGTAAAACTACAAAGGTTAATTTTAGGAAAGTAACTTTACGTTGGTTAGGTTTAGGAAAAGAAACATAGAAAAAATGTACCAAAAAATAGCCCAGGGAAAAGAGTTTTGTGACTCATCAACCTGAATCTGTACACCGATTCCTTCCTTACTCCTGTTAGGGCATTACTAACGTAGCTGCAGCCTTTCCAAACAGGTGGGTTACACACAAAAAAACTGTCTAAGGAATACATGTGATATAAACAAATTGTGGCTCATTACATTAGGTATATGGCGTGAGCAGTGCATGACAACAGCCTAAACAAACACCATCTAATTCATATTACAAAAAATAATGATGATTTCAAAGGGTAGGCATTAAAAAGATATGACAACCTGAATTATATGCACGCCAGTCATTATCAGCAAACATGGCGTGAAAGAGTACCATCAGCTTCACTTTCACAGTCACTTTAAAGCAGCTGCACCCATCCTCTCATGGATACTTTGTAATAAACAATGTATGGTTTCTAAAACCAGCCGTTGTTATGAATATTTAAGTCATGTGAATAGACACTCCTTAAAGCTCACTATTATGCACCGGATTTCTACCATAATTCAATCACTTTCCAGCTGACATCTGCCATCAGCACTCATACATCTCTATGCACACTCACACTCTGCCTTACCTTCGTATACAGCTTTGAAGCCCTGTGCACTGACGGCGAAGTCTGTGGTAAACCACAAGGCCAGTATAGATCCACTGCTGACTATAGGGGAGGGCAGCATGAATCCTGACAACCTGAAAAACAGAAAGAAATGTCTCTGAAACACAGCAGGAGTGATGACTGTTGACTTCTGAACACAAACATAAGGCAACATCAAATCTGAAATGCAGAAAAATAAACAAGTTTGTGACAGTAAAATACAACTGTGTTCAGTATTTGATGTTATGGTTAAGCCCCACAGCCCCGAAGCTATAAAGATCCCTGCTGGCCAGGTCCCCTCAAGACCCTCCTGACCCTGCACTACTCGCAGGTTTCCTGCTGTCTTCTCCATTGAAGAAAAAGAGAGGAAGGTAGGGATTTTTTTCCACCCTCGAAAAAGACATCCTATGAATTTGATGCACCGCCAAGTTTAAGTGCACAAGATCAACTGTTAATGATAACAACCATGTCCTGGGTGCATACACTGTGAAACACAGAACAAAAGCACAAAATAAAAACCTGCTGTAATTTGATGAATTGACACTAGAACAGTTAAAGGCATGTGATATGAAAAGTCAGGCGTTGTTTGACTGATAGAGCAAGGTGAGCTCTCAATAACACTGGAGGTTGAGTTGAAACAGCTCTTTGATTCTTAATTGAGAGGTGATGGTTTAACGATTTAGGGAGGAGAAAAGTGAGGAATAAATAACACAACGCTGAAAGAGCTGAAGTTAAAAAAAGATGAATAGTGTATTGAATAAAAGCTTTCATATAATTAAATTAATACTTCAGCCACAAAATGATCATTTGTGTATCCTTTACTCACCCTGTGTCACCTTGAAGTTATGAAGGAAACCACCTGTTTCAGCGGAAAAACTATATGTAAACATTTGTTGACAAACTCTCACACAGGTCTCATTTATCCAGTCGTATGCTCAGTACTTGCAACACACATGCATTTCTGAAAATCGACGGATTTAAAACATACAAGTATCACACCTGTACAAACGTGTGCATTTGAAGTCTGCTTGTGCATTTCAATTAGCCGAGATAGAACTTGCCCATGTGCACTATTTGTCTGTGCGGGAGACTGTTTCTGCAGAACTTTTTTTTTTAATAGTAAGGTTTTAGCAAACATGCATGTGTTTGGGAAATAAACAGTATACAATGGATATATGAGACTTGTATTACACTGCATGAGTTGTATGAGAGATTCTAAACAGAATTTTTGTTTGAGTTTTGCCATTGTTAAACATGGACACCTATGACTTCAATGCATTTTGAATTTTCTTCATTTTTGGATACTCTGCTGAATGCGGAGGCAGACTATATGACACAAAAGTTGTCTGACGAATAAGACATTGAACTCTGCCTTGGTTGTTTGTACTTGCCATGTTCTCAGTAAAGGAAAAAAACCTTGAGCGCATGGATCAGCGTTTTGTTTGTCTGCCAGCAGCTCACTCATAAATCAACATTATATCCAGTTTTTCAGACACATTTTTTCACCAGTTTTAGATCCTGGTCGTTTTACCAATCTGCTCTAACAAGGCAAAAGGTCTCTGTCATCTGACGTCTGGATCTTAAGATATAAGTCTGCTCAGATGACTGTGGACTGCCCCGGCTACTGCTAGCTTGCCCGGTTTGTTTTTAGCCGCCGGCTAAGCTAGTCCGTCGCCAGCCTTTGGCTTTTACCTGGACTTAACAGTGGATAAGCCTTGGGCACTACTGCGAGCGTTTCAAACTGACTACAAGTGCTTGTGAGTGACCGACTGCAGAAACCGACTTAATGCTCTGGACCTACTGCTGCAAATGCTGGTTTGGCTGGGCTCGTCTTTAGCCCGTCGCCAAGCTAGCCGGCTCCCCTCACTATGGCTGTCTGCCTGCGTACTCACACTAAACTGAAGAAATCCGTCGCCTGCGAGAGGATCTGAGGAAGAAGGCTGGGCTCTTCATCTTCGTCACCACTCTGCCATGGTCTGGATCCTTTCGCGCCGTGGGTGAGTCGGTCTAATCTGATGCTCCAGCGGCTCGGGGAGAGGAGGCATGGGTGACTCTCGGAGCAAAGCACAGGTCCGGAGCTTGTTCTACACCGGAGCCATGGACAAAAGTGAAGGGCGGAAAGCTGCGCGGGAAATGCTCCCCTCGCAGCTCCATGCCGGAGCCTCTCCACCTGGAAAACAAGTTTCAAGTTCCTGGAGCCCACCACTGATATCCTGGATGAGCAGGAATTCCCTCCTCTGTGTGAGCGGCCCCAGTCCTCCGTGCCATCGATTACACCGCGACCGGCTTCCTCACCGCCTACTTGTCACCCAGGGAAAAAACGCCACCATTGCGGCTCGCTCCCACTCGGGAGTCAACGGTCCCTCGGGACCTCCACCCTGCCCCTCTGACAGTGTGCGCCCTGGGTCGTCTACCGAAGCAGCGTTTGAGAACAGTCACACCAGCTCCGTGCTTGGCGTTGGGTCTTCCATTGTTCGCCATGTTAAGATCAACAGATGTCCTGTTAGCTGCCGCTACAGTCTATGGCTGCCACCCAGGTGTCCTCCTTAAGGACATTAACACCTCCGCCCTACGGCTGTTACGTCATCACAGGTCTGTCTCGACTGCCGTGGTGCACGTCGACTCCAATGACTTAAAGATGCAGCAGTCTGAGGGACTTAAAGGGGACTTTATAAGCTTAACTGACAATATTTGCAACACTGGCAAGCAGTGCATTATCTCAGGCCCACTGCCCTCCATCTGTTTTGGCAATGTAAAATTTAGCCAGCTCTGGCAATTGCATATTTGGTTAAAAGGGTACTGCCTAAACAGAAACATACCATATGTGGACAGTTTCGCCACCTTCTACAAATGAACTGATCTCTTTAAAAATGATCACCGCCATCCAAATCATGCAGGATCTCGACTTCTATCCATGAATACTAAACTCACTCTTAGCTCCTGCAATGCATTCACTGCATGAAGGTCAGTGTCATTGTCTTCCCAGAGTCTCCAATGTAATGACAACCCCTCACCTCTATGCACTATTGCAGTAATAATCAACAATTTGCATAACTAATGCAAAAATCACCTAGATCAGCCAGCCATTATGGTGCTCAATCTGAGAACTATGTAAAACCTAATACATTATATCAAGCTACTGCTGTTGCTGCTGCTGATATTATAAAAAGAAATAAAAATTTCACAAAATAATAGAAGTAATATGTCAAATTTGTGTGTTTATTCGCTCATTACATTCCATTTCAAACATTTGTCTCCACTATTTAACTTCTGTATCTATTGCTGCTGTGGCCATCTGTGCGTGGAGCGGTGCTGCGCTCAAATTCCTACATTTACGTAGTCACCTGAACTCATCATCCGACAGACGGGACAGAGGTAGAGTGGAAATATTATTCCTATTCCTATATATTCCTTCTTTAATGTTACTACTACTTTTTTTCTTTTCTCTTCTTCTCAGTATTTGTATGTATATATGATTTATACCCTAATTTATTGTGCGTATTTGTTGTGTGTGAAGCACATTGAGCCTACATTGTATGAAATGTGCTGTACAAATAAAGTTGACTTGAAGGCATGCTATAAAACAAAGTGAATGATATATAAATGCTTATTTTGTTGGTAAAGTATTCCTTTAAGGATTATTTATACAATCAAGAAACTAAGACACAGATGGGATGGAATGAAAACATTTCAAGGTTAGGCCAAGGTGAGCTAAATAAGTGAACTGGCTGCACGTTTGGTAGAAGCACAGTGATGCAGCAAGAAGAGATACAACTTTAGTTAGGCATCAATAGCTCCACACAGACTCACTATCACACAGTGTATCAAACACTGAATCTGAAGTTGTCACTATGAAGATGAAAAACTTTTCAGAGGTAACAACCCAACCCAAACTCAATTTTAACACCAAGTTTTTAAAATGGATAAATGAACACAAACTCCAAGTGCTGAAGACTATAGAGTTGGATCAAACCCCGGCCACTGCAAGGGACTTCACCTATATGGTGTGCACTCTCTAGCAGGTGAGCTACAGGTTGCCCCTGTGTCCGGTTTCTTATTGACAGCATGAGTTTCCAGTCTGATGATCTCAGGGAGGCATGTGTGCTATTTACTAGTGATGTAGTTTTGTTTGTTGTCCCAAACTGTGACAAAGTTCCTGGTGAGTTCAGAGTGTAGTGAGAAGCTGAGCTGAATTAAAAAAAAAAAAGACACACTCCCATGCACACAGTTGGTGTGTCCATGGCTTTCAGCCAACCTCTGAACAGACAGTCCATTGGCTGTTTAGGGCAAATAACCATGGAAGCTAGGCAAAAGTTTGCCACGCTGACTGTCTAAACAAATCATCAAACAGAGTAGACAGAGATGCTGCTTAAGTTAATCATCTTTAGTTCCACAAAAGCTAAATATCATTTGTCAAAAGCTAAATCTTAAATTTGGCAGCAGCAAAGGTTTTATTAAAGACAATAGTGCTTGCTGAAAACTGAATTACAAACTTTGTGCAGTATCTTTATTAAAATGGATAAATAAACAATAACAACATTGTAATGTGTGCTTCCCGCACATGTAACCTGTTTTGTTTGTAATGTTATTGGGCAGTGGTTGTGGGTGCAGCAAAATGAAAAACAAAACAAAACAAAACAAAAAAGGTGGAAAAGATGGTTATCTAGTACTTCTGGATTTTCCCCAACCTCCAGTGCACACTGGACTTGTTTGCAGCTGAGGGTAAAGGGTTAGCCCTGAGGTTAGACTGAGCTCAGCATGCTTTGCTTGATATGGTAGAGAACAAGTCGGTGCCCCAAATGAAGGACTTCAATTACCTTGTGATCTTGAAGGTAAAGTTATCATGCTCCCAGTAGATCTGACTAAATCCTAACCCCAAAGCCCTGGGAAGAAGGAGTGAGAATGCTTATCTATAGAGTCAAAACACCACTAGATCCACTGCTTCTTTGTATGTAAGAGAGTCAGTTGAGGTGATTTGAGAATCTGGACAGAAAGCTCATGGATTTCTCCCTGTGGAACTGTTCTGGACAGGTCCGACTGGGAGGAGACCTCGGGGCAGACCACAAACCCACTGGGGGGAGAAAATATTCTTTGTAGCCCAGGAATACCTGGGTTTCCCCCAGGAAGAGCTGCAGGACATGGCTGAGGAGAAGGACACTTTGGCTACCTTGATTTCCCTGCTGCTATTCGGACAAGCAGCGGAAAAAGTACTCATGAACAGCTAACAGCATGAATAATATACAGTAATACATTTAACTGATTTATTAAGCTGTTCTAACTTTTTAAAAAAAATCTTAAATCCCTTTTCCTTTTTTCTAGTTATTGTTTTTATTTATATGCATAATGTCATATTTACATTTAATTATGCTCCTGCTCAAGCAGAGCAGGAAATTAATAGGCATTAAGTGACGCCATTATACTTTTGAGTGTCCATGAAAGCGAGCACTCTGAAGTGCAGAGTTAAGTAGCTCTTGATATATCCAAATCAGGAGAGCAATGATTGGACATAAGTTTGGACACAAAGGATTGTCCTTGGTTCACTATGCACAAAAGTATTCAACAATAAAAGGTGAAGGGAGACATAACCAAAGGGAATGAGAGCAGAGGGGGAAATAAAGGGAACAGAAAGACAGACATTAAAATAGGATTCAAGTGCTAATATGATTAAGGCAGTGACGACAATGAGTCTGGTTTCTCTACTATGTATCGTCATTTTCCACAATTCATTTTTCTTCGTTTAAAAGGTCAGCTAGGTCAACAGAGAGGTGGACTGAGGTGTATCATAAAAAAGGAGAGAATTAAAGTGAGAATGTTGAAAAGAGGTATGTAAAAAGAACTGAAGAAAGAGAAAGAATGGGGGATGGACAAAAAGATAGTAAAAGAGTAAGTCATTTAACCACAGAGGACAGTGAAAACAGAGCATGGTGAAAAATGAATAATTTGGATTCTCTGGCCTCAAAGCAAGGACACAAAGGACAGACAAGAACGGATGACGGGAGCACATGAAAAGCCACAAACAGAAAGAAAGATGGAGGGAGGAGAGGAGACAGCGGAAATGGAAGGACACAACGGAGAGGTGAGAGATGAGATGAGACAAAAGGAGAAAAGAAAAGTGAAGAGGAGGTTTTGCCTCTAATAGGTGTAAATAAGATTTTTTTTTTTTTTTTTAAAAATAACTTAGCCACAGCCGTGTCTGGCACCTTAAATGTCTTTGTTCATATTTATTGTATGAATTTTGACGACTGAGCCAGTAATCAAACGTCTGTGTTGAGACATGCTTGTGAGACAGATAGGATAATTCAATGCTGTGTGCTGAGAATACCAGTACAGGGTATGAGGCATACTTATAGTTTAGCAATTTCTGTAGGTAAACTCAAGAGACACCCAGTGGAACTGAATCATATACCTCATGTTACTGACAGGAAGTGATAAGGTCCAATCATGACGTATCACATTAACCTGACTTTGGCATCACAGTTGTTGCCAGTGCTAGTTTTTGTTTTGTCTTTTGTTTTCTGTTTTTTCCCCTCTATTTTCTGCATGATTTGTATTTATTAAAAGACATAAACTTCTTAATTTTTGGACATTACCTCATGGTTCCTCTTTGTTTAATACAGAGTGCTTTCATTGTGATGTACACACTATCTTTCCTTAATAAAATTCAATTAACAGACAGGAACATCAAAGATTATTTAAATTCATTAGTCAGTGTAACTATGTATTTTAGCTGACTATTTGTCAAGTTGCATTGACTGCAAGTATTTGCAATTGTGTAGTTGCCTAATCCTTTGAAACCTGCAATGGCATCACTTTTCTTATGCTGAGTTCAGATGCTTTTCCCAAGTACTTAATCCTGTGAACCCTGAGCAAATCGGTTGGGGTTGTTTCAAAAACACTGGGAAGGGCAATAAGCAACTTTACAAATTGCCTTGCAATTTGTTAAAAAAAATAAAAACAAGCTAGGTAAAATGTCTAAAACTAAACTATATATATGCTGATCTCAATTAAATATTTAAAATTTATTTAATAGAATTATTATAATCTTGTAGGGCCCTTTTTTTCAGATTATTTCCTTGTTTTATTTTGCATTTTTACTTTCCCTTTGTTTGTTTGTTTGTTTGTTGTTTTCCTTGGCATACCTGTAAATGACAATCATTACACAATGTGTGTTAAAACCACTGTTACGCACTCCTCGAGGTATAAATTCCCTCAGGCCCACTAGAACAATAACTGGCCCCCTTTCATTCAGGCCTTTTTTTTAATTTGCTTGTTTTATAAAATATGGTAACATTCAGTATATTTCTACCTTGTTCAATAATAATGTTAATTAGACTGCCTATTTTGATTAAGTTTAGAGTCCTGCCAAAATAATGCAAGTTAAACTGTCATTATTGCCTAACACTCGTGAACAAATACCTGCCATTTTTTTCATGATTCTGTGGGTATCTTGTGATTGGCGTGTCTTTCTTTGGCGGCGTGACATTGTCTTCTCTTTCAGGTTGTGTGCTGCAATTTTGGTGCAGCTTCTATTTTTCTCAACCAGACTGAGAATTGCCTGGTCACAGACTATAATAAATCACCTTGGTGGCCCACAGGGGACATGGGTTGCATTCTCGCATGAATATTTCACCACTTTACAAATAAGATTCAAACAAAATGAAATGGGTATAGCTAATTATTGGGATCATGCCTCTCTCCTTAATCTTTTAATTCTGTGAGCATATAAACATTGAAGGGCATCTTTTCTTTGGGCCAAGGTTTACTGTTGACACTGGACAGAGATTTAGAGAGAGGATGACTGGTATATACTTCTATTGATCAACAAGGTACTGGCTGCATTATAGAGCTACAATGGCTGCTCCTGAAAACTGCTTGTGAAGGCCTTTTAACAGGCTCTATTATTGACCTAGATGAATATTTTATTTAAACAGGTTCATCAATAAATGATGTATTGATTGGAAAAGAATGACAAATTGCAAGATTCCGTATATACACATAATAAAGGTTATAAATCAACATAAGCAGTGCAAAATGAACACCTTAAGCTGAGTAAACAGTGTAAATTGAAACCCAAGCATCACCACTATTTGTCTCTCTGGGAATGAAATGGTGCTGTGATTTATGTCTCAAATGGAGGATTGACCAGGAGACAGATGATAATTCATTCACGCACGCACACACACACACACCACACACACACACACACACACACACACACACACACACAATGATGAGTCAGTCAGTCAGTCAGTCAGGTAATGAGCAGTAATCATCTAGCTGTCACTGCACCGATGGACCAACATGATTCTATATCCCTGTATAGCTCTGTATCCCTCTCTTTGTGTCTCTCTCTTCCTCTCTCCCCCTGTCGCTTTTCCCTCTCTCCCAGTTTTCTCTCCATCTCGCTTGCCCTCCAAATCAGGCCAGCACACTGATCCTACGGCTGTTTGACATTTACACAAAAATAAGTGAGCCGAGTTGAAACTATGTGACCGTTTATCCAGTTGGTCAACTGTCCAACCAGTCAACCAGCTTATGTAATCAGACGGCCACTCAGTGACTCTAGCCAGCCAGCCTTTACTGTCAACTGACCACCGAGCCAGCTTGCCTGTGTGCCTTTCTGTTGCTTTGTCCATCTGTCCGACTGCCCATCTGTATCTGCGTGTTTAACCATCTATCTTTCGCTCTGCCTGCCAGTCCATCAGTCTGTGGGCTTGTCTGATACAGACAGGCTCATGATGCTAGGATTACTGTTTAGATTGGATGGTAGTACAGTAAAATGCATATGTGGTGGTATTAGAAAATAACATCAGCATTTTAATTACCATCATCACATAACCACTCTTGCACAGATGGAAAAAAAAACCTTAGCTTTGGTTTAAACAAGCTGTTCGAAAAAAAAAACCATTTTCCAAATAGTCCAAAAGGTACAAGATCCTATCTATACACTTTCTGACTTGACATAATAAAAGCTTGCGACATTTTTTCTTATCATGGATACATTATAGACCTAGACAAATGCTTGTAAAAACAGATTTCAAATCAAGGGCAATGCCTGACAAAGCACTGTTATACACAAGCTCAGAAGTTGCATACTAGCTACATCAAATTTAAGATTTATATTTCTAAGATTCAGTGTCTTGGATACAAAGGTTAGGAACAGTACTGAGGGACCAACTTCTGCCCTGTTAGCATGAGCTAACACAGCAATATGTGGTGGTCAATGAACTCTCTCCTGGGTGCCACTTGGTGGAGGATAATTTCCTTTGGGTTCACTGTTGTGGTCGATATTTATATTGTGATGAGCCACCACAATAGATCGAGGCATGAGAAATATTTAGATTTATATTTATTTACTCCCTTTTTTTTTTTTACAGTTATTTCTAAAAAAGTAAAAAGACATTAAATATCTGTATCCCAACACTGAAAACAGAGTATCTACTTAATGAACAAATGTTTAAATAATTGCATATTTGGGTCTTGCCCTACCTGATACATATGAGAAAGAAGCCATGATTGCACGAAGCTGGAAAACGAGGAAGAAAACAGAAGAGCTTTTATCCAAATGAGTCAGCGCAAAAGAAGCTGCGAGTATTTTGGTGAAAAGTGGGTTATTTTGCTAAAAATAGACATCTAAGAAATGGGTCTGTTTTCATCTGAACACCACTCTTCTACCAGTGAAGTCAAAGGCTGAGAACACAGTGCCACTGCACATTTATTAACGTTACAGTTGTCCAGTTGCCGTCTTGTTACCACTGGATTAACAGGAAGGATCATGAAAATCAGGTGTGTATTTATGTTTTTACTGTCAAATACACAGATAATTTGCTTCACCACACTTCTTATTTAATAACTCCAGTAAATGTTATTTAAAGAAATCCAATTTAATCTTGGCTTATCTGCAAACGTAAACATCTAGATGAAAGCCTGATGACCTTTAGCATGTCCTTGCAGTCTTCTGGTAAATTTGGCTTACAAGTGGCCCACCAAGCAGAAAATTTCAATAACTCAGCTTTTAAAGTTGGTTCAGGCAGTTTCTTGAACTCACTGTATTTCAGCGAGCCAACTCATGTGGAATAGATGATATGTGAATGCAGAATATGTACAGCATTGATGTTTACACTCTGACTTTGTTGCTCCACTCAAGGAAGCACCAAGGAGGGAATGGAGAACGAAGATCCTGATTTTTCCTCTAAAGGAAGACTTGGAGCCTACCAGTGGATGCTGGGGTGAAGGTGGGGCTTTTGAAATGCTATATGAACATCAATAGCTGCAGTGACAGGAGTAGCAGCTAGTGACAGCATAGCTTTCAGGTGAGCTATGTGGCAGCGGGCATGAAGCAACAAAGTGAGCAGAGCACTGACGGTTTAAGTACACGCCATGATTAAAAGGGTGCAATGGATATATGTTGCAGTAAGAGGAGTATGTCATGTCAGTGTGGAGGCAGCTCCGAGGCAGCTGTCGAACTAGCTCACAGGGTATGTTTCATTTCAGGTGCATGAAGTGCATGGAAAAAGCAGACAAAGCCAAGAAAAATTCATGAATGTATTATTTAGTGAGTAAAACCTTTTTTCTTACCTTCTATACTGCAGAATTGGATAGTTGCCCTCTTTATCAGGTTTGTGCCACTAAGCTTTTTTTTTTTTTTTTTTTTTTTGCTACTTTTTTGCCATAAGTCACTTCTGTAAACTGCAAGGGCTGCTGGTCTTCTTGTTGGTTTATGGTAAGTAGACCACTGTCTCTAAATTAATGTTGTATTGAACTATTGATGTTTAAATGTTGATGCCACTTCTCTTTAAGGATTTATGTTGATATTGACCAGTACTGACTGAATATATTTCAAAACACTTTTTCCTCAGGTCTCATGCAGTGTTTTTTAGCGATGGCCGTGACAGCCTGCATCAATCACACCTTAACAAGGCTAAATTAGGAGTGATGTTTGCAGCCTGGGGACTTTAACACCTCGCAGGTATAAAGAGAGCTTGTGAACAGGCAGTTGTCGGTTGAAATCCACCAGCCAGCAAGTGAAATCCTGACAAGGAAAGTAAAGAAGAGACTTATTCAGTGACCATTATTATGTGCTTGACAGAGGCACTTGACCTCCAGCTGCTCTGGTGAAGCTGGAACAATAGACAGCTGTGATGGGAATCTCATAGGTGTAGAGTATCAGGACTAAATGAAGTGGAAAAAACAGACCAGATTTCCACTGTCCATGTTGGAGTCTAACTTTCCAATGACTCAGCATAACTAAGACAGGGTGCTCCCCAAACCTGAAAATTACATTATTTTTCTCTGGTTTGTTTTTCCAAAGGTATGAACAGTCTAAAATTGTGACTGAAAAAAATATGACTGAAAGCTAGGATTATTAATGATTTACTTCTAACCGTTAACTGACAGTAAGAATTTTGACCAATTAAAACTATCAGTTAGTTAAAAATCGATATATTAAATAAAATATACTGGCACTCGGATGATGAAACAGCGGAGTCAACTGCTGCCCAGGATGCTGTCGTACGATGCCACCATGTCATGATTTTTGTCCTGGGAAACGACAACACAGCCCTGTCTCGCACCCCTCAACAAGCTGATTACCAAGAGGCAGAGGTCAACGCCTCTATGAGAGCCACCCCTCCTCCTCTTTACTGGTGAAAAAGATCAGCATATATTCTGTTACACAGAATGGTTAGTACAACATCTGTCCAGTTAGCATGAGTTAACACAACAGGTGTGGCTAACATCCAAATCAAGTCTTTCAATGGTCTCAACAAACTCACTCTGACACCAAAATGGCTCGACTTTGTTGTTGAACCCATTATATTACATTAGCCATGTATCTAACAACTAGCCCTGTCACTATGTGTGTGAAGGGAGGCCGGACTCTCAACATTCCCGGTGCAAAACTCACTCCTGCACTCCAGTGTCATGATAAAAAGAGAGAGCACCACAGCGGAGCAGGGGGGCGCTGAGTGAAGCAACACACCGGTTGCAGCTCTACAATGCAATAAGATTTTACCAATTTTAATTTGTACAACACACACACACACACACACACACACACACACACTTTTCAGTTAACGGGTAATGAGCGGCTAACAAGGGTCAGCTATCAGTCACAAAAAATTTCCAAATAAGCATCCCTACTGAAAACCACTTTAAATGAGATGTTGATGTTCTAAAGAGTTAAGAGTCATACTTTTATTTATTTATTTCCCAATTACCCCCCGAAATTAGTCACCTGGATTTTCTAGGTGGTCCCTTACTGTATACATCAGAAATCATTAAATGTCGTTCCTTTGCCTGCTGGAACTTGAGTTTAAACGTTATGAAAGGTAGACTCAGTAAACCCCATGACCACTAGAGCTATGACAATTATACAAAGTCCATCTGGCAAATGTGGCCAACAACATGGCCGTCCACTAGAAAATAAAAACAGTATTTTTCTTTTCTGACTTTTTAAAGAGATAGCAGCATTTTATATTTTTGGTTCCTCATATATCTGCTGGCTCTGACATCAAGAAAAACAATCTGTCACACACAAACTAGAGACAAGACCAATGTAAACTCATAAAACAAATATTACTATTTTCCATCTTGCACAGCGTTTGGCTTCTTCTTGCCAACACTAGATACACCTCACACTTGCACAGTAGATGTATGCCTCTGGCTGAAACTATTTGTTTCAACCTGTCATTCTGTGAGTGTAATCCATTTTTTTCAGTCTGTCTGGTGGAACACTGGTCTATCAGTGACACAACACAGCTCGGAGTTAATGGATAGACAGACAGCGCTTGCTGTCTTGTTGTGGTGAAGACAGACAGAGACAGAGAGAGAGAGAGAGGTAGTAAGTACATGATGGAAGACATTTTAAAAAGAAGTGAACATACTGAAAACAATAACCAACCTAATTTTTCAGTGGAGAGGAAATTTGCTAACATAGGAAAACAGCACAAGAAAAATGACAGAAAACAAGATGAGGACATGGACAGCGTTCTTAAGTAAAGTAGGACATTTGTTTTAAATTAAAGGCTTAGTTGGCAGTGTTTCCTGTTCAAACTGTAGGCAGTATGTTGGGGAAAATAGTGCAGCATAAATCTGTAAATAGTGGGGGTATAAATCTCTGGCAACAGGGCTGTGCATTTTTGGAAATTTGTAAAGCCAGATAGGGATACACAAAACACCCAGAGCTTCTTTTCTCTCTATGTGCTGAATTTAAAAAAAAGAGAGAGAATGGCCTAAGGCAAGATGGGCTTTTTTTTTTTTTTTTTTACTCGTTTTTAGTTTCTCTCTGTGTTAACGCTTAGCACATACTACTCTAGTCATTTGAAATCCTTGTAACTCCAATTTTAAACCCCACTGGATTGTATTTTTTCCTTAAACACACTGGGCCAAAAATAAACATAAGGAAGTTTGGCGCTCTACAGATATTAGATTTAAACCTTACAGCTACAAAATGAAAACAAAATAATGTAGTGAATGTCTTATTTTCCAACCACTCACCATTTGCAACACTTAAAGAAGATATTACTGTAAGTTGTATTCATGGATAATTACTTCTCTGGCTTAATTGTAGACCCCTGGCTATGGAACTATTTGGCAGTCTACCCAAGGCTAGCTACTATAGCTTAAAGCTAATGTTTTTCAACAATGCTTTTAAAGATTGGCTTTAAAGTTTTATTGAGATGTTTAAGACTGTATTTGAAAGAGACATGAGACAAGAGACAAGAAGAAAGGATGATAGAAGAGGAGAGAAAAGACGAGGACAGAAGAGAAGAGGAAACGACAAAGACAGGAATCAGAGGACGACAAAAGGGAAGGCGAGTGAAGACAAGACGATGAAAGAGAGAAGAGGAAAAGAGAACAACGAAAGAGAAGATGAAAGAAGTGCAGCGTAGGAAATAGAATATCAGATGAGAAAGGAGAGAAGAGGATGAGAGAAGAGTAGAAGTTGGAGTTGAGATTTTCAGAGCGATTTATTTTCACCGCTTTGAAAGCACTTTATGCAGAGAAGCAGAGAGACAGACAGACAAAAAGACCTCAATCTGAAGGGTAGTCTTGTTCTTTTGCCTCTGAGAGTATATGTTTTATGAACATAAACATACACACACCCACACACACAAACAGGTTAAAACACAGGAAGTGAGAGGTACACACAGGATCACACTGTTGTGAGGAGTTGAGTGCCTTGCTCAAGGGCAGGTTGGCAGTGGGTGGCATTTGATTTGTGCGATAAGAGGGTAAGAACCCCACTGATTCTCTGGTGTCCTCAAGCAACACCCTGCTGCGCAATCCCCTTATACTTAAACCAGGAATCACACACACCCCCTTACTGTCTGTCAAGCTGTCTGTCTACCAGAGCGGGGCTGTCTACAGAGGCATGTGTGTGTTTGTGTGCATACAGGTGTGAAAACAGAAGTAAATGCAATCATTAGTGCACTCAGCAATCCAAACATTTGTGCAATTTTTCCACATAAAAACAAATAACAGGGAAACTGCACTGTTTTCCAACTTATTTTCCTGTGTATACATAAACAATCTCATCTAATGTCACCTTTTAAGAAGAAGGAGATGAAGAATGATTGAGAGGGCTGTGAGCTTTTTTTGATGTGAGCGCAACACAAATACGGAAATTAGGGCTCTTTGTATTTTCAGTTAACCTGCATTATCATACTCCCATTTATCATAAGCCTTAGATAGTATTCAGAAGAACACAATGCCAAGGACAAAAATAAATGTGAGTATTGTACATCAAAATATACACTTCAAAATCTTGAAAAAAGGGTTCCAAAATTAACATTTTATTTGCTGTGTGCATTGTGCAGACACTGAGTTGATGGTATGTTTATCAAGACTGCAGCCTATGACCCGCATTTCCTTTGCTTTGAACTTTCTCTCAGAAATTATAACAGATGAACAGTAACTTTCTGTGATTTGCAGTGTGCTAATTATCACAAGAAATTATTATATATGTCTCTTTCTCAATGACACATAGTCACAGTTTGGTTAGTTATATTCCCGTTGGATAAAATAAATGCCATCTCAGTATAATTTTTTACCCCTGACTTGTAATTTGCACCAATTATTACGATTACATTGCAAAAAATAGCCTGCATTAAAAATGTAAATTGCTTTGCAATTTTCGAGAGAAGTCAACATAATTTTAGGTCACAATAGGTACAAAAAAGCTCCACAAAATCCCAGAGGGACCAATTTGTCTGAGCTGTGGTAAGGAACAGGAGCAAGGCGACAGGATATTGTGAGTAGGCAGCTGGCAGTGAGCCACATCTCACTGGGTCGTAGACCAGTGTTTTTCTCAATGTGAATCTGGCCCTAACATGGGTCATTGGTTGCTTCAAGTGGGCCCTCACAAGATGATGTTTTATTGAATAGGGATCTCAGGTTGAAACAATGAGGTTGTGAAAGGGGGTCCCATGTGATAAAATCACTGATTTGCTCCGAGATGGAAAGATGAGGAAGTTTATTCAGTCATCAGACCATAAATAGAGCAGCTCCAGTTTCTAGTGAGGAATTGTCTTAAATGAAGCTTTGCTTTGTCTCGTCATCATAATAGAGGACATTTGGCTTGAATTAAAGGTTGTTTTTGTCTTTCACCTACAAAATAACCCCTATGTGCCCACGGCAATGACTCCAAAACCCTTGAAAACCGTGGAATTTCATCATCTTCATGGATCAAAGTTCAAATGTGGCCACAGAGGTTTAACTGCGCTTCAGAAAAGCTCATTCTGCCTAGCAGCAGCAGCCTCAGCAAAGGTTTGTGGGTATCCAGACTGTTGGCTGTTAGCCAAGACTCTGGGTCCTTCACACTAAAGTACTCTCTGTCTCTCTCACACACACAAACACATGCAACCTCATTTTTGTTTTCAGGTCTATAGAGGCATAATGCACGCCATACACTTACCACCTCCTGAACCTCATAGTCTGTAGTGCTGCACTTTCCAAAACAACTAGATTACATAACATTTATCTGTTAGTCAGCAGTGCCTGGTTTCCACATAACAGCACACAAGAGTTTGTGTAATGGTAAACCCCCACAAAACTACGAAAAACCACTTGTTTTTAGAGCACAAGAGACTCACCACAGATTGAGTCTCCTCTTGAGTCTCATATAGCCATTTGATATATACCATCTGGTTGATATAACCATATATATATTTATATATATAGTTTTCAAGGGTTTTGAATAACTAAACATTTCAAAATATATGTAACATGCAGTATTTTATTTTTGTGTTGTAAGGACCTTGGGATTTTAGTTGCTGGCCATGTAATCGCAATGTTCCTGTTTGAAGTGCGGCCAGAGACCTTTGTTGGCTGTCCAGTGCTCTCTCTCTCTCTCAGCTCTTTCAGTCAGCGCTGTACTATCTAATAAAGGCAAAACATGGTGGCGAAATGACATCTAATAAAGAGACAAGAGTCTCTTTAACTCTCAAACAAAAATTGCCTCTTTCCAACTCAAATCACTGGTGCATATGGAAATGGCAGAAAACTGTAATGAAAACTGGCCCAAAGCCTGACATTGGCTCTTTGCCATCGGTAATGTGGGACACTTGGAACGAAAACAAACAAACAAACAACAACAACAAAAAAAAATTAAAAGTTGTAAATGTGAGTTGTGGATGTGTGCCAAACACAGGGGCTCTTGGCAAAGCTGGTTATTTTAAATAAAAACAACAAAAACACACCAAGATAGAAAGATTGTGATCAAATAATCGAGATTACGGAGATGCATCTCCAATAGTAGTTTCATAGAAAAATTGCCAAAATTGCCTCGTGCATCACCACTTTATTGTTTCAAGCTGGTGTAGGACTGCAAAATTAACTGTTATAATTGCTTGTTTTTAAAATAAATAAATAAATGTGATCTTATTCTAATGCTAGCATGTTCAGACCCACAACAGCACTGTGAGAATAAGCAGTCCCCTCATTTATTTTAATGAATTAATGAGTTGACACTATGAGGGCTGCACAACAAAACAAAACACACACGCACACACACACACACACACACACACACACACACACACACACACACACACACACAACAGTGTTATGAGACGCAAAAAAAAGGTTGAGCTTGGCTTATCATCCAGTGATCAAATATGTGCACAATCTTTGTCAGAGTTACTTGGTAACATAAACAGTGTAATTTTAGCTCACCCTCATTAAGGGGATAGTTTTATGATGATAACATATTTATAGTCAGGATATTACCTATAATAGATGTCATTTTGCACAACCCAGTTTGGAGAAGCGGCAGGAGTGCTGACATGAAAGCTACGCAATGTATTGCTGTGGACAGGGGCAGCAGAAAAACGTGTTTTAGCCTCACAAAAAGAAAAGCCATTATATCACTCTCTTCCGAGCCAGACTCCATTTAGAAAAACATAGATTTA